>NC_134601.1:79698887-80029824 GCF_037038515.1 Microtus pennsylvanicus | reverse complement strand
AGCACATACAGAAGCTCTGTTTGTGTTTTTCAGATCAGCCCATTTGTTCACTAGTATTGAAAATTTTCACAACTATATTATTTGAATTGAATTGTGAATTCAGCAATAGCAACAAACACATTTTCAAGTTTTATATTGTTTTTAACTTCCCCCACTACAATGTTTGCCCTAATGTGTTAAGAAAGTAATGGTGTGAACATGGTAAGTGATTAATTATAAGTCTATTTTACAATCACTTATGAATGTCATGTAATCATCCATTTTTTCCTTACATCTGCTAGTTGTTGTGATTCTTAACTTTACCTAAAGGCATTTAAAGTCATGTGATAAACATCTACAAGAATTTAATTTGAAGGTCTGTGATAGTTAATCTTGATTGTCAATTTGATTGGATCTGGAGACAATTAAGGCATAAAACTCTAGGGGATCTATAAAGATGGTTTCTAGAAAGATTAACTAAAGGAATAAACTACCTTTGGAACAGATAGGACACTCTCGTGGCAGTTCACATATAAAAAAGCCTTAGGGGAAAGAAGTGCTGTTTTTACACACATACACACACACACATGCACGCACACACACCCACCCCCCCACACACACCACATACAACACACACACACACACACACACACACACACACACACACACACACACACACCTTTGTTCCTTGCTGGTTAGTTCATTTTATCTACTCTCTTACTGCTGCCATCTTCACAATCATTAGAACACAGTTTCTTCACCGTTATAGTGCACATCAAAGTCCAAGGACTTTCCAGGAATCTTTTGTACATTCAACACTAGTGTGTGACTACTGAGACATCCAGCTTTGTACACTATTGTAGCCATTATTAGGGTCTCAGTCTGCCTATAATGTTGATAGCTACTGTTAGAATGCCTAGCTTACATTTTGTAAGCCAACCTAGCACCCCCCCCCTTTTTAGTGTATATTCATTATTTGTTCTGTTCCTCTAGAGAATCCTGACTAAAAGAGGATCCTAGTCAATTCATTTGGTTTACATGTTTCAAGGGCAAACTATTTTTCAAACTGATGTAAGCATTTTATAACATAGAAGTAATCGTGCTAAAAGGTATACTTCAGCAGCATTTAGCACTCCTTCACTTATGATGAGATTACACCGTATTAAACTCATGGTAATGTAAAAATATCATAGGCCAAATATGCATTTAACATACACTAATTTAGTAACTTTGCAGCACATAGCACTGATTGTTTATTATTGTCATTGTTGCAAGGCTATCATTGAGCTCACTGTTACTGCTGATCATCACAAGAGGTTATCATACTACATATCGGTAGCCTAAATTCAAAATTTAAGTCATTGTTTTTACTGCATATGTGTTACATTGTGGTAATATAAGAAATAATTTGATATATTACAGAGTAGGTTGTAGCTGGAAACTTCTGTATCTTCTCTAGCACCACTGACTTAGTCTCTCTCCCTCCCGCTGGTCCCTGTAGCCACTTGTAAAATAATGATTCTGAGGCTTAATATTAATTATAATTGCTTGGCCAATGGCTCTGGATTCTTACTGGCTAGCTTTTACATATAAATTAATCCAGGAACTCACCAAGGCCAGCTGGCCTGGATCTGAAAAAGCCTGGGATAAAATCGGACTCGCTGAACATAGCGGACAATGAGGACTACTGAGAACCCAAGAACAATGGCAATGGTTTCTGATCCTACTGCACGTACTGGCTTTGTGGGAGCCTAGGCAGTTTGGATGCTCACCTTACTAGACCTGGATGGAGGTGGGTGGTCCTTGGACTTCCCACAGGGCAGGGAACCCTGATTGCTCTTTGGTCTGACAAGGGAGGGGGCTGTGATTGGGGGAGGGGAAGGGTAATGGGAGGCGGTGGCGGGGAAGAGACAGAAATCTTTAATAAATAAATAAATTTAAAAAAAGAACAAAAAATATGAATAAATAAAATAAATCTTAAAAAAAAAAATCTATGTATCACCACCTGCCCCATGGCTCACCAGTAATGCTGTGGCATTTTACTCCTCTGGTGGCTGCCGGAGTCTTCCTGACTCCACCTTCTTTGTCCCTGTATCTACGCTTGAATTTCCCACCTAGCTATATTCTGCCCTGCCATAGGCCAAAGCAACTTCTTTATTAACCAATATTAATAAATCATGTTCATATGTTTTTGTATTTCCAATGGGTGCAACCATAAATACCATGTAGTTATAAAATATTTCACCAACTCAAAAGTAAATTCATATTTGTTAAGCTCCAGGATTAGCAAATTTGCTTTTACTCTGAGTATCTATTGTAGATATTTCACATAAATTATATAATACAATATTTAATTTTTAATGTGTGGCTGTGGTGATTTAAAATAATATTTTTGAATCGGATTTGTGTTGTACTTGCCATATTTTATCCATTTTTATGGTAGATAGTATTGAGTATACTACAATTTATTTGTATATTTATAAGCTAGTAGATGTTTGGCTTATTTTTCCCTTTCACTTTTATAAACATTGATAGATAAGTTTTGTTCATTTTCCCTTTGGGAATATGTAGTAATAGGAGCAGCAGGCTGCTTCTCACCACCTGGCTAGCTTTACCCAAAATAATTACACAGAAACTGTATTCTTTTAAACACTGCCTGGCCTGTTAGTTCTAGCCTCTTATTGGTTAATTCTCACATCTTGATTAACCCATTTCTAATAATCTGTGTAGCACCACAAGTTGGTGGCTTACCGGGAAAGATTCAGCATGTCTGACCTGGCAGCTGGCTTTATGGCATCTGCCTGACTTTGCTTCTTTCTCCCAGAATCCTGTTCTGTATACTCCGCCTATCTAAGCTGTTGTCCTTTCAAGAGCCAAGGCAGTTTCTTTATTAACCAATGAAAGTAACACATAGACAGATAACCCTACCACATCAGGAATATAGATATAAAAGTACAGTAGCTACATTTCATATCCCCCCAGCTTTTGTATCCTCATTCATTTTTTTTAACCTAAAAAGTCCCATTGTTGTTGTCAGTATACTCTTGCCATTACTGGAGCATGTTAGATCTACTAGAGGTCTTACCTTTCAATAAAAATTATTCTCCCTTTCAAGCAACAGCAGCAGCAACCTCAGTGAGTTACAACTCAGCAAAGGGTAGCACTTCCTTCCCACCTTCTCCTTCCATGCTAGGATTTTTCTTTGGTTTGACATACTGATACTGCTTTTACACTTGCTATGGTTTCATATGTGCAATTGCCTTATTGTGTTCAGAAATATTGTTTACTTGTAATCACTCACTGCCTCTGGCTCTTACAGATTTTCACTCTTCCACAATGATTTCTGAAGCTTGGGAAGAGGGAGTATAATATAAATATACCATTTAGGACTGAGAACTCTTCAGTCACTTATTCTCTGTACATTGACTAGTTGAGAGTCTCTGTGTTAGTTTAGTCACTATCTTTATCTACTGCAAAAATTTCAGTGATAAGTCTTGAATCTATGGCAATAATCTATAGGCGTAATAAATGATAAATCACTAGGAATTGTTTTAATACTATATCATTTATCAGAATAATAGTTGTAGGTTCTCCCCTACAGTCCATAAGCTACATAGTGACAGATTCTTGGCCCTGACAACTGTGTCAGATATGTGTTCCATCTTGTGGAGTAGGAACTAAATCCAATCACAAAAACTATTGGGAAATGGACTGATCTGAAAACAATCAGCCTGAGGATGGTAAGATCCAAAATGACAAACACTACATTTCATTTATGGATGCTAACTTTAAATATTGAGGATGTGTGTTTCATTTGGAATACACACTGAGCTTAGGAAATTTGTAAGGATCCATGAAGAAGGGGAGATTTTAAAGAAGGGAAGATAGAACATAATAATACAAAGGGGGAAAGGAGAATAATGAAACAGAAAGTGTTGTATGGAGCAAGATGTGGGAAGGCAGGACAGGGGATAGAATATGATGAGGGATAACTAACACTGACTACCTTTCAAAAATCCATATGAAAAATCACTACTGCAGAAGCTTCTAAAAATATAAACATATCCATATAAATAATACTTAAAATCAGAGTCACACTGTTATTGGACTGTAATGTCCTTACTAGATATCACAGGGCAACAAATAAAAAGTCCAGTGTCAGGAATGGGACACATCTATTGGAATTGTTGGCCAGTGAATTTCAATAGACACCCCCAATATTACAAGCTGTACTAGTGCTCATGATGATACTGGACAGTAACAGTAAGACTCTATTGTTAAAGATACAGCAAACTTCAATCAAAGAACATGGAAAAATGAAACTTAGAAATATCATTGCTATTGAAAAGCTGATATAGTTTTGGGTGGGTCTATGAATGATACCAGAATAAAAAAAAAATAACCAGTATTATCCAGATGTGAAACCTGAAAGTTACAATAAAAATCTGCCTGGTAATATATGCCAATCTGTGTAATAGTGGCATCAATGGCAAGGTAATAACTAAATTTCTTCCTTTTAAGAGTATTCTACTTATAGATTTTCAAAATTCTATGTAATTTTTTAGATAAGTTTTCCTGTTTTGGAAGAAAGATAACATTGGCATTTTAATGAAGATTTCCAACATTGACTATTATAGATATGGATCCTTCATAGATGACTGTTCTCATATTGAGGAAACAAATGGCTATGTATACTTTGTTTAATGTTCCTAACATGATATTGTATTATATTTTCTCAGTTACCTTTTTGTATCAAATTTTATTTAGACTTTTTTTCATTCTATTGGTAGTATATTATATTGATTGATTTTTATTGTTGTAAATCCCACACACTTTAGATAATTCTCACTAGCTACAAAGCATAACAACACTAAATATATTCATAGATTTGTGGCATTAATATGATGGAGATTTTCACATTTGTTGTAGGCCCATATTTCTGTATGGCACAAGAGCCATAAGCCCGGTCTGAGGTGGTCACAAACTCTGCAGACAAGCTGTCTCTGTTTAACAATAGCCAGGATGTGCTGCTCCTAATTTCTTTTGTTATAAATGTAGATCACCTGAGAAGAGATGTTGGCTGAAGCTGATGACTTAAGAGTTAGGAGGTTTGGTGCTTCCTTCCTTTGTAATTTGGAGGAAGTCTTATAGAGATGCTAATTCATGGCCTATGTGACAGCTAGCATACAGGTAGATGCGGAGGACATGACTAAAAGCCCATTCACTTTGTTGCCTAGGAGACAGCCTAATGCGTTTTCCCACTCAATTTATGTGATGATATATAAGGTGTTTGGATAATAAACAAGAGGAGATCTTCGAGAGATCTTGTCCTTAAAGGATGACCGTGTAAACTGCATCGGATTATTCTTCGTGACTCCATTCCAGTCCAGGTAGGGAATCTGTGCTAAACCCACATGGGCTTCAACAACATTGCAAAGAAACTAAGTTAGAGTGCATAATTATCTTTCTGTGTGATTGCAATATCTGAATATTTCACTATGATAATGTAAGCCTCACAAAAAGAAAAAGTGCTCTTTCTACTTATTTTGAAAATGTTATGAATGATTATGATCATTAAAAATAAGATTTGTAGCTGGGTTGTACTGGCCCATGCCTTTAATCCCAACACTTGAGAGGCAGAGGCAGGAAAATGTCCTAATTTGAAGATAGCCTAGTCTGCAGAGTGAGTTTCAGGACAGCAAGGGCTACACAGAGAAACCCTATATCAAAAAAAAAAAAAAAAAAACCAAACAAACAGAAAGATTGGTAGAAATGACTAATGAAGTCATTGAGTTGTTTTAAATTATTTCTTCTTCTGTTTGGTTGGAAGAAAGTCTTGATTAATGTTCCTATACCTCTACTATATACATACACATGTACTTACATATAATTGATTATATTTTGTCTTGCTTCTTGAGCCAGTTTTGATCATTTTTGTGTTTTAGAAATTTTCCATTTCACCTATATTATCCAATTTCCTGGAGTACAACCACTCATAATTTTTTTAAATAAGTAGAACTAGCTTCATTTTGATTTTTGTTTAATTTAGTGATTTGAACGTTGTCTCTTTCTTCAATAGGCAATTAAGATTTTCATTTTAATTGACCATTTTCTATATAGCTACTAAGCTAATCAAAGCTTACATTTAAGGTAGCTTCTAGTTAGGGAGGATTTATAAAACTTCTGCTATTTTTCAACATGTTTTATATATTTTTATTCAAATTCCTCTTTATTGTTTGTTTATTCTTAACTTTTCTAGTGCATTATTTTCAATGAGTTCTCATTTTCCTCCATTTTTATTGTTGTTGTTTTCTTCTTTAAGTGGTTCACATGTGGATAACAAATATCCCCCTATTCTTATTCCTCTTCTAGAAGCTTTATCATAAGTTCTAATTGTTAGTAGCTTAGTCTTAATAGTATACAGTGAATGGCACAGACCTATCTCTTTACCCTTTATATTCTTCTTAAAGACTAAATCCTTATACATTATGTTGTCAACATAATTTCATACATATTATTTCATAAACCACATTTTAAATTACTTAGAAAAAAGAGGAATTTCAAAAAATAATATATAATGATACTGATTGATATATTGTCTATGTAAATTTAGGCTTAGCATTTTTTTCTGAGATATGACTCTCAGTTACTCTGTAATCTCCTTTATTTCAATCTTAAGGACTAGAGTTAGAATCTGTTATATGACAGATTGTATCTGAACATCTTAATTTCACCATTTTATGCATATTCTTATTTTAATTGCAATATAACTATGTCATTTCCCCTTTGCTTTATTTGCTTCAACCTCTTCCATGTCCTCTTAATCCAGCCCTCCTTCGCCAGCCCCATTCGCTCTCAAATTTATATCCTATTTCTCTTTTATTATTACTCTCTATCCTCTCGGCCTCCCTCTCTTCCCCCTCTCTCTTGCACACATGCACACCCACATAAATGCATAACTATATAAATGCATACTGATTTTTCTGATTAGTATTACTTGTGTGTTTATGATTTCGGGGTTTACCACTTGGTATTCACTAATCAATTATGAGACTCATCCCTGGGAAAAAACCTAATTCATTCTCTCTCTGCAGTCATTAGTTGTCTATAGTTCTTTATCTATGGGTGAGTCGACACTGAGTTTCTCTTTCCATGTTAGTATGTGTATTTGTCTTAGCTTTCTATTGCTATGAGCAGACACCATGACCACAGCAACGCTTATAAAGAAAACATTTCATTGAGTGGACTTGCTTATAGTTCAGAGGGTCAGTTCATCATTATGGGGAGCATGGCGGCATGGAGGCAGATGTGATGCTGGAGTTGAGAGTCCTATGACTCAGAGGCAACAGGATGTACACTGACTGCCACACTAAGTAAATCTTGAATTAAATACCTATAAGCACCCCCCCCACACACACACAGACACACTTCCAACAGAAGGTGTAGCCCAAATTGAAGGTATGCCCTGAAGCCTCAAGGTCTGAATCAAGGTGTGTCTCATCCAGTCTCTTCCAATAAGACCACACTTCCTCCAACAAGGCCATACCTCCTAAGAGTGCAACTCCCTATGAGCGTATGTGTGACAAATACATTAAAACTACCATATTATTATATTGTCTTTCTTTAGGTCTCATTTAGGCAGCCATGTTGAGTAAGTGCTAAGGGTACATTTTCCCTGTTTTTTCTAATAGACACAGTCTTACAGTAGACTTACTGGTCCTTACGCTCTTTCCAATCTCTCTTCCAAGATGTTCCCTGAGCCTTAAGAGTAGGAACTGTACTGCAGATGAATACTTTGGGGCTTGGCATCCCATGATCACTTAATCTCTGCATTTTGAAAAGCTATGGGACATCTTTTTTGTAAAGGTTTCTGTCTGCTGTCTGCTACAGAAAAAAACTCTGACTAGGAGTGAAAGATGCACTTATCTATGGATATAGGAATAAATTTTAGAATGATGTTTTTGATTACTTTGATCTAGTAAATTGACATAATAGGTTCTTCTCTGAGATTCATGCGCTCATCTTACCACAGGGCAGAGAACCCTGACTGCTCTTTGGACTGGAGAGGGAGGGGGAGAGGAGTGGGAGGAGGGGGAGAAGGGTGGGAGGAGGGGGAGAAGGGTGGGAGGAGGGGGAGGGAAATGGGAGGCTGGGAGGAGGTGGAAACTTGTTTTTTTTCTTTCTTTTCTCAATGAAAAAATAAATAAATAAATAAATAAATAAAAAGAAAAAAAAGCCTTAGGTGCGTGGCTACATTTCCAGCACCAGTCATCTGTTCCCATCCTTCAAGGAAGCTTTAAGTCCAAGTAGAGAGCTGTTAGTTATTGCCAAGATGTGAGTGCCACTATTGCACCTTTAGGGATATATTGTCATGCTGGTCATTGTTGTGCTTCACAGGGAAAAATAAGGAGCAAGCTTTATTTGGGGAGTGGGATGAAGGTCTATACAGAAAGAGTAGGGTGAAGAGGGTTAAATAGTGTTAGGAATGTTTGAAAAAAGGCTCAAGAATTCACATTATGTTATATTTACTTAGCTACATATAATAATTGTAAGTATACACACACACACACACAATTTAAATGTCACTTGGGTTGACAACACTCCTTACAAGAGCCATAGACTAACAACAAATTCAGTATTGGGCATGAGAATCCATGAGAAAAACCATGGTAGTTCAAGAGATTCCCAAAACTATAGGCTACTGATACTGTCCTTGGTGGGCTCTTTTAGACTGAAGTAAGTCATTGCTGAAGTCACCACACACCTGAGATACAGGAATTGGAAAATTCAAAATGATTCAGACATGAAAGAATCCTTTCCAAAGCTTACTTTTCATAGCCCCAGAAGGTGCTATGCAAGCTGCCAAGGTATGCAGACAAGAAATAGTCCTACCCAGCTGTGACAACTGTGTACTTCACCATTTTAGAATAATAGGCTTCTGTTCAGACATAGACCTCTTAGATAATAGGTTTTTTTTTCCTTTCTCTCATGCCTTCATGTCTTCTGTCTTCTATAACTTATGAAGAGAAATAATTTAATTTTTCTGAAAAGCTCTTTATCTGTTATTTTTGAGAGTTTCTTTGTTGTATTTCAGCAATTTCAATGAGTTGTGCCTCACTTTATGTTAATTAATGTGCATATTCATGCAATTCACCAGTATGCTATTGTGTTTATCTGTGCTTCAGATCCAATTTTGGAACAGAGCCCAGTCTTTTAGGCAGTCTCTACAATGAGTAAACATAAATAAAGTACTCGGCTCCCTATGGGTCTTTGAAGTTACATGTAGGTAAACAAAACCTCATTTCTGGTTATTAATATTTCTGTATGTATTCACATATATATATATATATATATATATGACTCATATTCTATACCTAATCTATTTTTTCAATAGTTGTATAATGAACATTCTTAGATATTAGTCACTGTATCCAAGCCATCTGAAAGAATTACAGCACATCATAGCTCCTAGGTAAAGGCAGATAATTAAAACAAAGATTTCTACTATTACAAACATTTGAAAACATTTCACAAGAATGTTTCCAAGATACTGAACATTCCATAGTTTTTAAATACATGTCGTAATCATACATACTTATAGAATGCAGTGAGAAATTTCTAAATTTAAAAACACTGTATAATTACCAAACCAGAGTAATTGTGGCATCAATCACCTAAATCATTTATTTTTGTCATTTTATCATTCAAAATCCACTCTACTAAATATATTGTAAATTTGAATTGATTCTTTTGAATTGATTTCTTCATCATGCATCCCAATCCCGTCTACCTTCCCATCCCTTATATAATCCCTGCCCTTGTAACTCCCCGAAACAAAACAAAATTCAAAAGGAAAACAACAACAACAAAAGGACCCCCCCAAACCAAAAGCAACCTATCTAACATAAAAATGTGTCCTTGTGAAGCTGTAGTGTGACACAGTGAGTCACACAGTATGTCTTTTAGTTCATCCATCTTTACTTGCAAGTCTTTATTACAATGAGTCATTGGTCTGGCTCAAGTCTTCTGGCTTCTGATATACTGTTGATAATGGGACTTTACTGGGACTTCTTATGGATATTTTGTTATGGCCCTGTGTCTGCAGATTTGGATCTGCAGAACCAGCCCCTTCACATGTTCCAGCCATTTAAAAATGAAGTGGATGTTGGGGTGGGCCAGCTCATAACCCTGGTTCTGGGCCTGGGTGGTAGCTGGTTTGGTCAACCTGCCAGCTTGCCCTCATCATCACCACCCAGGCATGTTTTCCAGCACTGTCTGCGGTTATCTCACCCAGTGTAGCAGAGAGCAAGGAGCAGAGACCATTCTCCTGCTTTTACACCCCAGGGCCAGCTCACCTGGTCTCACACCACCAAAATTTGCTCTGTTGTTTTGCCCAAGCAAAGATCAGGGCCTGTTCTCTGGATGGCTGTGGTTGGTGAAGGGCAGGGCGAGCTCTTCCGTTCTCATGCCCTCTATTGCAGGTGGCAAGGGTTGGGTGAAGGAGGACATATTTCTCTTACGAACGAGGGGGTGGGAGGCAGCTCTCCTCCATTCAAGCTCACTGGCCCAGTTCATCTTTGCCCCCATCAACAGGGTCAGTTCCAGTGTGCTGCCCTGGGAAGGTACAGGACCTGTTCCCTCACCCATGACACTACGTAGTTGACAGGGTGTGGGGAGGGCGGCTCTCCTGCTTTCATGTCCTCAGGGCTGGCTTGCCTGCTGCCCCCCCCCCCCCAGAGGTTCTGTTCTTTTAGTAGAAAATTTAATGTGAAGACCTTTAGTAAAATGTTAGTCAGAACTTTAGTCAAATATACCCAGGGAGGGCACCGTATATTAGTATTTACTTTGCTTACACCACTATCACTTCTTCTGACTTTTGCCTTGGTTTGTATTTCTATATGCTGATTCCATAAATCTCAGTCACTGGGCTTTGTTTTCCCTCTAACCAAGAAACGCAAGAGATGTGAAGCCTGATGGAAAGAACTGAAGGCATCACGTAGCAAATGACAGTTAAACTGTGTCTTAAAGAATTGTGGGGAATTTGCAATCAAAGAGAAAGAGAGGAAATAGCGCATTCTCTGATCACATCAGCCATAGAGACAATAATGCTACTAGTCTCTAGGTAACTTGACAACCCAGGTTATTTTGTTAACTCTAGTCACTACTCCTTAAAACATCTGAGGCAAACTGCTTCTTACTGGGATTCTGATAGAGTTAATGGAAATTTAGTAGGATCCGTTATTGAACAAGTTTATAGAGATTTTATTATGCTAATTGAATTACCAATGTCCCAATGGAGGCTATTAGCTGGCAGCATTTCCCAAATGCATTTGTCAGCAGAGCAATAACAGTTCTTTGTATATTAATTTACTTGTAAGGGCTTTCTCTTAAAGTACCATTCACAGAAACTCACATTTGGAAATGCTGTTTAATAATTAGCACAAAATTATCATTTATCAAGTGTTCGTGCATATATTTTTCATGAGGTACCTCACCCAGTCTTTATCAAAACCTTACAATTTAGACTTTGTTATTATGATCATATTGCTGTCAAACTTGAGTTTAGATGAAGAAACCAAGCTATAAGAAGTCAAAAGGTTTATGAATTGTGAAGATAGAAATCTGTCCAATTTTAGTCATATTTTTAAAAACATAATCTCTGTCTTTAAACTTATAAGACCATACTGGAGATAGCTGCAGTTACTATTTATATAAGAACCATGAGAGATTAAAGATTTCCAGTTAGCAGATGGATGGTTTAGTTGATAGGAACTGTCTGCCTTAACAGATTGTCATGTGCCACTAAGCAAATTGTTCCCAGTCAGTGTCAATGTATCACATAAATATTTTTATAATCGAAGAAAATTCTTGTAATATTCTAGGACTTAAACACAGTAACCACTATTGTAGATTATCTCATCCAATGTTTTTAAAGTCTCTTTAGAATGAGACCAATTGTTCTAAGCTAATGTGGTTTGAAAAAGAGAATTTACAGGTTGAGACAAGAACCATGAAGCAGAAATAGAGAGATAAGGAATAAAATGGACTTTTGAACCTGCAAATCTTACCTTTGCAGCATGAATTCTGATTAGTCTTAATGAATAAAATCCGAAGTCCGATATGAGAGGATTAAAGCTGAAGGAAAAGAGAAGCAGTGCGGCCAATCACTAGAGAAACCTTTTACCTCTACCAATGCTCACCCCAAAGGGTGATTCTGTCCTCAGACTCTTTTCTCAGACTACATCCTTAGACTGCAACTGTCTCCACTAAACCTCATACTGCAATGAGCTCCTGTCTCCTCCCGCCTTATATGCCTCCTTCTACACAGCCATATCACTCCCGTCTCCACCTCCCTAGTGCAGGGATTAAATGTTAGAGATTCAAAGTGCTGGGATTAAAGGTGTGAGCCAACACCATCTAGCTACTAGTGGCTTAGCTCTGCACTCTGATCTTCAGGCAAACTTTATTTGTTAAAACATAAACAGAATATCACTACATACCTTCACCAACAAGGCCACAACTCCCAATTCTTCCCAAATAGTTCCACCAACTGGCGCCCAAACAGTCAAACATATGAGCCTATGTAAGCATTGTGTGTGTGTGTGTGTGTGTGTGTGTGTGTGTTTATGGCTGACCATTCAGAATTGTATAATTGTCAGGAGCCATTTCCCCCCAAAATTATTGCAGGGACCATTGCCCTGGGCAGTTTGCGGAGAGCCCCACACCCCAACGGTATTTTGAACTGTTTTATTGGCAGAGCCTATCCCACACCCAACTATCTTGAGAGCTATCTGTTAGCGGAACCAGCCCCACATTCCAACTATCTAGAGAACTAGGTGTGACTTCCTGACCGAGGAATCGTGACCTGACAGATCACAACCTCCTGGCCCACAACCTCGCCACCAGCTGGAACCATCGCTGCAAGATTCCTTCCTGCCCATGCCCCTGCCCCCCATCTCATCCCCAAATTCCTCATCCAGGGGCTATATAAGCTGCAACCATGACACTAATAAACAGAGGCTTTGACAAATCTAGTTTGGCCTTCTTCCTCTCTCCCGCTCATGTCTTTTCAGATAGCACCTCTCGGAGACCCTGGAATAACGGACAAGCCAGGTGGGTCACAGCCCCTAGACTAACTGACCCACCAAGGCGGTCTACATATAATCTATCAGAGGGCTTTTGCTTAGAAAAGACTGACTCTCAAACCCTTAGCAGCAGATAATTGCCTGTCGCTCTTCATGTAGGGGCAGGACTTTGTTAGAGTTCTGCCATCTACATTGGGCTGTCAACTAAATTGGAATTCTTCACACCTTGTTTAGTTGGCCATGAGTGCATCTCTCTATCATATATGGAATAATCTATCTAGCAACAGACAGGCTTATCCTCTGGTCCTTATACTCTTTCAGGTCCATCTTCTGTAATATTCCCCAAGTCTTGGGTGTAGGGGTTCTATTGTAGATTGATCAACTGGACATGGACATTCTGTGGCCAATTGTTCTCTGCAATTTGAGCCATTGTGAGTTTCTGTGATGGTTTCTATCTCTGAAAAAAATGAAGCTTCTTTGAGGAGCAAATGAGAGCTACACTTCTTTGTGGATGGAAAGGATACATATTTAGAATACAGTTGGATGTTATACTGCTTTAGTAAAGCTGTAGTAGTGTGTTCTCTAGGGACCATGACCTCACTAGCCACAGGTAGTTGGCTAGGTGTCAGTACTAGGCATGAATTTCTTCCTATTGAGCTGGCCCTGAGTCCAATAAAATGAGTTTTGGTTACCTCTAAGATAGAAGTGCCATTTGAACCTTTGGATATATCTTGACGTCCTAGTCGCTTGCTGTGGTTTGTGAGCTTTACAACTGTTATGACTATTAGTTTCTTTTCTTCATTAGCACTTTGCATAGCAACTTTGTGTACTATGAAAGGTAGTTCTCAAGAGGAGTTTTTGGGAGTCAGTACCATCTCTATTCCTTCAAACCCATGTCTGAAGCATATAATATCTTCATCAATCGAGTCTTCCCAATCAATGATATTAACCTATATTGTTTTAGGAGTCACCAGGATTACCTTGGTCAAAAACTCTGAAAGGAGGTGATTCCTGACCTAGAATACCATGTGACAAGCAGCCTCTTGTTCCTGCCACCAATAACATTTCAGCTGCCATGATAGACTTTATTTTGGAAATGTGATCTGAAAGACACCCTTCCTTTCTTAAAATGCTTTTGTTAGGCATTTTGTTGCAACAACAGTGCAATGGGCTAATATAAGGTTGAAGACTTTATTACTAAAAGCCTTACCAAAAAGTGAAGATTTTGGAAAAGAACAACTAGGAGACAATAAAATGAAAGATGATTCAGAAATTTGATAGAATTAATGAGGGAATGAGACACCTTGAAACAACTCTCTTGTATTGCAGTAACTCTGCGAGTTCAGAACTCTATATGCCTATACTACTTATAAATAATCAAACCAAGATCTAGATAGACTTGAAAACCTTCCCCAAGCCACACACAGATCATGAAGTAAAGAGTAGTTGGAAGGGCCTTGAGAATAACCTTGGACCAAAACCTGGCTAAATAACAAACTAAGAACCTAGGAACAAAAATAAGATCACATTTATCTCTGGCCATCTGTAAGATTGTACCCAAGATTGTACACCATTTCTAAGCATGTACCCAAAGTTGTTAGCAGAGTTAATTTCTCTTCTGAGTACCCATGAAGTAGTCACTTAAAATAATAATCACAGTAAGAAAGTACAGCAAAAATACAACTCACCTAAATTGTTGACATAGTCCTAAACCTCATGCACACATATAGTGATGAAGAATGTAGTCCATCTACCTCTGTATATTTAACTATACTTCTGATTATTTAGTTTATGATATACTAGGGAATCCAAATTAAAGAAATTAGATTAAATGATGTAATAATACAGGGAAAGATGTGAAAAAGTAGATCAGATACTGAAAATTCAGGAAAATGCTTTTTTTTCCAACACAGTAGTCATTTGAACATAAATTGATAACCAAATAAGTAACAATAGCAATAGTTGCCATAAAAGGAAAATGCTTAGTACCAGGTATTGCTATAAAAATATATCTTTTCTTATTTTTATCAGTCACAAAATCAAGATATATAACGACAAAAGAAAACAGAATCCATTCACAGGAAATATGACTCATCCTCGGGAAATGAAGCGAACATTAAAAAGACATTCGAGAGACTGGAGAAATGAAATGGCTTATGGTGAAGAGTAAGTACTATACTTGCAGATGACCTGAGTTTGGTTCCCAGCAACCACCAGGCAACTCACAAAGCACCTATGACTACAGCTCCAGGGATCTGGTGCCCGCTTGTCGTCTGCATGAGGATTGTCTTACCAACAGGCACATGCACATAGTGCATGCATACAAATATGAAAAATAAAATCTCTTTTAAAACTTGGAAACACCTAGATTTTGGACTTTGTAAACAAAGTTACCAAAGCACCTATTATACACATATGTAGGGAATAAAATCTGCTTTCAGTAAAACAATTAAGAACATATAAAATGAAAATTCTCAAGTAAAAAATAAATAGCTAAAATGGAAACTTCACTAAAGGAAAACAAGAGTGCATTTTGCTTTCCATTTAAAGAGTTACCAAAATTGAAGACAGATGAATACAATGTGAGAGGTATAATGAACAGAAACAAAATGTATGAAAAAAATAAGCAAAGCCTTAGAGAAAAGTAAGACACGATGAAACAGTGACATATACAGCAGGTGTTCTAGGAATACATGGCATAGAGAATTAGGGAAAAAAATTAAAGAAAGGTTGTCTACAGATTTCATAAACTTTTGAAAATCATAGTCAAATCTAAAATATACAACGGATATCAAATGGATAAACAGAAAGAACTCTGCCTATCCTATCATGGTAAGAATGTTAAGAGTCAAAATAGAGAAAATATTAAAAGCAGTAGCAAGAAAGAAATTACTGATACAGACATAGTCAAAATTTGAAGAACAATGAAACAATAGAAACCACAAATTCATAGAACCAGGTATAGTAGTCTGGGCTGACATCCATGGTCTCTTAGTGTCTGCATAACATCTATGGAGGACTTTCTGGTTTTCTGAGATTCCATCGAGAAGTTGAGTGTTAGTCTGTTGGGTCTGCCTTTATATGTTACTTAGCATTTTCCTTTGCAATTCTCAATATTCTTTCCTTATTCTGTAGATTTAGTGATTCGATTATTATGTGGTGAGGGGACTTTTTTTGGTCCAGTTTCTTTGGTGTTCTGTAAGCTCTTGTATCTTCATATCCATTTCATTTTTTAGGTTGGAAAAGTTTTCTTCTATGATTTTGTTGAAAATATTTTCTATGCCTTTTAGCTGGCATTACCCTCCTTTTCCTATCCCTATTATTCTTAGGCTTGGTCTTTTCATGGTGTCCCAGATTTCCTAGATGTTTTGTGTTATGGCTTTTTCGGCTTTAATGTTTTCTTTGACTGAGGAATCTTTTTCCTCTATCATCTCTTCAATGCCAGAGATTTTCTTCCATCTCTTGCATTCTGTTGGGCATGCTTGCATCTATAGTTCTTGTTTGTTTACCCAGATTTTCTATTACCGGAATGCCTTTGGTTTGTGTTTTGCTTATTGCCTCTATTTCAATTTTCACTATTAAACTGTTTCCTTCACTTCTCTGATGACTTTTTCTTAGTTTTCTTGGCTTTCTTTAAGGGATTTATTGATTTCTTCCAAGTTTTTGCTTGTCTTTTCCTTGATTTCTTTAAAGGAATCTTTAATTTTCTCTTTAAGAGCTTCTATCATCTTCACAAAAGTGATTATAAGGGTTTTTTTTTCCTGTTTCTTCTATGTTGGGATGGTCATGTCTTGCTGTTGTAGAACTACTAGATTCTGGTGGTGCCGCATTGCTCTTTATGTTGTTAAATGTATTCTTGCCCTGGTGTCTACCCATCTCTTCCTTCAATCGGTGTAAGCGGTACCTTGCATCTTGGGACACTGTCTAATTGGTTTCTAAATAGAGAATTCTCAGGAATCCACAAGGATGATACCAGCTAAGACTACTAGAAATAGTGGGGAGGGTGCCTGAACTGACTTTCCTGTGCAATGAGATTAGTGAATACCCTAACTATCATCAGAGAGCCTTCATCCAGTAAGCGATGGAAGTTGATGTAGAGATCCACAGTCAAGCACCAGACTAAGCTCTGGGATTTCAATCGAAGAGAGGCAAGAGGGATTATATGAGCAAAGGGTGGTCAAGATCATGACAGCAAAATCTACAGACAGTTGAACCATACTCATGGGAACTCATGAATTCTAGACCGTCACTTGTAGATCCTGCATGGGACTGAATGTGGGTGACAATTGTGTAGCTTGGTGTATTTGTGGGGGCCCTGGCAGTGGGATCAAGATCTATTCTTGGTGCATGAGCTGGGTATTTAAAGCCCATTCTCTATGGTGAGATTCCTTGCTCAGCCTTGATGCAGTGGGGAGGAGCTTGGTTTTACCTCAATTTAATGTGCCAGACTTTGTTGATTCCCCATGGGAGACCTTACCCTTTCAGAGGAGTGGATAGGAGCTGAATTGGGGTAGGAGGGGGAACTGTGGTTGGTATGTAAAATGAATAAAAAAATTTTAAAAGGAAGCAAGGAAAAGAAAAAATCAAGCAGCCATTATGAAAAATGTACTCAAATACTTAAAATAAGAAACCATATAATCCACCAACCCCTCAACTGGGTATAGTAACTAAAGAAAATTATATTACTGTGCACTTTTACTGCAACCCAATCAAAACAGCTGCAATGAAATGGATACAACTTAGATATCTAAATAATTAATCTTGAAAGAAAAAATCCTGTAAGGGGGACAATATGGCTGGAACTGGGGGTGAATGTGGGGGTCAATATATTAATTATCGGCCAAACAGAAAAAAATGCATTGTCCCATTATTATAAATAATCTAATATAATTGATTACACAGAAGTTGATAGTAGAATAGTGATAGCCAGAAGCTGACGAAAGCATAGAGAAAAATAGAGAAAAGCTGATCAATGGGTATTGCATAATCATAAAGCATAAGTAAGAATTTCTGGAGAACTACTGCAAAGAAGAATAACTATAGATAAAAATTTTATACTGCATATCTGAAAAGATAAAAGAAAAGAAAAATATTTTTGAATACTTTCACAAAAGAAAAGTAAACACTACACATCATGTATGGAAATATTTTCTGATATTACATTGCTATGCAATTAATTAAATTAATGTGCAAAACAGGAAGTATTCACTTTTAGTGAACTTAAAAATGCATTCACTAATAAAGACTCCATTGCTTTACAACTGTGACTGTGGAATACTCTGCCGCAAATAGTACATTTATAACATACCGCCAATACCCAAGGGTCAGAGATCATCTTGAAATAAGGAGCAGAAGGACTGCAAGAGTCAGAAGTTTGGGAAGACCAGAGCAAATCAATGTCTTCTGGACACTATAAGACTTCTGTACTTGTGAATTCACAGGAGCTGTGGTTGCCTGCATAAGGCCTGTATAAGATCAAGACAACCAACATTGTAGAATGAATAGAGGAGCAGCTTATGAGGCTCCACCCTTTGTTAAGAATCTTTTGACGATTGATGACTTCTGTAAGATGGTAAGTCAGTTTTCTATAAGGGTGTGTTTCCATGTATGTCAGTGGATGGCCTCACACCAGAAGTACATGGACAGCATAAATGCGTCAGTGAGTTAATAAATTAAAAAAAAAAGAGGGCATAGAGTTGAGAGTGTGAAAGTGGCTGTGGCACTAAGGGGAGGAGTTGTCCATGAGCATGATCAGAATACATTTTACAAATTTCTCCAAGAACTAACAAACTGTTTATTTAAAGAACACTGAAACTGTTAGGTAACAATGGGGAAGATAATGGCTGCTTGAGCTACGTCTCCGAACGCGTCATGCTGAGCGGCTAGAGACGGGTCTCTCCCTGGCATTCGGAGGCAGGCTAGAGAGCAGGCGGCAGCAACAGAGAGGCGCTCCGACGATGGAGCCCAGCGAGTCCGCTCCTGGCCAGACCACTGAAGCAGAGTGAAGAAAACTGAAAATTCTCCACTTGTTTATCAAGATGGAAAACTCAGATTCTAAGGGTAAAAGAAATGACCGATCTGCAGCACGGCGCAGAAGTCAAATGGATCGATTGGATCGTGAAGAAGCTTTCTATCAATTTGTAAATAACCTGAGTGAAGAAGAATATAGACTTATGAGAGACAACAATTTGCTGGGCACCCCAGGTAAGCTACATCTAAGGAAATTATATATGTAGGTTGTTAGGTTTTTAAGAAGTAGCTTGTTTTATAATATGTTTCTTTAACAAAAAAATATTAATACAAGAGATACTGAATGGCATTTACTGCCTGCCCTATTTATTGCCTGATTCCATTCTTTAATAATTGGAACAATCATAATACAAAAATTTAGTAAAATGGATTAAATAAAATTGAGCTGAACAATTTAGTTAGCTAGCCATGCATCCAGTTACAAACTAACTAATAGGATTTTAGTTTCTAGGACAGACTTATTTTGTCATCCTTTATTCTCTGTGTCCCAACTGTAACCCTAGAGTTAGTCGTGGGGAAAATGACATCTACAACTTTGTCCTTAGTCACTCTCTTTCACGCAGATAAGGTCTCATTTGATCCTAGTCAGAACTCAGTCTACGTCTTCCTTCCCATTTCTATTTCCACCAACCTGTGGATTGGTTCATTAGCAAGACTAGGTGGAGCATTTTGAGCAAACAATACCAGACTTTAGAATTAATCTTAACTGCAGTTCTGAACGGTTTTGCTGTTACCTGGTGTGGTTACTGGCAAGTCAGTCACTCAATTGAAAGTGCAGATAACAAAGCCAGAGGTGACCTGGTGGCTGTGCCTGTGATCCCAGCTGCACAGGAGGCTGAGGCATGAGGTTGTTGAGTTTGAAGACAGCCTGGGTAAACCCTTCAAAACGAGTCCTGAGGGTGAAAAAAAAAGACAGAAACTGACTTGTCGATTGATCTTCATTTGTAATTTGGCCAACATTGTTAACTTTCAGGCGAAAGCACTGAGGAGGAGTTGCTCAGAAGACTAGAGCAAATAAAAGAGGGTGCACCGCTGCATAGATCACGTGAAAATAGAGGTATATTGTGCATTGGGAGGTGGGCTGTTGATGGAATGATAGGAAATTCATAATAGTAAATGTTAGTCAAAGATTATCCAGAAATGCCACAAGTTAACTTGGTGATAAGTAACTGTTCATAAAAAGAGAGGTGGCATTTTCTTAATGCATGAATGAGAAAGTCAGCATGCTGTTTTCTGCCCCAACTTTTGGGTAGTTTGTGTTAATTGGGCCAGAGTGAGAAGTAGTCTATTTAAATGAGATTCCCTACCATGGCTTTCATTATCCATTGATATTCACTACTACGTAGTTACTTGTTTATAAGTATGAATTCATCAGCAAAAAGGAAACTGCTTTACCTGCCCTACTGCCTTCAAACTGGGTGTAATTTTACTCCACATGGGGGATTAGCAAAGAAGCAGACACTGGTTGACACAACTGATGAGCGTTTGTTCTTAGTATCTAGCAGGCAGAATGCAGCTATATGCCAGCCATTCTGATCATCTACCAAACATACCACAGTTCCCACCATTAACTGGCTCAGAGGGTCAGTACTGCTGCTAAGTAAGCAAGCTGGCTCTAAGCTCAGGACTGGTGCCTCCCTCTCTGCAGGAAACATAGATTGACCATAACCTACGAGCTGGTCCTGGTACATTGGTCCGTAAACACACTGCTAGGTATGCTGTTACTCCAGGTTCAGGATATTCAATTCAAATGATCTTCATTTTCGTGGTATTTTAAAATCTTGATATTGACAAATATTCAAGTAGTTGTAAACCATTAGCCTTCTTTATATGTTTACTATGACTACAAAATTCTTGTATTTTAAAGCAACTTCATATTTTCAAAGGCACTTAAGCTAGGCCCCTAGATGAAGTAATAGAGACTGATTTTGGAAGAAACATTATTGGTATGAAAATACAAACACTAGCCCCCACAACTAGCAATTGTGTCATGTGATTTTGTTTAGAAAATAGACTAGAAAAAACATGTAGCCTTCTCACAGTCTTGTAGCTTCTTCTAGAAGTTACTAATGTTACGGTGACTTTTTTTTTTTTTTGCTTTTCACTTAGAAATCAGTGTTGTATACAGCATAAGATCTATGAATGTAAAATTCATTCAGAATTGCCAAATTCTTTAATTTATTTATATGATTATCCTAATTATGGTAGTCCCTTTCTCTCCTTCTCCACCTTCTTTGTTTTATACAGGACGAAACTCTTCAGTGACATCATCTGCCGGACCATCTGGGTCAGAACACACTCCTGAAGAATTTACCGAAGTGCCATCCACAAGAGGTCGAAGGAGGGCAAGAAGACAGAACCCAGAACACAGGAGAACCAGAGCCAGATCTTACAGAAGTAGGTCTCCTGTGCACCCAGCAAATGATATTCCACAAAGATCTCATCATAGCATCTCATCTCAGACTTTTGAACACCCTTTAGTAAACGAGATTGAGGGAAGTTCTAGAACATGTACCCATGTAATTTTGAGACATCCTATAAGTGGACTAGGTAGAGGTCTTCTTGCAGCTTCTGCGTTGAGAACTGCCACTCAAGGGGAAAGTTCTTCGCACACAGGTACCATTGGTGAAGATGCAAGATCTGGTCAAAGACCTCCAATCATTGTACTTCAAGTCAGAAGAATTCTTCTGAGAGAATACCCACCGAGAGATAGCATAGCAGGCAGAATTGGGTCTCGGTCAAGGTCTCAGATCCCAAACAACATAATCTCTTATCATAGTGAACGTGGTTTTAGGCACACCTTTATATGTTCTGGGCGTGTAGGTGCAGGGGTGAGAACCTATGTGCATACTAGAAGGATTCCCATTCGCAGAATCTTAAATAATGGATCAACTGACACTACATCTGTTCAGATTCGAACCATGTTAAGGCAGATAATGACAGGCTTAAGTGAGCTGGCAAGAATAGAAACACAGAATGGAAGAGGGAGCTCTGGTGGTAAACTTTCTGGTTCTGGCTCCAGCTCCAGTCCTGGCTCCAGTTCCAATGGTCAAAGTTCAGGAAGTAGGTCAGCCATATTTGAAGGCAGGAATGATTGTTTCCACGTTCTGGCTATTACAAATAATACTGCTATGAACATATTTGAACAAATGCTTTTTTCATATGATAGGGCATCTCTTGGGTATATTCCCAAGAGTGCTATTGCTGGGTCCAGGAGTAGGTTGATCCCGAATTTCCTGAGAGACCGAAACACTGACTTCCACAGTGGTTGCACAAGATTGCATTCCCACCAGCAATGGATGAGGGTACCCCTTCCTCCACAGCCTCTCCAGCAAAGGCTATCCTTGGTGTTTTTGACTTTAGCCATTCTGACAGGTGGAAGATGATATCTCAGTTATTTTGATTTGCATTTCCCTGATTGCTAAGGAAGTGGAGCACGACCTTAAGTGTGTTTTGGCCATTTGAACTTCTTCTGTTGAGAATTATCTGTTCCTAGATGCCCTTCAATGGAAGAATGGATGAAGAAAGTATGGAATATATACACATTAGAGTACTATGCTGCGGTAAAAAACAACAACTTCTTGAATTTTGCATGCAAATGGATGTAAATAGAAAACACTATCCTGAGTGAGGTATCCCAGACCCAAAAAGATGAACATGGGATGTACTCACTCATAATTGGTTTCTAGCCATAAATAAGCGTCATGGAGTCTACAATAGATGAAGCTAAAGAAACTAAATAAGAAGGTGAACCCAAGGAAAAACATATAGTTATCCTCTTGGCTATGGGAAGTAGACAAAATTGCCAGGAAGAATATTGGGATCTTGGGGGTGGGGTGGGATGGGGGTAAGGAGAGATGGGGAGAGAAGAGTTAGAAAGGAAGGAGGGGTGGACTTGGGGAAACAGGAGGATTGGGATAAAGGAAGGTTGGACAGGGGAGCACGGAAACAGAATTTTTAGTTAAGGGAGCCACTTTAGGGTTGGCAAGAGACTTGACCGTAGAGGGGCTCCCAGAAACCCATGGTGATGTCCCCTGTTAGTCCCTTGGGCAGCTGAGGATAGGCAACCTGAAATGACCCTATCCTATAGCAATACTGATGAATATCTTGCATACCACCATAGAACCTTCATCTGGTGATGGATGGAGATGGGGACAGGGACCCACACTGGAGCACTGGTCTGAGCTCCCAAGGTCCCAATGAGGAGCTGAAGGAGGGAGAAGATGAGCAAGGAAGTCAGGACCACGAGGGACACACACACCCACTGAGACAAGGGGGCTGATCTAGTGGGAGCTCACCAAGGCCAGCTGGACTGTGACTGAAAAAGCATGGGATAAATCCGGACGCACTGAACATGGCCAACAATGAGGGATGATGAGAAGCCAAGGACATTGGCACGGGGTTTTGAACCAACTTCATGTTCTGGCTTTGTGGGAGCCTAGCCAGTCTGGTTGTTCACCTTCCTAGACATGGATGGAGTGGGGTGGATCTAGGAATTTCCACAGGGCAGGGAAACCTGACTGCTCTATGGACTGGAGAGGAAGGGGAGGAGGAGTTTGGGGGAGGGGGGGAGGGGTGGAAGGAGGGGGAGAAAAAGGGGAAGCTGGAAGGAAGCAGACACTTTTTTTCCTTTTCTCAATAAAAAAAAAGAAAAAAGAAAGACAGAAATGAAGGAACCCGAATACTCCCATCAGGTGCCAGGAGAGCTGGCCAATGTAGGGCCCCAGTTATCAATGATGAGAATGGCTCTTCGTCATTTTTTAGTCTGTCTTGGGTTTTCTTCTTAAATGAGAACAACGACCAATGTAGAGGACTCGCAAAAGAACAGATTGATGAGTATGGCTTCGTCAGCAAAAAGGAAACACTGCTTTGCCTGCCCTAGGGCCTTCAAACTGGGTGTAATTTTGTTCCACATGGGGGATTAGCAACGACTGCAGACAGGGGTTGACACAACTGATGAAGGTTTGTTCTTAATATCTAGCAGGCAGAAGGCAGCTATACTGCCAGGCATTCTGATGATCTATCAAATACACCACAGTTCCCAGCATTAAATGGCTCAGAGGGTCAGTGCTGCTGCTAAGTAAGCAAGCTGGCTCTAAGCTCAGGACAGGTGCCTCCCTCTCTGCAGGAAACATAGATTGACCACAACCTAGGAGCTGGTCCTGGTACATTAGTCCGTAAACACACTGCTAGGTATGCTGTTACTCCAGGTTCAGGATATTCATTTCCTATGATCTTCATTTTCGTGGTATTTTAAAATCTTGATATTGACAAATATTCAAGTAGTTGTAAACCATTAGCCTTCTTTATATGTTTACTATGACTACAAAATTCTTTTATTTTAAAGCAACTTCATATTTTCAAAGGCACTTAAGCTAGGCCCCGGGATGAAGTAATAGAGACTGATTTTGGTAGAAATATAATTGGAACGAAAATACAATCATTAGTCCCCAAAACTAGCAATTGTGTCATGTGATTTTGTTTAGAAAATAGACTAGAAAAAACATGTAGCCTTCTCACAGTCTTGTAGCTTCTTCTAGAAGTTACTCGTGGTGTGGTGACTTTTTTTTTTTGCTTTTCACTTAGAAATCAGTGTTGTATACAGCATAAGATCTATGAATGTAAAATTCATTCAGAATTGCCAAATTCTTTAATTTATTTATGTGATTATCCTAATTTTGGTAGTCCCTTTCTCTCCTTCTCCCCCTTCTTCGTTTTATAAAGGACGAAACTCTTCAGTGACATCATCTGCCAGACCATCTGTGTCAGAACGCACTTCTGAAGAATTTACCGAAGTACCATCCACCAGAGGAAGAAGGAGGGCAAGAAGACAGAACCCAGAACACAGGAGAACCAGAGCCAGATCTTACAGAAGTAGGTCTCCTGTGCACCCAGCAAATGACATTCCACAAAGATCTCATCATAACATCACATCTCAGACTTTTGAACACCCTTTAGTAAACGAGATTGAGGGAAGTTCTAGAACACGTACCCATGTAATTTTGAGACAGCCGATAGGTGGACTAGGTAGAGGTCTTCTTGCAGCTTCTCCATCGAGAACTGCCACTGAAGGGGCAAGATCTTCGGACACAGGTACCACTGGTGAAGCTGCAAGATTTGGTCAAAGACCTCCAACCATTGTACTTCAAGTCAGAAGAATTCGTCTGAGAGAATACCCACCGAGAGATAGCATAGCTAGCAGAACTGGGTCTCGGTCAAGATCTCAGATCCCAAACAACATAATCTCTTCTGATAGTGAACGTGGTTTTAGGCACACTTTTATACGTTCTGGGCATGTAGGTGCAGGGGTGAGAACCTATGTGCCTACTAGCAGGATTCCCATTCGCAGAATCTTAAATAATGGATCAACTGACACTACAGCTGTTCAGAATCGAACCATGTTAAGGCAGATAATGACAGGTTTTAGTGAGCTGGCGAGAATAGAAACACAGAGTGGAAGAGGGAGCTCTGGTGGTAACCTTTCTGGTTCTGGCTCCAGCTCCAGTCCTGGCTCCAGTTCCAGTGGTCAAAGTTCAGTAAGTAGGTCAGCCATGTTTGAAGGCAGGAATGAAGGGACCCGAATTCTCGCTCCAGGTGCCTGGAGAGCGAGCCTACATAGGGCCCCAGTTATCATTGATGAGAATGTCTCTTCGTCATTTTTTAATCTTTCTTGGGTTTTCTTCTTAAATGAGAACGACGACCAATGTAGAGGACTCGCCAAAGAACAGATTGATGAGTATGGCTTCGTCAGCAAAAAGGAAACACTGCTTTGCCTGCCCAATAGGGCCTTCAAACTGGGTGTAATTTTGTTCCACATGGGGGATTAGCAACGACTGCAGACAGGGGTTGACACAACTGATGAAGGTTTGTTCTTAGTATCTAGCAGGCAGAAGGCAGCTATACTGCCAGCCATTCTGATTACTTACCAAACACACCACAGTTCCCAGCATTAAATGGCTCAGAGGGTCAGTGCTGCTGCTAAGTAAGCAAGCTGGCTCTAAGCTCAGGACAGGTGCCTCCCTCTCTGCAGGAAACAGAGATTGACCATAACCTAGGAGCTGGTGCTGGTACATTAGTCCGTAAACACTCTGCTAGGTATGCTGTTACTCCAGGTTCAGGATATTCATTTCCTATGATCTTCATTTTCGTGGTATTTTAAAATCTTGATATTGACAAATATTCAAGTAGTTGTAAACCATTAGCCTTCTTTATATGTTTACTATGACTACAAAATTCTTTTATTTTAAAGCAACTTCATATTTTCAAAGGCACTTAAGCTAGGCCCCGAGATGAAGTAATAGAGACTGATTTTGGTAGAAATATAATTGGAACAAAAATGCAAACACTAATCCGAAAACTAGCAATTGTGTCATGTGATTTTGTTTAGACAATAGACTAGAAAAAAACATGTAGCCTTCTCACAGTCTTGTAGCTTTTTCTAGAAGTTACTCATGGTGTGGTGACATTTTCTTTTGCTTTTCACTTAGAAATCAGTGTTGTATACAGCATAAGATCTATGAATGTAAAATTCATTCAGAATTGCAAAATTCTTTAATTTATTTATAGGATTATCCTAATTATTGTAGTCCATTTCTCTCCTTCTCCCCTTCTTTGTTTTATACAGGACAAAACTCTTCAGTGACATCATCTGCCGGACCATCTGGGTCAGTACGCACTTTTGAAGAATTTACCGAAGTGCCATCCACCAG
This sequence comes from Microtus pennsylvanicus, assembly GCF_037038515.1. NCBI lineage: Eukaryota > Metazoa > Chordata > Mammalia > Rodentia > Cricetidae > Microtus > Microtus pennsylvanicus. The sequence goes on along the minus strand of NC_134601.1, from coordinate 80,003,021 downwards.
AAGTCAGAGGAGGGCAAGAAGACAGAACCCAGAACACAGGAGAACCAGAGCCAGATCTTACAGAAGTAGGTCTCCTGTGCACCCAGCAAATGACATTCTACAAAGATCTCATCATAGCATCACATCTCAGACTTTTGAACACCCTTTAGTAAACGAGATTGAGGGAAGATCTAGATCACGTACCCATGTAATTTTGAGACAGCCGATAAGTGGACTAGGTAGAGGTCTTCTTGCAGCTTCCCCTTCGAGAACTGCCACAAAAGGGGCAAGATCTACGGACACAGGTACTACTGGTGAAGCTGCAAGATCTGGTCAAAAATCTCCAACCATCGTCCCTCAAATCAGAAAAATTCGTCTGAGAGAATACCCACCGAGAGATAGCATAGCTAGCAGAACTCGGTCTCGGTCAAGATCTCAGATCCCAAACAACATAATCTCTTCTCATAGTGAACGTGGTTTTAGGCACACCTTTATACGTTCTGGGCGTGTAGGTGCAGGGGTGAGAACCTATGTGCATACTAGCAGGATTCCCATTCACAGAATATTAAATAATGGATCAACTGACACTACAGCTGTTCAGATTCGAACCATGTTAAGGCAGATAATGACAGGTTTTAGTGAACTGGCGAGAATAGAAACACAGAGTGGAAGAGGGAGCTCTGGTGGTAACTTTCTGGTTCTGGCTCCAGCTCCAGTCCTGGCTCCAGTTCCAATGGTCAAAGTTCAGGAAGTAGGTCAGCCATGTTTGAAGGCAGGAATGAAGGAACCCGAATACTCCCACCAGGTGCCAGGAAAGCGGGCCGACACAGGACCCCAGTTATCATTGATGAGAATGTCTCTTCGTCATTTTTTAGTCTGTCTTGGGTTTTCTTCTTAAATGAGAACGACGACCAATGTAGAGGACTCGACAAGAACAGATTGATAAGTATGGCTTCGTCACCAAAGAGGAAACACTGCTTTGCCTTCCCTAGTGCCTTCAAACTGGGTGTAATTTTGTTCCACATGGGGGATTAGCAACGACTGCAGACACTGGTTGACATAACTGAAGAAGGTTTGTTCTTAATATCTAGCAGGCAGAAGGCAGCTATACTGCCAGCTACTCTGATTACTTACCAAACACAACACAGTTCCCAGCATTAAATGGCTCAGAGGGTCTGTGCTGCTGCTAAGTAAGCAAGCTGGCTCTAAGCTCAGGACTCGTGCTTCCTTCTCTGCAGGAAACAGAGATTGACCATAACCTAGGAGCTGGAGCTGGTACATTAGTTCGTAAACACTCTGCTAGGTATGCTGTTACTCCAGGTTCAGGATATTCATTTCCTATGATCTTCATTTTCGTGGTATTTTAAAATCTTGATATTGACAAATATTCAAGTAGTTGTAAACCATTAGCCTTCTTTATATGTTTACTATGACTACAAATTTCTTTTATTTTAAAGCAACTTCATATATTCAAAGGCACTTAAGCTAGGCCCCGAGATGAAGGAATAGAGACTTATTTTGGTAGAAATATAATTGGAACGAAAATGCAAACACTAATCCGAAAACTAGCAATTGTGTCATGTGATTTTGTTTAGACAATAGACTAGAAAAAAACATGTAGCCTTCGCACAGTCTTGTAGCTTCTTCTAGAAGTTACTCATGGTGTGGATGACTTTTTTTTTTTTTTGCTTTTCACTTAGAAATCAGTGTTGTATACAGCATAAAATCTATGAATGTAAAATTCATTCAGAATTGCCAAATTCCTTAATTTATTTATATGATTATCCTAATTATTGTAGTCCCTTTCTCTCCTTCTCCCCCTTCTTTGTTTTATACAGGACAAAACTCTTCAGTGACATCATCTGCCGGACCATCTGGGTCAGAACACACTCCTGAAGAATTTACCGAAGTGCCATCCACCAGAGGTCAGAGGAGGGCAAGAAGACAGAACCCAGAACACAGGAGAACCAGAGCCAGATCTTACAGAAGTAGGTCTCCTGTGCACCCAGCAAATGACATTCCACAAAGATCTCATCATAGCATCACATCTCAGACTTTTGAACACCCTTTAGTAAACGAGATTGAGGGAACTTCTAGAATATGTACCCATGTAATTTTGAGACAGCCTATAAGTGGACTAGGTAGAGGTCTTCTTGCAGGTTCTGCGTCGAGAACTGCCACTCAAGGGGCAAGTTCTTCGGACACAGGTACCACTGGTGAAGATGCAAGATCTGGTCAAAGACCTCCAACCATCGTCCTTCAAGTCAGAAGAATTCGTCTGAGAGAATACCCACCGAGAGATAGCATAGCTAGCAGAACTCGGTCTCGGTAAAGGTCTCAGATCCCAAACAACATAATCTCTTCTGATAGTGAAGTGGTTTTAGGCATACCGTTATAAGTTCTGGACGTGTAGGTGCAGGTGTGAGCACCTATGTGCATACTAGCAGGATTCCCATTCGCAGAATATTAAATAATGGATCAACTGACACTACTTCTTTTCAGATTCGAACCATGTTAAGGCAGATAATGACAGGTTTTAGTGAGCTGGCGAGAATAGAAACACAGAGTGGAAGAGGGAGCTCTGGTGGTAACTTTCTGGTTCTGGCTCCAGCTCCAGTCCTGGCTGCAGTTCCAGTGGTCAAAGATCAGGAAGTAGGTCAGCCATGTTTGAAGGCAGGAATGAAGGAACTCCAATTCTCGCTCCAAGTGCCAGGAGAGCGGGCCTACGTAGGGCCCCAGTAATCATTGATGAGAATGGCTCTTCATCATTTTTTAGTCTGTCTTGGGTTTTCTTCTTAAATGACAACTACGACCAATGTAGAGGACTCGCCAAAGAACAGATTGATGAGTATGGCTTCGTCAGCAAAAAGGAAACACTGCTTTGCCTGCCCAATAGGGCCTTCAAACTGGGTGTAATTTTGTTCCACATGGGGGATTAGCAACGACTGCAGACAGGGGTTGACACAACTGATGAGCGTTTGTTCTTAGTATATAGCAGGCAGAAGGCAGCTATACTGCCAGCCATTCTGATGATCTATCAAACACACCACAGTTCCCAGAATTAAATGGCTCAGAGGGTCAGTGCTGCTGCTAAGTAAGCAAGCTGGCTCTAAGCTAAGGACAGGTTTCTCCCTCTCTGCAGGAAACAGAGATTGACCATAACCTAGGAGCTGGTGCTGGTACATTAGTCCGTAAACACACTGCTAGGTATGCTGTTACTCCAGGTTCAGGATATTCATTTCCTATGATCTTCATTTTCGTGGTATTTTAAAATCTTGATATTGACAAATATTCAAGTAGTTGTAAACCATTAGCCTTCTTTATATGTTTACTATGACTACAATATTCTTGTATTTTAAAGCAACTTCATATTTTCAAAGGCACTTAAGCTAGGCCCCGAGATGAAGTAATAGAGACTGATATTGGTAGAAATATAATTGGAACGAAAATACAATCACTAGTTCCCAAAACTAGCAATTGTGTCTTGTGATTTTGTTTAGACAATAGAATAGAAAAAAACATGTAGCCTTCTCCGAGTCTTGTAGATTCTTCTAGAAGTTACTCATGGTGTTGTGACTTTTTTTTTATTGCTTTTCACTTAGAAATCAGTGTTGTATACAACATAAGATCTATGAATGTAAAATTCATTCAGAATTGCAAAATTCTTTAATTTATTTATAGGATTATCCTAATGATTGTAGTCCCTTTCTCTCCTTCTCCCCCTTCTTTGTTTTATACAGGACAAAACTCTTCAGTGACATCATCTGCCAGACCATCTGGGTCAGAACGCACTTCTGAAGAATTTACCGAAGTGCCATCCACCAGAAGTCAGAGGAGGGCAAGAAGACAGAACCCAGAACACAGGAGAACCAGAGCCAGATCTTACAGAAGTAGGTCTCCTGTGCACCCAGCAAATGACATTCCACAAAGATCTCATCATAGCATCACATCTCAGACTTTTGAACACCCTTTAGTAAACGAGATTGAGGGAACTTCTAGATCACATACCCATGTAATTTTGAGACATCGGATAAGTGGACTAGGTAGAGATCTTGCAGCTTCTGCGTCAAGAACTGCCACTCAAGGGGCAAGATCTTCGGACACAGGTACCACTGGTGAAGCTGCAAGATCTGGTCAAAGACCTCCAACTATCGTCCTTCATATCAGAAGAATTCGTCTGAGAGAATACCCACCAAGAGATAGCATAGCTAGCAGAACTCGGTCTCTGTCAAGGTCTCAGATCCCAAATAACATAATCTCTTCTCCTAGTGAACGTGGTTTGAGGCACACCTTTATACGTTCTGGGCGTGTAGGTGCAGGGGTGAGAACCTATGTGCATACTAGCAGGATTCCCATTCGCAGAATATTAAATAATGGATCAACTGACACTACAGCTGTTCAGATTCGAACCATGTTAAGGCAGATAATGACAGGTTTTAGTGAACTGGCGAGAATAGAAACACAGAGTGGAAGAAGGGGCTCTGGTGGTAACCGTTCTGGTTCTGGCTCCAGCTCCAGTCCTGGCTCCAGTTCCAATGGTCAAAGTTCAGTAAGTAGGTCAGCCATGTTTGAAGGCAGGAATGAAGGAACCCACATTCTCGCACCAGGTACCAGGAGAGCGGCCCGACGTAGGGCCCCACTTACCATTGATGAGAATGGCTCTTCGTCATTTTTTGGTCTGGCTCGGTTTATCTTCTTTAATGAGAATGACGAAGAACGTAGAGGACTCACGAATGAACAGATTGATAATTTGGCAATGAGAAGTTTTGATGAAAGTGATGCCTTGAAGACATGTAGTGTTTGTATTAGAAAATATAAGGAAGGCGACAAACTTCGTATGCTACCTTGCTCCCATGAGTACCACATCTACTGCATCGACCGCTGGTTATTGGAGAATTCCACCTGTCCTGTTTGTCGCAGGGAGGTCTTATCTTCTGGGGACCGCGAAAGTGTTTTGTAATGAGAACAGAACTGTAGAAGCTGCGTAGCTGGAATAGTGATGGGGAAATGGAAATCACTTGCTTTATGTCAATTTTTTTGAGTTTGCTTAAATATAAAGTCACAACCTGAATCCAGTCATTGCTTTGAGTTTCTTTTCTTTTCTCTACTTTCTCTTTCAGGATAGAAAGAATATTTCAGAAGCGACGTTTTAGTACTTCAGTGTTTGATTTCAGTACCAGATAATTGCTAACCTGTTACTGATAATTTACCCATTTACACTTGTCATTTTCCCTTTGTTACCTACCATAAGGTCTGCCTTAGCAGTGGCTCCTTTATCATCTTGACCTCTTTTTAGGTTTTCCAGACCATAAGAGGGGCATGAAGACATTTCCCACTCAAGACTAAGTTCCATTATATGTTTTGTAAGTGATTAATTAAAACTATACCATTCCCAGTAGTTGACACAAATTCAGTCACATTCTGAATATTGTTTGTTCACCTTCTAGATGAGGTGATGATGGACATATCAGTGTAAATAACACTAAACAGTTAGGATCTTCTACGTGTATTAACTGTCCTAAGCCTATAACTGTGGCACACAATAGAGTAAACTTAAAGTTTAATTGAGATATATATCTTGTGGATGTATTAAAAAGCCTATGCTTGTGTAAGTAAAAAAAAATCATTCATTTGTTTAAAAATATAAAGCTGTTTTTAGAGGCTCAGTACTTTTCCAATGTAATGTTGTAATGCATTCAAAACTGTAAAGTACCATGCTTAGAAATGAGAACCGCTTTTTGTAAGCCAGCACAGTAAAACAAACACACCAATCAAAGTTCGAAGCTGCTTTTGTAAGTGTGTAGATGTCAAGAGCAGAACATATCTATGTTTAATGTATTTGAGAACAGCTACTGTGACGTGGAAAGGAAAGGACCACGTAGAATCACACTGCACTAAAACCCAATGGAAATCATGGATTTTAACTTGGATTTAGGCAGGAAGTGATAGAGGGTAAGAACACTGCTCTGGAGAATGGAACGTTTTCATGATGACAGTGATATGGACTTGAACTGGTTTCCTACAGTGACAGCCACAGCAGCTTGACCCAGTATTCGACTTAAATAGATGAAGCAGAAGATCAACAAATGTGGCAGAGCTGTCTTTGGTTTAAAATAAACAAACAACTACCACTTAGCACAAGTTAAATTGATGTTTTTACAATCGGCTCTTCTAAAACAAAAGGTGGAGGAAAGAGACTTCTAAACCAATTTTAAAGTAGGGATTTCAGTTGGTACAGATGGGTGTGCTTTCACAAAAGTCTCGGATTTGCTTGTTTTTGAGATTTCATGTAAGGTACTAGTGCACACTTGTCGATATTTCATTGCTATATCTAGCATATCTAACAAGCCACATTTAAACGACATATTCATAAATTAGGAGATTATTTTTTATTGAAAGTGAAGCATGTTGGGCTATTTGAAATTCAAATTCTAGTTGTGTTGCCCATATTTGTAAATGCGATGGCCGGCTCACATCTATGAACACGCACTTTATTGTTTTTTTTTTTTTTTAGTGATAAGACTAGATTGTGATAACCCCAGTACTCTTGCCTAGCTTTTCTTTTGAGGCTGATTGGGGTTAAGATGATCCTGGCTGGTTCCCTAGAGAAAGCTGCCAGGCTGGAAGAGAAGAAGGACTGAGCAGGCACATCCCTGGCCTTTCACCAAATGAGCTAACTACACAGATTTGTCAGAGATTCTAGAAACTATTTTACCCAAACCTGCTTACCCTCACTGCTACCACCTTAGCAGTACAGATTATTTCAAAGTTCATTCTTTCATGTTTTCCTCTGGCTCTCAGTCCTACCTACGTGTCAAGGAAATGAAATTGTAAATATGGTAGTTGTTTACAAAGGATATGTACTGCTCTTGCAAGGAAATAATGTCCAAACAAAGCTTCACTTATTTGTTTTAATATAAGAAGATTTCACTGTTTATGACGCTTATGTAATACATTTTTATCTTTTTAAAAGAATTGTCCATGTAAAAGTCAGGATTCCTTTATATTTGTGAGCCTCCTTGTCACCTTTCTATGGTTTTCAGATCTGCAGGATAGTCCTGATTAACTAAAAACAAATCCATTTTCCTCTTGATAAAAATGTTCCATGTTAGGGGTGTTCATTTTCTATAGCTCAAAAACAGCTGGAGCACATTCTAAACATGAAGTTACTGACAACAGATACCTCCCTGAACTCCCCAATCATATTACTTGTTTGCGAAAAGTATTGAAGTCAGAGGTAACTCAAGCAGGATGCTGGTTGTGAATGCAGATGTTGAAGCTCTTCAGAGACACTTGAAATCTATCTTCCCATTTCTAGACTTCAGTAGAATGCACATGTTTAACGTGCATGTGGACCCTTTCGAATAGGATTCCTATCTCTTGGGTTCTGTAGAATGAATACAAGTATTTTTAGTGGGAGTTGCTTTTTCATTTTACCAAGTCCTTGACTATTATATATTACTAGTCTTGCAGATGTTTTTTTTAAAAATTTAATTTTTTTAAAATTTATTTATTTATTAAAGATTTCTGTCTCTTCCCCGCCACCACCTCCCATTTCCCTCCCCCTCCCACAATTAAGTCCCCCCCCAGCCCGAAAAGCAATCAGGGTTCCCTGTCCTGTGGGAAGTCCAAGAAAACCCCACCTCCATCCAGGTCTAGTAAGTTGAGCATCCAAACTGCCTAGGCTCCCACAAAGCCAATGCATGCAGTAGGATCAGAAACCCATTGCCATTGTTCTTGAGTTCTCAGTAGTCCTCATTGTCCGCTATGTTCAGAGAGTCGGTTTTATCCCAGGCTTTTCCACACCCAGGCCAGCTGGTCTTGGTGAGTTCCCAGTAGATCATCCCCATTGTCTCAGTGTGTGGGTGCACCCCTCGCGGTCCTGAGTTCCTTGCTAGTGCTCTCTGTCCTTCTGCTCCTGATTTGGACCTTGAGATTTCAGTCCTGTGCTCCAATGTGGGTCTCTGTCTCTGTCTCCTTTCATCGCTTGCTGAAGGTTAATATTCAGGAGGATGCCTATATGTTCTTCTTTGTGTTCTCCTTATTTAGCTTCTCTAGGATCACTAATTATAGGCTCAATGTCCTTGGTTTATGGCTAGAAACCAAATATGAGTGAGTACATCCTATGTTCCTCTTTTTGGGTCTGGCTTACCTCACTCAGAATAGTGTTTTCTATTTCCATCCATTTGCATGCAAAATTCAAGAAGTCCTTGTTTTTTATTGCTGGGTAGTACTCTAATATGTATAAATTCCATACTTTCTTCATCCATTCTTCCGTTGAAGGGCATCTAGGTTGTTTCCAGGTTCTGGCTATCACAAACAATGCTGCTATGAACATCGTAGAGCATATACTTTTGTTGTATGATAAGGCCTCTCTTGGGTATATTACCAAGAGTGGTATTGCTGGGTCCAGGGGTAAGTTGATTCCGAATTTCCTGAGAAACGCCCATACTTCTTTCCAAAGTAGTTGCACAAGTTTGCATTCCCACCAACAATGGATGAGTGTACCCTTTTCTCCACAACCTCTCCAACAAAGGCTATCATTGGTGTTTTTTATTTTAGCCATTCTGACAGGTGTAAGATGGTATCTTAAAGTTGTCTTGATTTGCATTTCCCTGATCGCTAAGGAAGTTGAGCATGACCTTAAGTGTCTTTTGGCCATTTGAAGTTCTTCTGTTGAGAATTCTCTGTTCAGCTCAATGCCCCATTTTTATAATTGGGTTGATTAGCCTTTTACAGTCTAGTTTTTTGAGTTCTTTATATATTTTGGAGATCAGACCTTTGTCTGATGTGGGTTTGGTGAAGATATTCTCTGATTCAGTAGCTTGCCTTTTTGTCTTAATGACATTGTTCTTTGCTTTACAGAAGCTTCTCTGTAGTAATTTGAGCAGCAGGGCTGTGTCCCCAGCACTCCGGCCGCCTGGCTAGCTTATGCCCCAAAATAAAAACACACAAACTGTATTCTTTTAAACACCGCCTGGCCCATTAGTTTCAGCCTTTTAACCCATTTCTAATAATCTATGTAGAACCACGAGGTGCGCTTATCAGGAAAGATTCAGCATGTTTGACCTGGTAGCTGGCTGCATCGCTGTCAGCCTCAGAGAGCAGAGCCATCATGTCTACCCAGGAGAGGGGAGCATGGTGTCTCTGAGCTCACTTCCTCTTCCTCCCAGCATTCTGTTCTGTTATTCCACCCACCTATGTTCTAACCAATAAAATGGGCCAAGGCAGTTTCTTTATTTTTTAACCAATGACCTTCCTCCATCATTTCCCCTTTTTCTGTTTAAACAAAACAAAAGGAAGGCTTTAACTTTCACACAGCAAAATTACATATAACGAAACTGTTATCAAGTAAATATTACAATATTTCTATCTATTTTATCTTTTCATAACTAAGGAAAACTATAACTATAACTAACTATGATTCAACTCCATCAAAGACTCCAGAAAGATACAATATTACCTAAACAAACAAGAAATAAGCAACTTTCAAACTCTAGAAATGACAGAAACATCTTGCTGCCTGGACAGTCACCCAAAGTTCCTCTGTACCGTTGGGTCATCCATCTTCGGGCTACAGGCCCATAATATCCAGAGACATTTCCATGAAGCAGAAAATTTCAAAGGCAGTCACTATCTGCTTGTCCTAAAGAATGTCTTGCAGACTCTTTCATGAATCAGGAACCCCGAAAGATCATCTCACCTTTAGGCAAGTTCAGTTGTCCTGTCTCTGTGGGTTCTGTGTCCAGTTTATGCAATAGTCCAGGAGAGAACAGTTTCTTGCCCAAATGGCTATCAAACTCCATAAGGTGCCTCTTTGATGCCCATCTTCGTCTTGAAGTAGATTGGTGCTGCCAGGAGCAGATGAGTCTCATTGTCATGAAAAGCCCTATGTTATTAGAACATTAAATGCCATATTCTATAATCTTTGAAAGATATGAAGAATGTCTATCTAAAATATATCTATGTACATCTAGAAAATCTTAACTAACATGACTACAAACTTGACTATTATGATTATCTATTAACAACCTATATACATTACATTTTTAAGTGAACTACACAATCACAATACCTTAATCAAGAGCAGAAATACATATACATATAACAAAATTGACCTTAAATTTATATCCCTAAAGCAAAATCCATATCAATGCAAATTATTCATACCTATATCATATCCCCGTTTAAATGTAAAAGAACATTTATAAACCATATTTGGGAACATGGGCACAGATTTTTCTCTCCAAACTGCTTCCTGCGTAATGGGGGCATTGCTAATTAGGTCTTTCATGGTATAACCTGTGTGCTAGTTTCATCTCAGTTGGCAGTTGAGTGAAGCAATTTTCTGAAGGTTTTCACAGCAATCCTTCAGGAGGGTGTGGTCCATCATACCATATTGGAATAGAAACAATCCACAGACTCTCACCCTCTGTGAAAACAAAAGAAGAAACTCCTTTCCAAAGCATCATGTCCTTAGACCCAAATTTCAAAGTCAAGGCATTTTCAAAATATCTATGTTGGATTAGTTCAGCAGCATTTATAAACAAATATCTTTTAGCAGCCGTTGCTCCTTCCTCAGCATTCAAACAATTCAAAGAGAGCATAATAGCATACAGTATCAAAATTCTCTGTGTATTTTCCATCTTTGTGCACTTTATTTTAACCTCTATTGTTTATTTTTACTTTTATTTTTTGCTTTTTGAGACAGGTTCTCTGTATCTTTGACCTGGAATAACTCTGTAGACCAGGCTGTCCTTGAACTTTCAGAGATGCTCCTGTCTCTGCCTCCCAGGCATTGGGATTAAAGGCGTGTGCTACCACACCTAGAAGTCACAGAGGTCAATCTTCCTCTGCCTCCCAAGTGTTGGGATTAAAGGTGTGTACTACCCCACCCAACAACTCTCTTCCTTTTTTTTGTTTTTTACTTTAATAACTTCAACGTTTAGCCTGCATATATTTTTAACACACTGTAAATCATTTAAAAGTTTTCTTTTTTCTTTAAATCTTTCTTTTACTGTATATGTTTCTTTTTTGAACACATGAGTCTTTAATTTACCAAGCAATATCAGTAGGACTAAAGCCGTGGTTTTACCGGCTAGATGTAGCCCATTCCTTCGCTTTCTGCCATTCCAACCTTGTGGCTGAGGTACCGGCCAGAGCCGCATTCAGTGCCACAAGTCTACAGTGTTTCAAGGTCCTTACCATCAAACAAGCTGCAACAGACAACACTCAAGTCCTCTCTCTGTAGCTGGCCCTCCTGCCTCAAACAGCCAGAGTTTGCCCTAGCAGGATGGCCCAGAAAACCAGCATTTTAAAACAACACAGGTTTTTTTCTGCTACTGCTGAAAACAAACAAGCATTTAGTCGGCTTTTATCAACACCATTTAAATGTTTCGTGGCAGGACCTCTTAAGAGCTGCAGGGTTGTGCAGCTAAAGCTAAGTCAGGAAGCCTATCTTAGATGAGAGCACTTGCTTGCTTCTAGCAAGCAGAGCAGACCTGAGAAATCGCTGCTACCAAGAAAACACGCTTTACTCTTTCCCAAGCTTTCTCAGGCTTTCAGTGGATTCAGTTGTCCACACGTCTGGGCTCCATTCCGTAGTATTAGGAGCAGCAGGGCTGCATCCCCAGCACCCAGGCTGCCTGGCTAGCTTATGCCCCAAAATAACAACACACAAACTGTATTCTTTTAACACTGCCTGGCCCATTAGTTTCAGCCTCTTAACCCATTTCTAATAGTCTATGTAGCACCACGAGGTTCACTTACCAGGAAAGATTCAGCATGTCTGACCTGGTGGCTGGCTGCATCGCTGTCTGCCTCAGAGAACAGAGCTATCATCTGCCCTGGGAGAGTTGAGCATGGCGTCTCTGAGCTCACTTCCTCTTCCTCCAAGCATTCTGTTCTGTTACTCCACCCACCTATGTTCTAACCAATAAAATGGGCCAGGGCAGTTTCTTTATTTTTTAACCAATGACCTTCCTCCATCACTTCTCAGTTTTAGGAGGTCCCATTTATTCAATGTTGCCCTTATTGTCTGTGCTACTGGGGTTATACGTAGGAAGTGGTCTCCTGTTCCCACATGTTGTAGAGTACTTCCCACTTTCTCTTCTATCAGGTTCAGTGTGTTCAGACTGATATTGAGGTCTTTGATCCACTTGGACTTGATTTTTGTGCATTGTGATAGATATGGATCTATTTTCATTCTTCTACAGGTGGACATCCAGTTATGCCAGCACCATTTGCTGAAGATGCTTTCTTTCTTCCATTGTATACTTTTAGCTCCTTCATCAAAAATCAGGTGTTCGGGGCTGGAGAGATGGCTCAGTGGTTAAGAGCATTGCCTGCTCTTTCAAAGGTCCTGAGTTCAATTCCCAGCAACCACATGGTGGCTCACAACCATCTGTAATGGGATCTGGTGCCCTCTTCTGGCCTGCAGCATACACAGAGACAGAATATTGTATACATAATAAATAAATAAATATTTTTAAAAAAATCAGGTGCTTTTTTTGTTTGTTTGTTTCTGTGGCCTGCCTGCACCAAGGAGGGTAGGTGCTTTGTTTGTGAGCTGCCCAACCAGCACGGAGGCCTGATCTCTCGGCCCCAGGAGAACCAGTGTTGGGGTGAGTTTCTGGCCCGCGGTGCCAGCCAGGGACGGGGATCTCGGGGGTCCCTTGGCCTCCTGTCTTTCTTGGGCTCTCTGCAGGACCTCTATTTCCTGGTTACTGCCTCTTTCTTCCTGGCCCACCCAGCTTCCGTCCAGAGCCCTCCCCACTTGCCCCCCCCCCGCCCTCTTTTGGCGCGTGGCATTGGGAGCAGGGTCCCAGTCCTCGGGGCGCCCGGGCGGGCTGCACTTCCTTTGTTTCTGTGGCCTGCCTGCACCAAGGAGGGTAGGCGCTTTGTTTGCAAGCTGCCCAACCAGCACGGAGGCCTGATCTCTCGGCCCCAGGAGAACCAGCATTGGGGTGAGTTTCTGGCCCGCGGCGCCAGCCAGGGACGGGGATCTCGGGGGTCCCTTGGCCTCCTGTCTTTCTTGGGCTCTCTGCAGGACCTCTATTCCCTGGTTACTGCCTCTTTCTTCCTGGCCCACCCAGCTTCCGTCCAGAGCCCTCCCCACTTGCCCCCCCCTGCCCTCTTTTGGCGCATGGCATTGTGAGCTGGGTCCCAGTCCTCGGGGCGCCCGGGCGGGCTGCACTTCCTTTGTTTCTGTGGCCTGCCTGCACCAAGGAGGGTAGGCGCTTTGTTTGCGAGCTGCCCAACCAGCATGGAGGCCTGATCTCTCGGCCCCAGGAGAAACAGTGTTGGGGTGAGTTTCTGGCCCGCGGCGCCAGCCAGGGACGGGGATCTCGGGGGTCCCTTGGCCTCCTGTCTTTCTTGGGCTCTCTGCAGGAACTCTATTCCCTGGTTACTGCCTCTTTCTTCCTGGCCCACCCAGCTTCCGTCCAGAGCCCTCCCCACTTGCCCCCCCCCCCCGCCCTCTTTTGGCGCGTGGCATTGGGAGCAGGGTCCCAGTCCTCGGGGCGCCCGGGCGGGCTGCACTTCCTTTGTTTCTGTGGCCTGCCTGCACCAAGGAGGGTAGGCGCTTTGTTTGCGAGCTGCCCAACCAGGATGGAGGCCTGATATCTCGGCCCCAGGAGAACCAGTGTTGGGGTGAGATTCTGGCCCGTGGCGCCAGCCAGGGACGGGGATCTCGGGGGTCCCTTGGCCTCCTGTCTTTCTTGGGCTCTCTGCAGGACCTCTATTCCCTGGTTACTGCCTCTTTCTTCCTGGCCCACCCAGCTTCCGTCCAGAGCCCTCCCCACTTGCCCCCCCTGCCCTCTTTTGGAGCATGGCATTGTGAGCTGGGTCCCAGTCCTCGGGGCGCCCGGGCGGGCTGCACTTCCTTTGTTTCTGTGGCCTGCCTGCACCAAGGAGGGTAGGCGCTTTGTTTGTGAGCTGCCCAACCAGCACGGAGGCCTGATCTCTCGGCCCCAGGAGAACCAATGTTGGGGTGAGTTTCTGGCCCACGGCGCCAGCCAGGGACGGGGATCTCGGGGGTCCCTTGGCCTCCTGTCTTTCTTGGGCTCTCTGCAGGAACTCTATTCCCTGGTTACTGCCTCTTTCTTCCTGGCCCACCCAGCTTCCGTCCAGAGCCCTCCCCACTTGCCCCCCCTGCCCTCTTTTGGCGCATGGCATTGGGAGCAGGGTCCCAGTCCTCGGGGCGCCCGGGCGGGCTGCACTTCCTTTGTTTCTGTGGCCTGCCTGCACCAAGGAGGGTAGGCGCTTTGTTTGCGAGCTGCCCAACCAGCATGGAGGCCTGATCTCTCGGCCCCAGGAGAACCAGTGTTGGGGTGAGATTCTGGCCCGCAGCGCCAGCCAGGGACGGGGATCTCAGGGGTCCCTTGGCAACCTGTCTTTCTTGGGCTCTCTGCAGGACTTCTATTCCCTGGTTACTGCCTCTTTCTTCCTGGCCCACCCAGCTTCCGTCCAGAGCCCTCCCCACTTGCCCCCCCCCGCCCTCTTTTGGCGCGTGGCATTGTGAGCTGGGTCCCAGTCCTCGGGGTGCCCGGGCGGGCTGCACTTCCTTTGTTTCTGTGGCCTGCCTGCACCAAGGAGGGTAGGCGCTTTGTTTGCGAGCTGCCCAACCAGCACGGAGGCCTGATCTCTCGGCCCCAGGAGAAACAGTGTTGGGGTGAGTTTCTGGCCCGCGGCGCCAGCCAGGGACGGGGATCTCGGGGGTCCCTTGGCCTCCTGTCTTTCTTGGGCTCTCTGCAGGAACTCTATTCCCTGGTTACTGCCTCTTTCTTCCTGGCCCACCCAGCTTCCGTCCAGAGCCCTCCCCACTTGCCCCCCCTGCCCTCTTTTGGCGCGTGGCATTGTGAGCTGGGTCCCAGTCCTCGGGGCGCCCGGGCGGGCTGCACTTCCTTTGTTTCTGTGGCCTGCCTGCACCAAGGAGGGTAGGCGCTTTGTTTGCGAGCTGCCCAACCAGGATGGAGGCCTGATATCTCGGCCCCAGGAGAACCAGTGTTGGGGTGAGATTCTGGCCCGTGGCGCCAGCCAGGGACGGGGATCTCGGGGGTCCCTTGGCCTCCTGTCTTTCTTGGGCTCTCTGCAGGACCTCTATTCCCTGGTTACTGCCTCTTTCTTCCTGGCCCACCCAGCTTCCGTCCAGAGCCCTCCCCACTTGCCCCCCCTGCCCTCTTTTGGAGCATGGCATTGTGAGCTGGGTCCCAGTCCTCGGGGCGCCCGGGCGGGCTGCACTTCCTTTGTTTCTGTGGCCTGCCTGCACCAAGGAGGGTAGGCGCTTTGTTTGTGAGCTGCCCAACCAGCACGGAGGCCTGATCTCTCGGCCCCAGGAGAACCAATGTTGGGGTGAGTTTCTGGCCCACGGCGCCAGCCAGGGACGGGGATCTCGGGGGTCCCTTGGCCTCCTGTCTTTCTTGGGCTCTCTGCAGGACCTCTATTCCCTGGTTACTGCCTCTTTCTTCCTGGCCCACCCAGCTTCCGTCCAGAGCCCTCCCCACTTGCCCCCCCTGCCCTCTTTTGGCGCATGGCATTGGGAGCAGGGTCCCAGTCCTCGGGGCGCCCGGGCGGGCTGCACTTCCTTTGTTTCTGTGGCCTGCCTGCACCAAGGAGGGTAGGCGCTTTGTTTGCGAGCTGCCCAACCAGCATGGAGGCCTGATCTCTCGGCCCCAGGAGAACCAGTGTTGGGGTGAGATTCTGGCCCGCAGCGCCAGCCAGGGACGGGGATCTCAGGGGTCCCTTGGCAACCTGTCTTTCTTGGGCTCTCTGCAGGACTTCTATTCCCTGGTTACTGCCTCTTTCTTCCTGGCCCACCCAGCTTCCGTCCAGAGCCCTCCCCACTTGCCCCCCCCGCCCTCTTTTGGCGCGTGGCATTGTGAGCTGGGTCCCAGTCCTCGGGGTGCCCGGGCGGGCTGCACTTCCTTTGTTTCTGTGGCCTGCCTGCACCAAGGAGGGTAGGCGCTTTGTTTGCAAGCTGCCCAACCAGCACGGAGGCCTGATCTCTCGGCCCCAGGAGAACCAGTGTTGGGGTGAGTTTCTGGCCGTGGCGCCAGCAAGGGACAGGGATCTCGGGGGTCCCTTGGCCTCCTGTCTTTCTTGGGCTCTCTGCAGGACCTCTATTCCCTGGTTACTGCCTCTTTCTTCCTGGCCCACCCAGCTTCCGTCCAGAGCCCTCCCCACTTGCCCCCCCTGCCGTCTTTTGGCGCATGGCATTGGGAGCAGGGTCCCAGTCCTCGGGGCGCCCGGGCGGGCTGCACTTCCTTTGTTTCTGTGGCCTGCCTGCACCAAGGAGGGTAGGCGCTTTGTTTGCGAGCTGCCCAACCAGCACGGAGGCCTGATCTCTCGGCCCCAGGAGAAACAGCGTTGGGGTGAGTTTCTGGCCCGCGGTGCCAGCCAGGGACGGGGATCTCAGGGGTCCCTTGGCCTCCTGTCTTTCTTGGGCTCTCTGCAGGACCTCTATTCCCTGGTTACTGCCTCTTTCTTCCTGGCCCACCCAGCTTCCATCCAGAGCCCTCCCCACTTCGCCCACCCCCCCCCGCCCTCTTTTGGCGCGTGGCATTGGGAGCTGGGTCCCAGTCCTTGGGGCGTCCAGGCGGGCTGTAGTTCCTTTGTTTCTGTGGCCTGCCTGCACCCAGCAGGGTAGGCGCGTTGTTTGCGAACTGCCCAACCAGCACGGAGGCCTGATCTCTAGGCCCTAGGAGAACCAGCATTGGGGTGAGTATCTGGCCCGCGGCGCCAGCCAGGGACGGGGATCTCGGGGGTCCCTTGGCCTCCTGTCTTTCTTGGGCTCTCTGCAGGACCTCTATTCCCTGGGTACTGCCTCTTTCTTCCTGGCACACCCAGCTTCCGTCCAGAGCCCCCCCCACTTCGCCCCCCCTCTTTTGCGTCCAGGCGGGCTGCAGTTCCTTTGTTTCTGTGGCCTGCTTGCACCAAGGAGGGTAGGCGCTTTGTTTGCGAGCTGCCCAACCAGCACGGAGGCCTGATCTCTCGGCCCCAGGAGAACCAGCATTGGGGAGAATCAGCATTGGGACGAGCCAGGGTTGGGCACGGAGACCTGATCCCTTGGTGCCAGGAGAGCGAACATTGGGGAGGCCGCGTTGGGTAGGCAAGGAGACCTGATCTGGTAAAAGAAGATCCATAAGGGAGTATTTGGAAGAAGAGATGGGCAGACGCCAAGGCAAGAATTCGCCCAACAAACTAAAAAGCAACATGAAGCCACCAGAAACCAGCGACCTCACAACGGAAGGACATGAACATCTTAATCAAGAAGGAGAAAAGATTGACTTCATGAAAGTGATTGACGCCCTTAAACAGCATGTAAAAAACGCCCTTATAGAAATGGATGAGAAATATAACAGAAAGTTTGAAGAATTGAATAAATCAGTGAATGATACCCTAGAAAACCAAGGAAAATCAATCAAACAGATAATGGAAACAGTTCAAGACTTGAAAACTGAAATAGAAGCAAAGAAGAAAACACAAACAGAGGGCCGGCTGGACATGGAAAATCTAGGTAAATGAATAGAGACTACAGAAACAAGCATAACCAGCAGAATACAAGAGATAGAAGAAAGACTCTCAGATTCTGAAGATACCATAGAGAAAATAAACACTATGATCAAAGAAAACAGCAAGTCCAACAAACTCTCATCACAAAACATTCAGGAAATATGGGACACAATAAAAAGACCAAACCTAAGAATAATAGGAGTAGAAGAAGGAGAAGAAGTGCAGCTCAATGGTCCAGAAAATATATTTAATAAAATTATAGAAGAAAACTTTCCCAACCTAAAGAAAGATATACCTATGAAGGTGCAAGAAGCATACAGAACACCAAATAGGCTGGATCAAAAAAAAATCCCCTCGCCATATAATTATCAAAACACAAAGCATTCAGAATAAGGAAAAAATATTAAGAGCGGCAAAGGAAAAAGGCCAAATTACTTACAAAGGTAAACCTATCAGACTTAACACCTGACTTTTCCATGGAAACCATGAAAGCCAGAAGGTCCTGGATAGATGTACTGCAGAAACTGAGAGACCATGGATGCAAGCCCAAATTACTATACCCAGCCAAGCTTTCGTTCACTATAAATGGAGAAAATAAAATTTTCCAGGATAAAAACAAATTCAAACAATATGCAGCCACAAATCCAGCCTTACAGAAAGTAATAGAAGGAAAATCACTAACCAAGGAGTCCAATAATGACCACAATAACTCAGGCATCTAGAGACCCTTCATCAACACAAACCAAAGAAGGGATACACACAAACTCTATGACTAAAAAAAAATGACCGGAGTTAACAACCACTGGTCATTAATATCACTTAATGTCAATGGTCTCAACTCACCTATAAAAAGGCACAGGCTAAGAGATTGGATAAGAAAACAGGATCCAACATACTGCTGTTTACAAGAAACACACCTCAACCACAAAGATAGTCACCTACTCAGAGTAAAGGGTTGGGAAAAGGCCTATCAAGCAAATGGACCTAAGAAACAAGCAGGTGTGGCCATACTAATCTCTAACAAAGTTGACTTCAAACTTAAATCAATCAGAAGAGATGGAGAGGGGCATTTTATATTCATAACAGGAACAGTTCATCAGGATGAAGTCTCAATCCTGAACATCTATGCCCCTAATATAAAAGCACCCACGTACATAAAAGAAACATTGCTAAAATTCAAGGCAGCCATCAAACCGCACACACTAATAGTAGGAGACTTCAACACTCCTCTCTCACCAATGGACAGGTCAATCAGAAACCTAGCAGAGAAATAAGACAATTAATGGAGGTAATGAAACAAATGGACTTAACAGACATCGATAGAACATTCCACCCAAATAGGAAAGAATACACCTTCTTCTCTGCTGCTCATGGAACCTTCTCGAAAATCAACCACATAGTCGGTAACAAAGCAAACATCCACAGTTACAAAAAAGTATTACTAACCACCTGTGTCTTATCAGATCACCATGGATTAAAGTTAGAATTCAACAACAAGGCTACCCCCGGAAAGCCCACAAAGTTATGGAAACTGAACAGCCAACTACTGAACCATACCTGGATTAAGGAAGAAATAAAGAAAGAAATTAAAGTCTTCCTGGAATTCAATGAAAATAAAGAAACAACATACTCAAACTTATGGGACACTATGAAAGCAGTCCTAAGAGGAAAGTTCATAGCACTAAGTGCCCACTTAAAGAAAACAGAGAAAGGTCACATTGGAGACTTAACAGCCCACCTGAAAGCTCTAGAAAAAAAAGAAGCAGACTCACCTAGGAGGAGTAGGAGACTGGAAATAATCAAACAGGGCTGAAATCAATAAAATAGAAACACAGAGAACAATCCAAAGAATCAATGAAACAAAAAGCTGGTTCCTGGAGAAAATCAACAAGATTGACAAACCCCTATCCAAACTAATCAAACGGCAGAGAGAGAATTTGCAAATTAATAAGATCAGAAATGAAAAGGGGGACATAACCACAGACACAGAGGAAATTCAGAGAATCATTAGATCTTACTACAAAAGCCTATATGCCACAAAACTGGAAAATGTAAAGGAAATGGATACTTTCTTAGATAAATATCATTTACCAAAGTTAAATCAGGACCAGGTGAACAATCTAAATAGACCTGTTAGTCGCGAAGAATTAGAAGAGGTTATCAAAAACCTCCCTACCAAAAAAAGCCCAGGACCAGATGGTTTCAACGCGGAATTCTACCAGAACTTCCAAGAAGACCTAATACCTATACTCCTTAATGTATTTCACAATATAGAAACAGAAGGGTCATTACCAAATTCCTTTTATGAAGCTACAGTTACTCTGATACCAAAACCACACAAAGACTCAACCAGGAAAGAGAATTACAGGCCGATCTCACTCATGAATATCGATGCAAAAATCCTCAACAAAATACTGGCAAACCGAATCCAAGAACACATCCGAAAAATTATCCACTATGATCAAGTAGGCTTCATTCCGGAGATGCAGGGCTGGTTCAACATACGAAAATCTATCAATGTAATCCAGCATATAAATAAACTGAAAGAAAAAAACCATATGATCATTTCATTAGATGCTGAAAAAGCATTCGACAAAATTCAACATCCATTTATGTTAAAAGTCTTGGAGAGATTAGGGATACAAGGGTCATACCTAAATATAATAAAAGCTATATACAGCAAGCCGACAGCTAACATCAAATTAAACGGAGAGAAACTCAAAGCCATCCCGCTTAACTCAGGAACACGACAAGGCTGTCCACTTTCGCCATACCTCTTCAATATAGTGCTGGAAGTTCTAGCAATAGCAATAAGACAACATAATGGGATCAAGGGGATTCGAATTGGAAAGGAAGAAGTTAAACTTTCGTTATTCGCAGATGATATGATAGTGTACATAAGCGACCCCCAAAACTCCACCAAAGAACTTTTACAGCTGATAAACAGCTTTAGTAATGTGGCAGGATACAAGATCAACTCCAAAAAATCAGTCGCCCTCTTATACACAAAGGATATGGAAGCAGAGAGGGAAATCAGAGAAGCTTCTCCATTCACGATAGCCACAAACAGCATAAAATATCTTGGGGTAAACCTAACCAAGGAAGTGAAAGATCTATTTGACAAGAACTTTAAGGCATTGAAGAAAGAAATTGATGAGGATACCAAAAAATGGATGGACATCCCTTGCTCTTGGATTGGGAGGATCAACATAGTAAAAATGGCAATTCTACCAAAGGCAATTTATAGATTCAATGCAATCCCCATCAAGATCCCATCAAAATTCTTTACAGATCTGGAGAGGACAATAATCAACTTTATATGGAAAAACAAAAAACCCAGGATAGCCAAAACAATCCTATACAATAAAGGATCTTCTGGAGGCATTACCATCCCTGACTTCAAACTCTATTACAGAGCTACAGTAATGAAAACAGGGTGGTACTGGCATAAAAACAGAGAAGTCGACCAATGGAATCGTATAGAAGACCCGGATTTTACCCTACAAACCTATGAACACCTCATTTTCGATAAAGGAGCTAAAAGTATACAATGGAAGAAAGAAAGCATCTTCAACAAATGGTGCTGGCACAACTGGATGTCAACCTGTAGAAGAATGAAAATAGACCCATATCTATCACCGTGCACAAAACTCAAGCCCAAATGGATTAAAGACCTCATTATCAGCCCGAAAACACTGAACCTGATAGAAGAGAAAGTGGGAAATACCCTACAAAAGATGGGCACAGGTGATCGCTTCTTAGGTATAACCCCAGAAGCACAGGCATTAAGGGCAACATTGAATAAATGGGACCTACTAAAACTGAGAAGCTTCTGTAAAGCAAAGGACACTGTCACTAAGACACAAAGGGAACCTACTGACTGGGAGAAGATCTTCACCAACCCCGCAACAGACAAAGGTCTGATCTCCAAAATATATAGAGAACTCAAGAAACTAGACTTTAAAATGCTAATTAACCCAATTAAAAAATGGGGCACTGAACTGAACAGAGAATTCTCAACAGAAGAACTTCAAATGGCCAAAAGATACTTAAGGTCGTGCTCAATTTCCTTAGCAATCAGGGAAATGCAAATCAAAACAACTTTGAGATACCATCTTACACCTGTCAGAATGGCTAAAGTCAAAAACAACAAGGATAGCCTTTGCTGGAGAGGCTGTGGAGGAAGGGGTACCCTCATCCATTGCTGGTGGGAATGCAATCTTGTGCAACCACTGTGGAAGTCAGTGTTTCGGTTTCTCAGGAAATTCGGGATCAACCTACCCCTGGACCCAGCAATACCACTCTTGGGAATTTACCCAAGAGATGCTCTATCACATGTCAAAAGCATTTGTTCAACTATGTTCATAGCAGTATTATTTGTAATAGCCAGAACCTGGAAACAACCTAGATGCCCTTCAATGGAAGAATGGATGAAGAAAGTATGGAATATATACACACTAGAGCTCTACGCTGCGGTAAAAAACAATGACTTCTCGAATTTTGCATGCAAATGGATGGAAATAGAAAACACTATCCTGAGTGAGGTATCCCAGACCCAAAAAGAAGAACATGGGATGTACTCACTCATAATTGGTTTCTAGCCATAAATAGGGATCACAGAATCTACAATTGGCGAACCTAAAGAAGCTAAGTAAGAAGGTGAACACAAGGAAAAACATATCGTTATCCTCTTGGATAAGGGAAGTAGACAAAATTGCCGGGGAGAAAAGTGGGATTTTGGGGGTGGGGTGGGAAGGGGGTAAGGGGAGATGGGGAGAGAAACGGTAGAAGGGAAGGAGGGGGGACTTGGGGAAATAGGAGGATCGGGATAAAGGAAGGTTGGATAGGGGAGCACGGAACCACAATCCTTAGTTAAGGGACCCACTTTAGGGTGGGCAGGAGAATTGACCCTAGAGGGGCTCCCAGGTGCCCAAGCTGAGGTCCCCAGTTAGTTCCTTGGGCAGCTGAGGATAGGGAACCTGAAATGACCCCATCCTAGCGCAATACTGACGAATATCTTGCATATCATCTTAGAACTTTCATCTGGCGATGGATGGAGATAGAGACAGAGACCCACACTGGAGCACTGGACTGAGCTCCCAAGGTCCCAATGAGGAGCAGAAGGAGGGAGAACATGAGCAAAGAAGTCGGGACCACGAGGGGTGCACCCACCCACTGAGACAGTGGAGCTGATCTACTGGGAGCTCACCAAGGCCAGCTGGACCATTACCAAAAAAGCATGGGATAAAACTGAACTCTCTGATCATGACGAACAATGAGGGCTGATGAGACGCCAAGGACAATGGCACGCAGTTTTGATCCTACGCAATCTGCTGGCTTGGTGGGAGCCTAGCCAGTTTGGATGTTCACCTTCCTAGATATGGACGGAGGGGGGAGGACCTAGGACTTACCACAGGGCAGGGAACCCTGACTGCTCTTTGGACGGGAGAGAGAGGGGGAGAGGAGTGGGGGGAAGGGGAGAGGGGTGGGAGGAGGGGGAGAAGAGTGGGAGGAGGGGGAGAAGAGTGGGAGGAGGGGGAGGGAAAGGGGAGGCTGGGAGGAGGTGGAAATTTGTTTTTTTTTCTTTATTCTTCTTTTATCAATAAAAAAAATGTTAAAAAAATAAAATAAAAAAAATCAGGTGTTCATAGGTTTTTGGATTAATATATGGGTCTTTTATTTGATTCCATTGGTCGACTTCTCTGTTTTTATTCCAGTACCAAGCTGTTTTCTTTACAGTAGCTCTGTAATAGAGTTTGAAGTCAGCGATGTTAATGCCTCCAGAAGTTCCTTTATTGTATAAGATTGTCTTGGCTATCCTGGGTGTTTGTTTTTCTGTATAAAGTTGATTACTTTTCTCTCAAGGCCTGTGAATAATTTTGTTGGGATTTTAATGGGGATTGTATTGAAGTTATAGATTGTCTTTGGTAGAATTGCCATTTTTACTATGTTGATGCTACCCATCCAAGAGCGTGAGAGGCCTTTCCATTCTCTGGTGTCCTCTTCAGTTTCTTTCTTCAATGCCTTAAAGTTCTTGTCTACTAGATCTTTCACTTTCTTGGTTAGAGTTACCCCAAGATACTTTATCCTATTTGTGGCTATTATAAAAGGTGAAGTTTCTCTGCATTCCTTCTCTGCTTCTCTATCCTTTGTGTATAGGAGGGCTACTGATTTTTTTGAGTTGTTCTTGTATCCTGCCACATCATGGAAGGTATTTATCAGCTGTAGGAGTTCTCTGGTAGAGTTTTTGGGGCCACTTATGTACACTATCATATCATCTGCAAATAACAAAAGTATGACTTCTTCCTTTCCAATTCAAATTCCCTTGATCTTCTTATGTTGCCTTATTGCTATTTCTAGAACTTCAAACACTATATTGAAGACATATGGAGAGGGTGGACAGCCTTGTCTTGTTCCTGAATCACTTTGAGTTCCTCTCCATTTAATTTGATGTTAGCTGTCAGCTTGCCTGTATATTGCTTTTATTATATTTAGATATTATCCTTATATACCTAAATCTCTACAAGGCCTTTATCATAAGGGGGTTTTGAATTTTGTCAAAAGCTTAGCATTTGTTGGCCTTAATTCCTGGGCAACTGAGACCCTATTTAGAATGTCCTTTCATACAACTGTATCTTGTCGAGTATTACCTATGTTTTCTTGTACAAGTTTTAGTATCTCAGGTTATACATTGAGCTCTTTGAATCATTTGGAGTTTAAATCAATAAACAGGTAGAAATATTAAAAAGAAGCCTATCTGAAAAGAGAATGAAATTGAAAAACTCAAAACACAAATCGGAAATACATTAAAACCTTAAAAAGGAGAATGAATCAAATAGAAGCTTACTATCAGGACCTGAAGATAAAACTTTGCTAAAGGCCTTTTCTGCATCCATTAAGATGATTGTGCAAATTTCCTTAAATTTATTTTTAAAACATTTTTGAGATTATAATATAATTACATCATTTCTCCCTTCCCTTTTGTTATTCTAAACCCTCCCATATGCCCCTCTCCCCTTTCCTTCGCAACATAGCCTCTTTTTTTTACTAATTGTTTACATATATATATATATATTTCTAAATATAGCCTGTTCAGTATGTATAATGTTACTCACATGTATGTTTTCAGGGATGGCATTTTGTCAATGGACAACAAATTATTGTATTCTTTCTGTATTGCTTTTATTGACTTTTATGTGTTGAACAATTCCTATATCTCAAGGACAAAGACATTTCTTTGTGTTCAATAATCTTTTTGATATTTCCTTTATTTGATTTGGAAGTATTTTATTGAGGATTATTGTTTACATCAAGGATATTGGCATGTAGCTTTCTTTGTTGCTGTTCTTGTGTCTTTATCTGTTTTTGTTATTAAAGTAATACTTTATACAAGAAGTTTGTAAGTACTCCTTCTGTTTTTATATTTTTAATATTTATGAAGTATTAGTTGTATATTTTTTCATAGTCTCTTAGAATTCAGGTGTGAATCCATCTAGGCCCGTTTTTTGTTTGTTTTCTTTTATTTCAAATGCTTTTAGTTCTCTTTCAATTTCCTTGTTTCTTATGAGTATGTTTAAAATGTTGAACTCTACTGGGTTTAACTTTGAAGTCCCTAGAAACATACATTTCATTTAATTTTTCTAACCTAATAAAATATAGGTTTTTAAAGTATTTCCTTATAACATTCTAAATTTCTTTGATGTCTGTAATAATTTTTCCTTTATCATTTCTGATCTTAATAATAAGCTGCAAAGGAAAAAGGGCAAGTAACTTATAAAGGTAAACCGATCGATCAGACTTACAGCAGACTTCACTATGGAAACCATGAAAGCCAGAAGGTCCTGGATAGAGGTACTGCAAAATATAAGAGACCATGGATGCAAACACAATCTACTATACCCAGCCAAGCTATCGTTCACTATCAATGGAGAAAACAAGACATTCCAGGACAAGAACAAGTTTAAACAATACGTAGCCACAAATCCAGCCCGACAGAAAGTAATAGAAGGAAAATCACAACCCAAGGAATCCAACATTGCCAACACTGACTACAATAACTCAGGCATCTAGCGACCCTTCACTAGCACAACTCAAAGAAGGGAGACACACAAACTCTACTACCAAAACCAATAAGAATAACAGGAGTTAACAACCACCGGTCATTAATATCACTTAATATTAATGGTGTCAATTCACCTATAAAAAGGCACAGGCTAAGAGATTGGATACAAAAACAGGATTCAACATTCCGCTGTTTGCAAGAAGCACATCTCAACCACAAAGACAGGCATCTACTCAGAGTAAAGGGTTGGGAAAAGGTTTTTCAAGCAAATGGTCCTAAGAAAAAAGAAGATGTGGCCATACTAATTTCTAACAAAACTGACTTCAAACTAAAATCAATCAGAAGAGATCGAGATGAACACTTTATACTCATAACAGGAACAATTCATCAGGATGAAGTCTCAATCCTGAATATCTACGCCCCTAATATAAAAACACCACTTATGTAAAAGAAATATTCCTAAAACTCAAGGCAGACATCAAACCACACACACTAGTAGTAGGAGACTTCAACACACCTCTCTCACCAATGGACAGGTCAATCAGACAGAAACCTAATAAAGAGTTAAGAGAATTGTTGGAGGTAATGAAGCAAATGGACTTAACAGACATCTATAGAATACTCCACCCAAATAGAAAAGAATATACCTTCTTCTCTGCAGCTCATGGAACCTTCTCGAAAATTGACCACATACTCAGAAACAAAGGAAACCTCCACAGATACAAAAAATATCAGTGTCCACCTGTGTCTTATTAGATCACCACTGATCAAATTTAGAAGGCAACAACAATGTTACCCCCAGAAAGCTGACAAACTCATGGAAACTGAACAGTCAACTACTGAACCACACATGGGTCAAGGAAGAAATTAAGAAAAAAATTAAAGCCTTCCTTGAATTTAATGAAAATAAAGAGACAACATACTCAAACCTATGGGACACGATGAAAGTAGTCCTAAGAGGAAAGTTCATAGCACTAAGTGCCCACTTAAAGAAAACGGAGAAAGCATACATTGGGAACTTAACAGCACACCTGAGAGCTCTAGAAAAAAAGAAGAAGCAGATGCGCCCAGGAGGAGTAGAAGACTGGAAATAATCAAACTGAGGGCAGAAATCAACAAAATAGAAACACAGAAAACAGTCCAAAGAATCAATGCAACAAAAAGTTGGTTCTTGGAGAAAATCAACAAGATCGACAAACCCCTATCCAAACTAATTAAACGACAGAGAGAGAACAGGCAAGTAAATAAGATCAGAAATGAAAAGGGGGACATAACCACAGACACAGAGGAAATTCAGAGACTCATTAGATCTTACTACAAATGCCTGGATGCCACAAAACTAGAAAATGCTAAAGAAATGGACATTTTTTTTTAGATAAGTACCATATACCAAAGCTAAACAAAGACCAGGTGAATGATCTAAATAGACCTGTTAGTCATGAAGAACTAGAAGCTGTTATCAAAAATCTCCCTTCTCAAAAAAGCCCAGGACCAGATGGTTTCAATGCAGAATTCTACCAGAACTTCCAAGAAGAATGCATTTCACAATATAGAAACAGAAGAGTCATTGCCAAATTCCTTTTATGAAGCTACAGTTATCCTGATACCAAAACCACACAAAGACCCAACCAAGAAAGAGAATCACAGGCCAATCTCACTCATGAGCATCGAGGAGAAAATTCTCAATAAAATAGTGGCAAACCGAATCCAAGAACACATTAGAAAAATTATCCATCCATTATGATCAAGTAGGCTTTATCCCAGAGATGCAGGGCTGGTTCAACATATGAAAATCTATCAATGTAATCCACCATATTAGTAATCTGAAAGAAAAAAACCATATGATCATTTCATTAGCTGCTGAAAAAGCATTTGACAAAATTCAACACCCCTTTATGATAAAGACCTTGGAGAGATTAGGGATACAAGGGTCATACCTAAATATAATAAAAGCTATTTACAGCAAGCCGACAGCTAACATTAAATTAAATGGAGAAAAACTCAAAGCCATCACACTAAAATCAGGAACATGACAAGGCTGTCCACTCTCTCCATACCTCTTCAATATAGTGCTTGAAGTTCTAGCAATAGCAATAAGACAACATCCGGGGATCAAGGGGATTCGTATTGGAAAGGAAAATGTTAAGTTTTTGTTATTTGCAGATGATATGATAGTATACATAAGCCACCCCAAAAACTCTGCCAAAGTACTCCTACAGCTGATAAATACCTTTGGTAATGTGGCAGGATACAAGATCAACTCCAAAAAATCAGTAGCCTTCCTATACACTAAGGATAAGGAAGCAGAGAGGGAAATCAGAGAAACATCACCTTTCACGATAGCCACAAATAGCATAAAATATCTTGGGGTAACTCTGACCAAGGAAGTGAAAGATCTATTTGACAAGACCTTTAAGTCTTTGAAGAAAGAAATTGAAGAGGACACCAGAAAATGGAAGGATCTCCCTTGTTCTTAGATTGGGAGGATCAACATAGTAAAAATGGCAATTCTACCAAAAGCAATCTATAGATTCAATGCAATCCCCATCAAAATCCCATCAAAATTCTTCACAGCTCTGGAGAAGACAATAATCAACTTTATATGGAAAAACAAAAAACCCAGGATATCCAAAACAATCTTATACAATAAAGGATCGTCTGAAGGCATTACCATCCCTGACTTCAAACTCTACTACAGAGCTACAGTATTGAAAACAGCTTGGTATTGACATAAAAACAGAGAAGTCGACCAATGGAATCAAAGAGAAGACCCTGACTTTAACCCACAAACTATGAACACTTGATTTTCGATAAAGGAGCTAAAAGTATACAATGGAAAAAAGAGAGCATCTTCAACAAAGTGTGCTGGCAAAACTAGATGTCAATCTGTAGAAGAATGTAAATAGATCCATATCTATCACCATGCACAAAACTCAAGTCCAAATGGATTAACGACCTCAATATCAGTCCGAACACACTGAACCTGATAGAAGAGAAAGTGGGAAGTACTCTACAACACGTGGGCACAGGAGACCACTTCCTACGTATAACCCCAGCAGCACAATCACTAAGTGCCTCATTGAATAAATTGGACCTCCTGAGACTGAGAAGCTTCTGTAAAGCAAAGGGCACTGTCACTAAGACAAAAAGGCAACCCACTGACTGGGAGAAGATCTTCACCAACCCTGCAATTGACAAAGGTCTGATCTCCAAAATATATAAAGGACTCAAGAAATTAGACCGTAAAATGCTAATCAACCCAATTATAAAATGGGGCACTGAGCTGAACAGGAGAATTCTCAACAGAAGAACTTCAAATGGCCAAAAGACACTTAAGGTCATGCTCAATTTCCTTGTCAATCAGGGAAATGCAAATCAAAACAACAAGGAGATACCATCCTACACCTGTTAGAATGGCTAAAATCAAAAACACCAATGATAGCCTTTGCTGGAGAGGATGTGGAAAAAGGGGTACACTCATTCATTGCTGGTGGGAATGCAAACTTGTGCAACCACTCTGGAAAGCAGTGTGGCGGTTTCTCAGGAAATTCGGGATCAACCTACCCCTTGGCCCAGCAACCCCACTCTTGGGAATATACCCAAGAGATGCCCCATCATACAACAAAAGTATATGCTCTACTATGTTCATAGCAGCATTGTTTGTAATAGCCAGAACCTGGAAACAACAGAGATGCCCTTCAATGGAAGAATGGATGAAGAAAGTATGGAATATATACATATTAGAGTACTACTAAGCAATAAAAAACAATGACTTCTTGAATTTTGCATACAAATGGATGGAAATAGAAAACACTATCCTGAGTGAGGTAAGCCAGACCCAAAAAGAGGAACATAGGATGTACTCACTCATATTTGGTTTCTAACCATAAATAAAGGACATTGAGCCTATAATTCGTGATCCTAGAGAAGCTAAATAAGAAGGTGAACCCAAAGAAAAACATCCACCTGAATATTAACCTTCATCAGGCGGTGAAAGGAGACAGAGACAGAGACCCACATTGGAGCACCAGACTGAAATCCCAAGGTCCAAATCAGGAGCAGATGGAGAGAGAGCACGAGCAAGGAAATCAGGACCGTGAGGGGTGCACCTACACACTGAAACAATGGGGACATTCTATCGGGAACTCACCAAGGCCAGCTTGCCAGGGTCTGAAAAACCATGGGATAAAACCGGACTTGCTGAACATAGCAGACAATGAAGACTACTGAGAACTCAAGAACAATGGCAATGGGTTTTTTTATCCTACTGCAAGTACTGGCTTTGTGGGAGCCTAGGAAGTTTAGATGCTCACCTTACTAATCCTGGATGGAGGTGGGTGGTCCTTGGACTTCCCACACGTCAGGGAACCCTGATTGCTCTTTGGGCTGACGAGGGAGGGGGACTTGGTGGGGGAAGAGGGGAAATGGGAGGCGGTGGCGGGGAGGAGGCAGAAATCTTTAATCAATAAAAATAAATAAATGAATAAATACATTCAAAGGACAAAAAATAATTTGGATCATGTCTTCCTTTTTAAAGTTAATTTTGTAAAGTTTCTATCATTTTTGTTTATCTTTTCAAAGAAACAGCTCATAGATTTGTTGATTTTTTTCAATTTTTATATTTTAATAATTTTTTGATACATGATGTCATTTAATTTTAATATGACTGTTTAATTTTTGTGAGATCACCAATCAGAGAAACTGAAGTATTGAAATAACCTTCAGTTATTGAGTAGTAGTTATTCTGTGTCTTGGTATCCAGTAACATGCTTTGTATTAAATCAGTTTGACTGAACTTATTCCATATGTCTTCAGGATTGTAATGTCTTTTTGATTAACTTATTTTCTTGATTAGAATGGATTTCTTTTTCTATCTCTTCTGATTTGCTTTAATTTGAAGATTATTTTATCAGATATTAGGATGGTCACATTTGCTTGGAATATAATTCCCCATCACTTCAATTTAAGGTGATTCCTCTGTTTGAGGGTAAGATGAGTTTCTTGTAGACAATGGATAGATGGATTTTATAATCTTAATTCATTCTAATAGATTGTGTCTTTTGATTTCTATGGTTCAATTACTCTACCTTATCTTTAAATCCTGGTATTCTATTGTGTACTTAATTCATTCTTGTAGGACTATTTCAAGTATATTATGTTTTGAGTTTTTCAATTGCATCTTGATTTTAGCTCAAGTTTGCTTCAATGTTTTATTGTTTTACTGATTTTCAATTTTTAAGTTATGAATTGCTTTTTTATTCCATTTAGCCATGTTTGTGGAGATTTTTGGCTCTCACACAGAAATTTATTTTTATTTCCTTTATGTTTGATGAAGTGCTTGTTTATGCTTCATTTAAACATCTTGAATTCCTTGATGAAATTTATGATTATTATTTTTTATATATCCTTAAGTTCATCTAGGTAATTACCATTGGATAACATTTTCATAGAACTGATTGGCTTTGGGAGGCAAGCATACTGTCTTGCCCTTTCTTATTTTGTATCTTGTTCCAATGAGACTTGTGCATATTGGCTTGTTTTGTTAGTTGTTTGTCTGATATGACATTCTAGGCTGCCTTTGTTGAGTGGAAGTTAGGTTTGTTTTTGCTGCTAGTTTGGTTAGTTTCAGATTAAGTGATCAGAAATCTATAGATCAATCCCTTCGGTTCTCAGTATTGATTTTTGATTATAGGAATGGGAGTACGAAAGGAACAAGCAGTTGAATCTATTTGGGTTAGTGTACAAGTTGTGTTGCTTGAGCTTTCCATAGGAATGTGAGGATGACATAGATGGCTCCATGTTTTTAGACCCATACCATGGTTGGCTTTTATATAATATTGGTTCTGTGACCAAGGTTATGCCAATGAATTAGGGGTGGTATTGAAAGGTTAGGGTCTAGGAACTTACCAGACTGGACCAGGGGACAAATGTATAACTCAGGTTAGGTCAGGGGATTAAGGAAGGTACAGGTGTGTTACAGGTAGCACTAAAGCATAGAACACTTTACCAAGAGAAGACCTGGAGTTTGGGTATGGTATGGGTATATTATGGTCAGGCAAAAATCACTCAAATGATCTGGCACACATAATGTGGAACCAGGGCCAAGTGTGGAGGTTGGGAACAGTACAGACATGGTAGAGTTCACAGAACTCTTCAGTATGGTTGGGAGTGTTCAGTAAAGTTTCTCATAGGTGTCAAGAAATAGGTAGAGTTATACAACCTCCTTGTTGCCTAAAGTTGTAATGTCAAGTTCAATGTGTTTTCTATTACAAAGACATTAAGTTTCAACATAGTAAGCATTGTTTTTAATTTTTAAATTACATTGTGTGGATGTATGTGGGTATGTGCACACAAATACTTGTAGATATGCTAGTATTGGAGCGATTACATAAAAGTCATAGGACTATTTGCTGGAGTCAGTTCCCTCCTTCCATCATATGGCTCCCAGGCATCAAATTGAAGTAATCAAGTTTGATGGAAATCTTCTTAATCCACTGAGACATACTTTTGGCACAAAATACTATATTATATAATTTATGGGAAAAGTACCAGTTTTCAAGGAAGCATACATTTGTTAAACCCAAGTCCAAGTGGTCCTGTTTTCTGTTGGATATTTTAACAGCAAAATACCCAGAATTTCATGAAGATGTCTCTGTATAGACATAACCAAAATTTCCAAATATTTTCATTTAATTTGAATATGGTTTATTTCAATTATTAATATTGGCATTGACAGTAATTTTAGTTACTCTTTTTTCTCATGTATAAAGTTATCTTTAATTCTGAATAAACCAAATTTACAGTATAGCTACGGCTAGAATTCTAGCAGTTGGAAAGCTGAGACAGAATGATGGTCACAAGTTTGAGGTCACCCTGGGATAAACAATGAGTTTTAGTCCAAACTAGCTACAATGTGAGGCGTGAGACATTCTTTTCAAAATAACCAGATATATCAAAATTTGATGCTTTGTTTCCGTCATAAATTTCTTAACACACATCATGTTCTATGTATGTGCTTCAAAATTAAGACTTCAGTATAAATACCTGTCTTGATGCATCAATGTGATGACATTAATAGGATGGTAGTATTTATTTATTATTGCATATATATGGCTTTTAAATATATTGTTTAGTTTCCTTTATGTTTTATGCTTTATAAAAGAACTGAAAAGCAACTATGTTAATAATTCTAAGACGGAATTCAGATAAATCAGTTCAGAAAATGAGCAGAAACTCCCCATTACGGATGGGTAATGGATGGTCATGATTCCACAGGTGTTGTTCAGGCTGCTAGGTGAGAAAAGTTCTTGAAAGTTTTACCTGGTTTTACACTCTTCAATCTACAACAGTGACTCTTTTGGTAAGATATGATTGTTGATGCAATAGCCACATGACTATTTTGGGGGTGTGACATTTAGCCTTAACTATCAACTTAAGACAACCTAGAGCCATCTGAAAGGAAAGTCTCCCCTGAGGAATTGTCTAGATCAAATTGGCATGTAGTCCCCCTCTGAAAGGGGATTGCCATGGTATTAGTTGATTAAAGAGGCTCCAGCCCACTCTGAGTGGCACCATCCCTAGGCAGGCAGCACTGAACTGTATAGGAAAGCCAGCTAAGAGGGATCCAGAGAATAAGCCAGTAAGCACATTCTGCCAAGATTTCTGCTTTGAGTTCCTGCTTAAATTCCTGCTCTGATTTCCATCAATGCTTGATTGTGGATCTGGAAGTCTAAACCAAATAAACCCTGTCCTCCACCAGATGTTTTTAATCAGAGTGTTTTTGCTCACAGTAACAGGATGAAACTATAACAGAGGAATCACCAAGTTTCCAACTGAATTTGAGACTCAGTCCATAAAAGGGAATATATATCTGGCACTATAAGCCTGCTAAAAATTCTAGGGCAAGAGAGACCATAGCTCCTGCAGAGGAACTGTCTGTAGTTTTAATGATGGATCACTGGAAATTTTCTCATGCTTTAGCAACTAGTTTCCTATTCAAGTTCATAGAAGCAACTCGAGTTAAACTCAGTGGGTCAAGAGAAAAAAAAGAGGAAGAGGATAAATGAAAGTAATAGGAGAGGCGAATATATTCAATGTATTGTATATTTTTATGACATTGTCAAAAGTTAATATGTTTTAAGAATGGTCTAACTATCCCAGTTTTATTGAGGGGAACAATGAGGGTCCATGTACACATTATTTCAATTGTACAACACTTTACTAGGTTTTAGAATCAGACATATGGAGGTTTAATTTTCAGCTTCACAATTACCTGACAAATATTTTTGGCAATTTAGTTTCTCTGAATTTAAATTTCCTTTTTTTTTAAAAACACCTAGTCACAGAAGTTATTGTCACCCTTTTCTCAATTTTGGAATGAGACTACAATTATTTACTGATTGCCAAAGACCAGCCAATGAGGTTGACAACAGCCCTCTTTTAGACCCTGCACCCTAAGCACTAGGTTGTACTTTGAAAATTGCATCAAGCCGCAGGTAGAAATCTAAATGGAATGAAAAGAATGGACCTAGATCAGTTGCAAATAATCAGTAAATTTTAAGTGCTTTCTTTCTGCTGAATCTCTGCTATACCAATGTGAGTTTTCAATGAGCTTATACCTTTTCATAATTTTGAGATGTGCCTTAGACTTAGTTATGACAAGGTTAACATTAAGCCAGGCGGTGGTGGCACATGCCTTTAATTCCAGCACTCTGGAGGCAGAGGCAGGCAGATCTCTGTGTTTAAGGCCAACCTAGTCTACAGAGACAGTTCCAGGACAGTCAGGACTGTTTCACAGAGAAACCCTGCCTCAAAAAAAATGCTAGAAGAAAATCTAGAACCCTGTAACTGAAAACTTGCATTCTTGCTGGATGGAATGTTTCTTATTATAAATCATGCAAAACAGGCTGCAAGCTACTGGCAAAGCAGGAATTATGCCTGTGTTTGCTATGTTCCTATATCTGGACATTGATGTAGGTTTTGGTGTAGCCTAAAGCTTAGGGTACATAAGCTATAAAGGGAGCTGCTGCTAACTTCACTGACTGGTCTTTGCCGAATAAGTACACATTTCTAGTTTCATTCCAAAAACAAAGGATGAGAGCATTATAACCATCTGCATATTTTCAACCACACACACACACACACACACACACACACACAAGATATCAATTTTAACAGTTGATACAAAGCGAATGTTTAAAATTGATCTCTTATTAATATTACTGTAAAGTTCACTTATTTATAAAGACCCATTTGATTAATTAAAAAACAAGTGTATTAATACCTGTGAGTGGTTTTAAGCAGAGACTCCTTATTTCTTTATTTTCAAACTCTATTACCAGAGTAATCATTAATAATAGTGTTGATTACCCATGGTAGAATAGTTAAGAAATTTATTGTTGAGTGGTGACACAGTTATCTTTGCATTATTCTAAGTGTCTTGGTTTCAGGATGGGCTGTATTCCTCATAATTATCAGTGGTACTATATGGAAGCAGTTCTGAATCAATTATCTTACTTTTTCAGCTTACAGACTTGTTACTTGGCTGAGCAGTGAACTTTGGTTGCTATTCATAAACCACTGGCAAAAACAGGATATAACATCACTTCCTTGGGTTTGAGACAAAAATCCCCTAAAAGAGTAACTTGTAAAATTAAAGTGAATATGTGCACAGATGCCTAAAACTCATTAGCAGTTAGTTGTTAATGAAGAAAAGTATAAGTTTTAGAAATTGTTAAGCAGTAAATTTACCAGAAAGCCATGGCATTCTGAATCTAGATCACTCAACACTATCTTACTCGGTCAAACTACTCTATTCAAATTGAGACTTTCACTCTTTTAAGTAAAATTACATGAGCAAGGAGAACAAAATAATTCTCTGCTATGAGCATCAAAAGCAGAAACATGCAAGTTGGTCTGCAGATCACCAAGATAAATACATCATATATTCTTTGAGGTTTGTCACATTCCAAAATGATTCTCTTTTCTTTTCATCCACTTATAGAGCCACATTTTCCATTAGTCATTTAGTTAGTCAATTTGTTTTAAAGATTATTCTAAGTATTGTAAATTTTCTGGTTCTGCAGAAACTTAACTACAAATACTGCAAATGAAGAGGGACAGTCTCCAAAGATTCAATGAAAAATCAAAAATATTTGAATAAATGACATTAGATTCATATGGATTACAGATACATTTCCCTGTTTTGCAGAATATATTAGTGTTAGATTTAGGATCATTTGACTTGGATGTTACGTATCTACTATAGCTATGTTACACTATGGTTCTTTCTTACAATGTACTCACTTTATGAATTTAAAGACTAAGTGAATAAATGAGTCATATTGCCTCGTAAACTACAAAAGGTTACATACTAACCTCAATTTAGATTGAGAAATACATACACCACTAAACACAAACCTTACACAAAGGAACTCTGGGCACACTTTGCAAAGCAGTGTGTTTAACTTATTTTGTTTTTATTCTTGATGTGAAAGTACTCTCTATAACACTCATCACCACCTGCATTTATATTACGCTTCCTCAAGCACAGCCAGGGTACTCAACGAAACAATTTTCAGCCTTGGCAGGCAACTTAAATGCAGAAACAATCATCTCTTTAATTGTAAAATTAGCAATAGATTGAGCACTCAGAGAGATCTGATTGCCGTTTGAGATGCTGTAACGTTTCAAACTCTGTTTCCCAGAGGTTCAAGCTTGCAATTAGAGAACTCTGAGCAATCAACCCACTGAGCTCTCTGAGAGAACATGAGAGGTCAGGCCAGAATATGAAACCAAGTAAGTGCATTATATATTAGTTTTAAAACCTTGAAGTTTCAAGAACAGTATCTCAAAGGGAAATTTTATGTCTGGGTAATAAAGAAAAAACAAATAAATTCCATGATAATGGACTTTCTGCAAATTCCTAAAAATTGGGTTTTAGAAATAAAAAATATATATATATATCTTAATGGTTACAGTTACCCTGAGAGAAATTCTACTTCCCTCAATGAATTTTCATGAGACTGGAAGTAAATTTAAGAAAATAAAAATCAAGTTTTTTTGTTTTGTTTTTTGGGTTTTTTTTGTTGTTGTTGTTGTTTTGTTTTTTTTTTTGTCAGCTCCTATCTCCTTCCTGCTGAATACAAAGCACAACCAAAAAAAAGAAGCATTCACTTCAGCTCTAATTTCAGGTGGGTGCATCAAGTCTCAAATTCTTGGTAAGATGCTTCCTCATTCACTAGGATATAGGTTATTTTCTTTTTTATTTAATATGGTATTTTATTTTTCTCTGAGATTTCCATACAATTTATTTTAACTATAATGAACCCCATTACATTTCCTAGGTCCTCCTAGGTCTACCTCTCCCTTTCCCACCCCTTCCTAACTTGTATCATAAAAAAAGAGAAAACAACTAATTCATCAAGACAAATTTGTGCTGCCCATGTGTTCATGGGTGCAAGGTTATCTACTGGAGTGTAGTTATTGACCTAGGAGCAGTCACAGCCTTCAATTAAAATATGAGTTTTAGAATGCTCCTCTTGCCTTTCTATGTTCAGTCCTAGAAAAACCATCAAAAAAGGCTTTTCTTTGATGCTCATCTTTTTATTCTCTCTTCCATCTCCTCCTTAAGATAATATGGTGCCCACATTCTGATCTCATTTTCTTCCCTTCCCCTAATAGTCTAATGATTAGAAAAAAAATAATTTTCACACCAAAAAGGGCTATAACGTTCATACACTGAAACAAAACTATATTTAACATGTTATACTCTGGGGACCCCTCACACTATATAAATCTTTCTCTTTTCCACATGTATATGCAATTGCCCTTCTGGCACATTTGAAATAATATCAAGATATTAAAGAAATCCTAGCGTTTGGGCGGTAGAAGCAGATGGATCTCTATGAGCTCAAGGTTGTTTTAGTCTGTGTAGAGAGTCCCAGGTAAACGAGAGCTGCTTAGTAAGATGGTGTTTCAAGCACTAAAGTTCTTTTTTAAAAGACTTATTTTATATATATATATATATATATATATATATATATATATATGTTTTGCATGCATGTGTCTGTGCACCGCATGTGTACCTGATGGAAGAAAGTATTGGATCACCTGACATTAGAATTATGGACAGTTATGAGTCACCACATCCATGATGGGTCTTCTGTAACAACTGCAAATATTCTTAACCATCGAGCCATATCTTCAAACCTCTCCTTAAAGATTTTAAAGAAAGGCATAGAAGCATTTGTGTGTGTGTGTGTGTGTGTCTGTGTGTGTGTGTGTGTGTGTGTGTGAGCGTGCATGCATGGTGTGCATGTACACATGCTCATAAACACTAAAGCCATACAGAAAGAAAGCCTCCCATCAGAGAAATTTTAAAAGGCAGCATGGCTAAGTCAATTCCTTAGTTTCAGAACATTTTTTAAGACTGAGGAGAACAGTTCTAAAACTGCTGTATGCTGGAAAGATTAAAAACAATAACAACAACCAAAATCTGTTTCTGAGAGTCAAGGCTTCTCTTTCATTTTCACTATAAAGATATGATGATACATCAAGACAAGCTCCTTGCTACTATTGATACATTGTCTGGCTTCTCCAACTTAAAGATATGTTTTCTCTGTTACCCTAATTTATGATGAACATAATGAGATGCTACATACACAGTATGAGTTAAGATAAAGACAGCTTTTTTACAAGTATTTTTATAGTAACCACAATCCATTTTATCACTATTGATGAATAAGTTAACAATTTTTATTGTATGAATTGTATAGTACTGAATACTTTTCCACAACTATTCTATGAAGTAAGTGGAGCAGGACTTGCCATCTCGGTTGAACAGGTGAGAAAAAATGCCCATATAATCTAGGTATCAACTTCAGATATTGAACAAGTGTGTATTTGAGACTACTTCCCAAGTTGAAATGCCTAGACTTTACATGTAAATGAGACTTGCTTTGCAACTAATTATATGTATTACCTATAGATTTTTAGCTTCTGCTCTTTATAAATCAATTGATGGAGGCACAAAAGTCCTATTTTACTTTCAAATGAGTGCTTGCTGCATAGTTGAGGAGGGAGGGTGCTGAGCTGGAGGTATATGTGGGGTTTTCATGCCGCCAAAGAGTGTAAATCCTGAAGTGGAACAGAGGGCCTGTGAGAACTTACAAGGGTGGATAAAAGGAGTAGTTCACAACTGAGGGAGAAATGCAAGGTTATGCATCAACCTTGGAATTTCACAGCTCTAAGGCCAAATCTGCAGAATCTGTGGCTCAAGCTGAGTGACTGGAACAGAGGATGGGGAATGTGAGCCTTGGGCTCCATGAGGCGCTGGAAAATATGTTCTCCAGGTATGAAGCCCTTCCAAAGCAAGCTGACTCAGAGGATGCAGCTGGAATGAAATCCACAAACAGTTGATTTCGGAAAACTGTGTAGTTGCAAGTAACCTCAGAGATAATCTACCATAGCACATCCTTTCATGGAGGAAGAAGCAGGCCTGAGTTCCATCCAGGGTTACAGGGGGAGCTGGGGTAAAAGGCCAGCCTATCACTACTTGTCTGCAGTTCTTTCCATTTCCCCTCCATTCAAAGATTGAAAATAGATCTGTAGCAAGCAAACAGCAGTCTGAGCCAAGGGACTGTTCAGTTAAATAAAATCTCCATGAGGAAATAGAATATGATTTCCTTTCATATGCTACTTAAAAATATGCTCTCCAGTGCCCAGAGAGCCTGCAAAGTAAATAATTTAGGTGTTCCTGTGTGCAGAGAGGATTTAATCATGGCCAGAGTACAAATATCTATGAAGAGGATGGGAGTGCTTTCCATAATAAGGTAACCAGCAATGCACAGCTGTGGGCTAACAGAAGAGTTACAAAACATGCTTGGAATTTCACAGCTTTAGCTCCAAATTTGCAAAATCTGTGTCCCATGCTGAAAACACTGTTCTGAGTATGGAAAATGTGTACCCCTGTGTCTACGGTTCCTAGGTGGAGAGGGCTTCAGCTTTGGGTAAGGAATACCTTTCACACAGCAAATATCGGCTTCTGCAGAGCTTGGAGTGAATGAGGCCATGAAATGCATGTGCTGTCTTATAAATTGATGCAAAGTAGAAAGCATAACGCTGAAAATATGAGAAGCAACAAGAAAGAATTGTTTATAATTGATCAAGGGGCTCTCTCAACATGCTTTTGCTACCCCAGAGGCTCCTACTTTGGCACTCCGAGGCACCAGTCACCCTTTCATTACTCCCCATTTATTTGTTAGTCCTCTATCTTAGACATGTTCTCCCCTAAGTCTCTCCTTTCCTTAGCAGTAACTTGTCAGATAATAGTTCCTAAGTCTCAATTGACATTTCCATTCTTTCTGAGCTGAACAAATTCATTATATACTTTAGGTCTATAACAAACCCATCCTATATAGCTATAAACTTTTGACTATTCATTAATATTCCTGTAAGTTATTATTTATATTCACTCTCCCTCAAAAATCTTAAAAATGATATAAAATAGTGATGAGTATTTAAAAAGAATGTCTAATTAAGTTAGGAGGTGAAAAGTAATTTCTGGAAGGGTCCAAAAGTAAACATTGTACATTTTGAAGGCTCTTTTGTAGGCATTCAACTCTGCCACTGAGCAGAAAATAAGATACAGACAATATATGCAGAAACAATCAAATCTGTGCTAAATTAAATTATTTGTAAAACATTCTGTCTGGGCAAAGCACTTAGCAGATAGTCTCCATAGAAGCAAAAATTTGTTTGCTTAAAATGATTTAAAATGGCATTTACATTTTCCTGAAACCTCATCTGCGTAGCAGATTATAAATTATTGACTTATTTATCCAAAATGATTTGCTGAATATAACAAGTAGAGTCAGAGTCGCTGGTACTTAATCTATGACATTTTCCTTTGCTCCGCCCTCTGCATCGCTTTCTTATGGAAACTGTGTTTCTGAGCTCTTTGGGGGTAGGTGTGAACAAAAGGAAGAACCTTTTCCCCTTACAGCTAGAACTCCACCCTGAGAGGGGCAAGACATAAGCTTATCTCATACCATCACATATGCAAATTGCCGAAACTCTACACCCAGAACACAGGGTAGTGAGAATGAAAAGTGAATATTTACTCAAATTATTTCTATGTTTCTTTTTCCTGAGACAGGGTTTCTCTGTGTAGTTCTGACTGTCCTGAAACTCACTCCATAGACCAGGCTGGCCTTAAACTCAGAAATCCACCTGCCTCTGACTTCTGAGTGCTGAGATTAAAGGCATGTGCCACCACCTGGCTTCACATTCTTTTAATAAGGCTACAATTTAACACTAGAATTGATAGAGAATACTATGGACTGATCTATACCACATTTGTGTGCTCATGGGACAGAAGTTCCTTGCTGGGAGATGCCAGTCAAGCAAACCAGGGGTTATACTTTACTTCTCCGCTTATCACCCACTGGTAGAAAAGAGTTTATTCCAAAACAAAAACGTCATCTCTAACCTTGTGAAATGGCATATGGGATATGCTTATTGAAAGATGTAGATCATAAAGACAGTTTTAATAAGTCTGACATATTTGGAATAGAGGTGTGATGGAACAGAGGTTTACTATTCACTATCAACTTCATAGGCTCTGTAATCAACTAGGAGACAAACCTCTGGACAAGCCTATGAGAACTTATGTAGATTAGGTTGAAGTGGAAAGACCCATTTTCAGGGTGACACCATTCCATGAGCTGGTGCTCCAAACTATGTAAAGGAAGAAAATGATCTGAACACTTGCATTAATGTCTCTTTGATCCCTGACCTAGAATACTATGTGACAAGCAGCCTCTTGTTCCTGCCGCCAATAACATTTCAGCTGCCATGATAGACTTTATTTTGGAAATGTGATCTGAAAGACATCCTTCCTTTCTTAAAATGCTTTTGTTAGGCATTTTGTTGCAACAACAGTGCAATGGGCTAATATAAGGTTGAAGACTTTATTACTAAAAGCCTTACCAAAAAGTGAAGATTTTGGAAAAGAACAACTAGGAGACAATAAAATGAAA
This sequence comes from Microtus pennsylvanicus, assembly GCF_037038515.1. Lineage (NCBI taxonomy): Eukaryota > Metazoa > Chordata > Mammalia > Rodentia > Cricetidae > Microtus > Microtus pennsylvanicus. Next base: position 79,961,429 of record NC_134601.1, on the reverse strand, counting down.
GATGATTCAGAAATTCGATAGAATTAATGAGGGAATGAGACACCTTGAAACAACTCTCTTGTATTGCAGTAACTCTGCGAGTTCAGAACTCTATATGCCTATACTACTTATAAATAATCAAACCAAGATCTAGATAGACTTGAAAACCTTCCCAAGCCACACACAGATCATGAAGTAAAGAGTAGTTGGAAGGGCCTTGAGAATAACCTTGGACCAAAACCTGGCTAAATAATAAACTAAGAACCTAGGAACAAAAATAAGATTACATTTATCTCTGGCCATCTGTAAGATTATACACCATTTGTAAGCATGTACCCAAGGTTGTTAGCAGAGTTAATTTCTCTTCTGAGTACCCATGGAGTAGTCACTTAAAATAATAATCACAGTAAGAAAGTACAGCAAAAATACAACTCACCTAAATTGTTGACATGCACACATATAGTGATGAAGAATGTAGTCCATCTACCTCTGTATATTTAACTATACTTCTGATTATTTAGTTTATGATATACTAGGGAATCCAAATTAAAAAATTAGATTAAATGATGTAATAATACAGGGAAAGATGTGAAAAAGTAGATCAGATACTGAAAATTCAGGAAAATGCTTTTTTTTCCAACACAGTAGTCATTTGAACATAAATTGATAACCAAATAAGTAACAATAGCAATAGTTGCCATAAAAGGAAAATGCTTAGTACCAGGTATTGCTATAAAAATATATCTTTTCTTATTTTTATCAGTCACAAAATCAAGATATATAACGACAAAAGAAAACAGAATCCATTCACAGGAAATATGACTCATCCTCGGGAAATGAAGCGAACATTAAAAAGACATTCGAGAGACTGGAGAAATGAAATGGCTTATGGTGAAGAGTAAGTACTATACTTGCAGATGACCTGAGTTTGGTTCCCAGCAACCACCAGGCAACTCACAAAGCACCTATGACTACAGCTCCAGGGATCTGGTGCCCGCTTGTCGTCTGCATGAGGATTGTCTTACCAACAGGCACATGCACATAGTGCATGCATACAAATATGAAAAATAAAATCTCTTTTAAAACTTGGAAACACCTAGATTTTGGACTTTGTAAACAAAGTTACCAAAGCACCTATTATACACATATGTAGGGAATAAAATCTGCTTTCAGTAAAACAATTAAGAACATATAAAATGAAAATTCTCAAGTAAAAAATAAATAGCTAAAATGGAAAATTCACTAGAGGAAAACAAGAGTGCATTTTGCTTTCCATTTAAAAAGTTACCAAAATTGAAGACAGATGAATACAATGTGAGAGGTATAATGAACAGAAACAAAATGTATGAAGAAAATAAGCAAAGCCTTAGAGAAGAGCAAGACACGATGAAACAGTGACATATACAGCAGGTGTTCTAGGAATACATGGCATAGAGAATTAGGGAAAAAAATTAAAGAAAGGTTGTCTACAGATTTCATAAACTTTTGAAAATCATAGTCAAATCTAAACTATACAACGGATATCAAATGGATAAACAGAAAGAACTCTGCCTATCCTATCATGGTAAGAATGTTAAGAGTCAAAATAGAGAAAATATTAAAAGCAGTAGCAAGAAAGAAATTACTGATACAGACATAGCCAAAATTTGAAGAACAATGAAACAATAGAAACCACAAATTCATAGAACCAGGTATAGTAGTCTGGGCTGACATCCATGGTCTCTTAGTGTCTGCATAACATCTATGGAGGACTTTCTGGTTTTCTGAGATTCCATCGAGAAGTTGAGTGTTAGTCTGTTGGGTCTGCCTTTATATGTTACTTAGCATTTTCCTTTGCAATTCTCAATATTCTTTCCTTATTCTGTAGATTTAGTGATTCGATTATTATGTGGTGAGGGGACTTTTTTTGGTCCAGTTTCTTTGGTGTTCTGTAAGCTCTTGTATCTTCATATCCATTTCCTTTTTTAGGTTGGGAAAGTTTTCTTCTATGATTTTGTTGAAAATATTTTCTATGCCTTTTAGCTGGCATTACCCTCCTTTTCCTATCCCTATTATTCTTAGGCTTGGTCTTTTCATGGTGTCCCAGATTTCCTAGATGTTTTGTGTTATGGCTTTTTCGGCTTTAATGTTTTCTTTGACTGAGGAATCTTTTTCCTCTATCATCTCTTCAATGCCAGAGATTTTCTTCCATCTCTTGCATTCTGTTGGGTATGCTTGCATCTATAGTTCTTGTTTACCCAGATTTTCTATTACCAGAATGCCTTTGGTTTGTGTTTTGCTTATTGCCTCTATTTCAATTTTCACTATTAAACTGTTTCTTTCACTTCTCTGATGACTTTTTCTTAGTTTTCTTGACTTTCTTTAAGGGATTTATTGATTTCTTCCAAGTTTTTGCTTGTCTTTTCCTTGATTTCTTTAAAGGAATCTTTGATTTTCTCTTTAAGAGCTTCTATCATCTTCACAAAAGTGATTATAAGGGTTTTTTTTTCTGTTTCTTCTATGTTGGGATGGTCATGTCTTGCTGTTGTAGAACTACTAGATTCTGGTGGTGCCGCATTGCTCTTTATGTTGTTAAATGTATTCTTGCCCTGGTGTCTACCCATCTCTTCCTTCAATCGGTGTAAGCGGTACCTTGCATCTTAGGACACTGTCTAATTGGTTTCTAAATAGAGAATTCTCAGGAATCCACAAGGATGATACCAGCTAAGACTACTAGAAATAGTGGGGAGGGTGCCTGAACTGACTTTCCTGTGCAATGAGATTAGTGAATACCCTAACTATCATCAGAGAGCCTTCATCCAGTAAGCGATGGAAGTTGATGTAGAGATCCACAGTCAAGCACCAGACTAAGCTCTGGGATTTCAATCGAAGAGAGGCAAGAGGGATTATATGAGCAAAGGGTGGTCAAGATCATGACAGCAAAATCTACAGACAGTTGAACCATACTCATGGGAACTCATGAATTCTAGACCGTCACTTGTAGATCCTGCATGGGACTGAATGTGGGTGACAATTGTGTAGCTTGGTGTATTTGTGGGGGCCCTGGCAGTGGGATCAAGATCTATTCTTGGTGCATGAGCTGGGTATTTAAAGCCCATTCTCTATGGTGAGATTCCTTGCTCAGCCTTGATGCAGTGGGGAGGAGCTTGGTTTTACCTCAATTTAATGTGCCAGACTTTGTTGATTCCCCATGGGAGACCTTACCCTTTCAGAGGAGTGGATAGGAGCTGAGTTGGGGTAGGAGGGGGAACTGTGGTTGGTATGTAAAATGAATAAAAAAAATTTAAAAGGAAGCAAGGAAAAGAAAAAATCAAGCAGCCATTATGAAAAATGTACTCAAATACTTAAAATAAGAAACCATATAATCCACCAACCCCTCAACTGGGTATAGTAACTAAAGAAAATTATATTACTGTGCACTTTTACTGCAACCCAATCAAAACAGCTGCAATGAAATGGATACAACTTAGATATCCAAATAATTAATCTTGAAAGAAAAAATCCTGTAAGGGGGACAATATGGCTGGAACTGGGGGTGAATGTGGGGGTCAATATATTAATTATCGGCCAAACAGAAAAAAATGCATTGTCCCATTATTATAAATAATCTAATATAATTGATTACACAGAAGTTGATAGTAGAATAGTCATAGCCAGAAGCTGACGAAAGCGTAGAGAAAAATAGAGAAAAGCTGATCAATGGGTATTGCATAATCATAAAGCATAAGTAAGAATTTCTGGAGAACTACTACAAAGAAGAATAACTATAGATAAAAATTTTATACTGCATATCTGAAAAGATAAAAGAAAAGAAAAATATTTTTAAATACTTTCACAAAAGAAAAGTAAACACTACACATCATGTATGGAAATATTTTCTGATATTACATTGCTATGCAATTAATTAAATTAATGTGCAAAACAGGAAGTATTCACTTTTAGTGAACTTAAAAATGCATTCACTAATAAAGACTCCATTGCTTTACAACTGTGACTGTGGAATACTCTGCCACAAATAGTACATTTATAACATACCGCCAATACCCAAGGGTCAGAGATCATCTTGAAATAAGGAGCAGAAGGACTGCAAGAGTCAGAAGTTTGGGAAGACCAGAGCAAATCAATGTCTTCTGGACACTATAAGACTTCTGTACTTGTGAATTCACAGGAGCTGTGGTTGCCTGCATAAGGCCTGTATAAGATCAAGACAACCAACATTGTAGAATGAATAGAGGAGCAGCTTATGAGGCTCCACCCTTTGTTAAGAATCTTTTGACGATTGATGACTTCTGTAAGATGGTAAGTCAGTTTTCTATAAGGGTGTGTTTCCATGTATGTCAGTGGATGGCCTCACACCAGAAGTACATGGACAGCATAAATGCGTCAGTGAGTTAATAAATTAAAAAAAAAAGAGGGCATAGAGTTGAGAGTGTGAAAGTGGCTGTGGCACTAAGGGGAGGAGTTGTCCATGAGCATGATCAGAATACATTTTACAAATTTCTCCAAGAACTAACAAACTGTTTATTTAAAGAACACTGAAACTGTTAGGTAACAATGGGGAAGATAATGGCTGCTTGAGCTACGTCTCCGAACGCGTCATGCTGAGCGGCTAGAGACGGGTCTCTCCCTGGCATTCGGAGGCAGGCTAGAGAGCAGGCGGCAGCAACAGAGAGGCGCTCCGACGATGGAGCCCAGCGAGTCCGCTCCTGGCCAGACCACTGAAGGAGAGTGAAGAAAACTGAAAATTCTCCACTTGTTTATCAAGATGGAAAACTCAGATTCTAAGGGTAAAAGAAATGACCGATCTGCAGCACGGCGCAGAAGTCAAATGGATCGATTGGATCGTGAAGAAGCTTTCTATCAATTTGTAAATAACCTGAGTGAAGAAGAATATAGACTTATGAGAGACAACAATTTGCTGGGCACCCCAGGTAAGCTACATCTAAGGAAAGTTATATATGTAGGTTGTTAGGTTTTTAAGAAGTAGCTTGTTTTTCTTTGGGTTCTCCTTATTTAGCTTCTCTAGGATCACTAATTATAAGCTCAATGTCGTTGGTTTATGGCTAGAAACCAAATATGAGTGAGTACATCCCATGTTCCTCTTTTTGGGTCTGGCTTACCTCACTCAGGATAGTGTTTTTGTGGGAGCCTAGGCAGTTTGGATGCTCAACTTACTAGACCTGGATGGAGGTGGGGGTTCCTTGGACTTCCCACAGGACAGGGAACGGTGATTGCTTTTCGGGCTGGGGGGAGACTTAATTGGGGGAGGGGGAGGGAAATGGGAGGCGGTGGCGGGGAAGAGACAGAAATCTTTAATAAATAAATAAATTTAAAAATAAATAATAAATAAATAAAACTTTAAAAAAAAGAAGTAGCTTGTTTTATAATATGTTTCTTTAACAAAAAATATTAATACAAGAGATACTGAATGGCATTTACTGCCTGCCCTATTTATTGCCTGATTCCATTCTTTAATAATTGGAACAATCATAATACAAAATTTTAGTAAAATGGATTAAATAAAATTGAGCTGAACAATTTAGTTAGCTAGCCATGCATCCAGTTACAAACTAACTAATAGGATTTTAGTTTCTAGGACAGACTCATTTTGTCATCCTTTATTCTCTGTGTCCCAACTGTAACCCTAGAGTTAGTCGTGGGGAAAATGACATCTACAACTTTGTCCTTAGTCACTCTCTTTCACACAGATAAGGTCTCATTTGATCCTAGTAAGAACTCAGTCTACGTCTTCCTTCCCATTTCTATTTCCACCAACCTGTGGATTGGTTCATTAGCAAGACTAGGTGGAGCATTTTGAGCAAACAATACCAGACTTTAGAATTAATCTTAACTGCAGTTCTGAACGGTTTTGCTGTTACCTGGTGTGGTTACTGGCAAGTCAGTCACTTAATTGAAAGTGCAGATAACAAAGCCAGAGGTGACCTGGTGGCTGTGCCTGTGATCCCAGCTGCACAGGAGGCTGAGGCATGAGGTTGTTGAGTTTGAAGACAGCCTGGGTAAACCCTTCAAAACGAGTCCTGAGGGTGAAAAAAAAAAAAAAGACAGAAACTGACTTGTCGATTGATCTTCATTTGTAATTTGGCTAACATTGTTAACTTTCAGGCGAAAGCACTGAGGAGGAGTTGCTCAGAAGACTAGAACAAATAAAAGAGGGTGCACCGCCGCATAGATCAGGTGAAAATAGAGGTATATTGTGCTTTGGGAGGTGGGCTGTTGATGGAATGATAGGAAATTCATAATAGTAAATGTTAGTCAAAGATTATCCAGAAATGCCACAAGTTAACTTGGTGTTAAGTAACTGTTCATAAAAAGAGAGGTGGCATTTTCTTAATGCATGAATGAGAAAGTCAGCATGTGGTTTTCTGCCCCAACTTTTGGGTAGTTTGTGTTAATTGGGCCAGAGTGAGAAGTAGTCTATTTAAATGAGATTCCCTACCATGGCTTTCATTATCCATTGATATTCCCTACTACGTAGTTACTTGTTTATAAGTACGAATTCATCAGCAAAAAGGAAACACTGCTTTTCCTGACCTACTGCCTTCAAACTGGGTGTAATTTTGTTCCACATGGGGGATTAGCAACGACTGCAGACAGGGGTTGACACAACTGATGAAGGTTTGTTCTTAGTATCTAGCAGGCAGAAGGCAGCTATACTGCCAGCCATTCTGATGATCTACCAAACACACCACAGTTCCCAGCATTAAATGGCTCAGAGGGTCGGTGCTGCTGCTAAGTATGCAATCTATCTCTAAGCTCAGGACTGGTGCCTCCCTCTCTGCAGGAAACAGAGATTGACCATAACCTAGGAGCTGGTCCTGGTACATTGGTCCGTAAACACACTGCTAGGTATGCTGTTACTCCAGGTTCAGGATATTCATTTCAAATGATCTTCATTTTCGTGGTATTTTAAAATCTTGATATTGACAAATATTCAAGTAGTTGTAAACCATTAGCCTTGTTTATATGTTTACTATGACTACAAAATTCTTGTATTTTAAAGCAACTTCATATTTTCAAAGGCACTTAAGCTAGGCCCCGAGATGAAGTAATAGAGACTGAATTTGGTAGAAACATTATTGGTATGAAAATACAAACACTAGCCCCCACAACTAGCAATTGTGTCATGTGATTTTGTTTAGACAATAGACTAGAAAAAACATGTAGCCTTCTCACAGTCTTGTAGCTTCTTCTAGAAGTTACTCATGGTGTGGTGACTTTTTTTTTTTTTTGCTTTTCACTTAGAAATCAGTGTTGTATACAGCATAAGATCTCTGAATGTAAAATTCATTCAGAATTGCCAAATTCTTTAATTTATTTATATGATTATCCTAATTATGGTAGTCCCTTTCTCTCCTTCTCCACCTTCTTTGTTTTATACAGGACGAAACTCTTCAGTGACATCATCTGCCGGACCATCTGGGTCAGAACGCACTCCTGAAGAATTTACCGAAGTACCATCCACCAGAGGTCGAAGGAGGGCAAGAAGACAGAACCCAGAACACAGGAGAACCAGAGCCAGATCTTACAGAGGTAGGTCTCCTGTGCACCCAGCAAATGATATTCCACAAAGATCTCATCATAGCATCACATCTCAGACTTTTGAACACCCTTTAGTAAACGAGATTGAGGGAACTTCTAGAACATGTACCCATGTAATTTTGAGACAGCCTATAAGTGGACTAGGTAGAGGTCTTCTTGTAGCTTCTGCGTCGAGAACTGCCACTCAAGGGGAAAGTTCTTCGCACACAGGTACCACTGGTGAAGATGCAAGATCTGGTCAAAGACCTTCAACCATCGAACTTCAAGTCAGAAGAATTCGTCTGAGAGAACACCCACCGAGAGATAGCATAGCAGGCAGAATTGGGTCTCGGTCAAGGTCTCAGATCCCAAACAACATAATCTCTTATCATAGTGAACGTGGTTTTAGGCACACCTTTATATGTTCTGGGCGTGTAGGTGCAGGGGTGAGAACCTATGTGCATACTAGCAGGATTCCCATTCGCAGAATCTTAAATAATGGATCAACTGACACTACAGCTGTTCAGATTCGAACCATGTTAAGGCAGATAATGACAGGCTTAAGTGAGCTGGCAAGAATAGAAACACAGAATGGAAGAGGGAGCTCTGGTGGTAACCGTTCTGGTTCTGGCTCCAGCTCCAGTCCTGGCTCCAGTTCCAATGGTCAAAGTTCAGGAAGTAGGTCAGCCATGTTTGAAGGCAGGAATGATTGTTTCCACGCTCTGGCTATTACAAATAATACTGCTATGAACATATTTGAACAAATGCTTTTTTCATATGATAGGGCATCTCTTGGGTATATTCCCAAGAGTGCTATTGCTGGGTCCAGGAGTAGGTTGATCCCGAATTTCCTGAGAAACCGAAACACTGACTTCCACAGTGGTTGCACAAGATTGCATTCCCACCAGCAATGGATGAGGGTACCCCTTCCTCCACAGCCTCTCCAGCAAAGGCTATCCTTGGTGTTTTTGACTTTAGCCATTCTGACAGGTGGAAGATGATATCTCAGTTATTTTGATTTGCATTTCCCTGATTGTTAAGGAAGTGGAGCACGACCTTAAGTGTGTTTTGGCCATTTGAACTTCTTCTGTTGAGAATTATCTGTTCCTAGAAGCCCTTCAATGGAAGAATGGGTGAAGAAAGTATGGAATATATACACATTAGAGTACTATGCTGCGGTAAAAAACAACAACTTCTTGAATTTTGCATGCAAATGGATGTAAATAGAAAACACTATCCTGAGTGAGGTATCCCAGACCCAAAAAGATGAACATGGGATGTTCTCACTCATAATTGGTTTCTAGCCATAAATAAGCGTCATGGAGTCTACAATAGATGAACCTAAAGAAACTAAATAAGACGGTGAACCCAAGGAAAAACATATAGTTATCCTCTTGGCTATGGGAGGTAGACAAAATTGCCAGGGAGAAAATTGGGATCTTGGGGGTGGGGTGGGATGGGGGTAAGGAGAGATGGGGAGAGAAGAGTTAGAAAGGAAGGAGGGGTGGACTTGGGGAAATAGGAGGATTGGGATAAAGGAAGGTTGGACAGGGGAGCACGGAAACAGAATTTTTAGTTAAGGGAGCCACTTTAGGGTTGGCAAGAGACTTGACCGTAGAGGGGCTCCCAGAAACCCATGGTGATGTCCCCTGTTAGTCCCTTGGGCAGCTGAGGATAGGCAACCTGAAATGACCCTATCCTATAGCAATACTGATGAATATCTTGCATACCACCATAGAACCTTCATCTGGTGATGGATGGAGATGGGGACAGGGACCCACACTGGAGCACTGGTCTGAGCTCCCAAGGTCCCAATGAGGAGCTGAAGGAGGGAGAAGATGAGCAAGGAAGTCAGGACCACGAGGGGCACACACACCCACTGAGACAAGGGGGCTGATCTAGTGGGAGCTCACCAAGGCCAGCTGGACTGTGACTGAAAAAGCATGGGATAAATCCGGACGCTCTGAACATGGCGAACAATGAGGGCTGATGAGAAGCCAAGGACATTGGCACGGGGTTTTGACCCAACTTCATGTTCTGGCTTTGTGGGAGCCTAGCCAGTCTGGTTGTTCACATTCCTAGACATGGATGGAGTGGGGTGGACCTAGGAATTTCCACAGGGCAGGGAAACCTGACTGCTCTATGGACTGGAGAGGAAGGGGGGGAGGAGTTTGGGGGAGGGGTGGAAGGAGGGGGAGGGAAAGGGGAAGCTGGGAGGAAGCAGATACTTTTTTTCCTTTTCTCAATAAAAAAAAAAGAAAAAAGAAAGACAGGAATGAAGGAACCCGAATACTCCCACCAGGTGCCAGGAGAGCTGGCCAATGTAGTGCCCCAGTTATCAATGATCAGAATGGCTCTTCGTCATTTTTTAGTCTGTTTTGGGTTTTCTTCTTAAATGAGAACGAAAACCAATGTAGAGGACTCGCCAAAGAACAGATTGATGAGTATGGCTTCGTCAGCAAAAAGGAAACACTGCTTTGCCTGCCCTAGTGCCTTCAAACTGGGTGTAATTTTGTTCCACATGGGGGATTAGCAACGACTGCAGACAGGGGTTGACACAACTGATGAAGGTTTGTTCTTAGTATCTAGCAGGCAGAAGGCAGCTATACTGCCAGCCATTCTGATGATCTACCAAACACACCACAGTTCCCAGCATTAAATGGCTCAGAGGGTCAGTGCTGCTGCTAAGTAAGCAAGCTGGCTCTAAGCTCAGGACTGGTGCCTCCCTCTCTGCAGGAAACAGAGATTGACCATAACCTAGGAGCTGGTGCTGGTACATTAGTTCGTAAACACTCTGCTAGGTATGCTGTTACTCCAGGTTCAGGATATTCATTTCCTATGATCTTCATTTTCGTGGTATTTTAAAATCTTGATATTGACAAATATTCAAGTAGTTGTAAACCATTAGCCTTGTTTATATGTTTACTATGACTACAAAATTCTTGTATTTTAAAGCAACTTCATATTTTCAAAGGCACTTAAGCTAGGCCCCTAGATGAAGTAATAGAGACTGATTTTGGAAGAAATATAATTGGAACGAAAATGCAAACACTATTCCCGACAACTAGCAATTGTGTCATTTGATTTTGTTTAGACAATAGACTAGAAAAAAACAAATAGCCTTCTCACAGTCTTGGAACTTCTTCTAGAAGTTACTCATGATGTGGTGACCTTTTTTTTTATTTTTGCTTTTCACTTAGAAATCAGTGTTGTATACAGCATAAGATCTATGAATGTAAAATTCATTCAGAATTGCAAAATTCTTTAATTTATTTATATGATTATCCTAATTATTGAAGTCCATTTCTCTCCTTCTCCAACTTCTTTGTTTTATACAGGACAAAACTCTTCAGTGACATCATCTGCCAGACCATCTGGGTCAGGACGCACTTCTGAAGAATTTACCGAAGTGCCATCCACCAGAGGTCAGAGGAGGGCAAGAAGACAGAACCCAGAACACAGGAGAACCAGAGCCAGATCTTACAGAAGTAGGTCTCCTGTGCACCCAGCAAATGACATTCCACAAAGATCTCATCATAGCATCACATCTCAGACTTTTGAACACCCTTTAGTAAACGAGATTGAGGGAACTTCTAGAACACGTACCCATGTAATTTTGAGACAGCCTATAAGTGGACTAGGTAGAGGTCTTCTTGCAGCTTCTGCGTCGAGAACTGCAACCCAAGGGAAAAGTTCTTCGGACACAGATACTACTGGTGAAGCTAGAAGATCTGGTCAAAGACCTCCAACCATTGTCCTTCAAGTCAGAAGAATTCCTCTGAGAGAATACCCAACGAGAGATAGCATAGCTAGCAGAACTCGGTTTCAGTCAAGGCCTCAGATCCCAAACAAAGTAATCTCTTATCATAATGAACGTGGTTTTAGGCACACCTTTATAAGTTCTGGGCGTGTAGGTGCAGGTGTGAGAACCTATGTGTATACTAACAAGATTCCCATTCGCAGAATCTTAAATAATGGATCAACTGACACTACATTTGTTCAGATTCGAACCATGTTAAGGCAGATAATGACAGGTTTTAGTGAGCTGGCGAGAATAGAAACACAGAGTGGAAGAGGGAGCTCTGGTGGTAACCTTTCTGGTTCTGGCTCCAGCTCCAGTCCTGGCTCCAGTTCCAGTGGTCAAAGTTCAGGAAGTAGGTCAGCCATGTTTGAAGGCAGGAATGAAGGAACCCGAATTCTCAGAACAGGTGCCAGGAGAGCAGGCCTACATAGGGCCCCAGTTATCATTGATGAGAATGGCTCTTCGTCATTTTTTAGTCTGTCTTGGGTTTTCTTCTTAAATGAGAACGAAGACCAATGTAGAGGACTCGCCAAAGAACAGATTGATGAGTATGGCTTCGTCAGCAAAAAGGAAACACTGCTTTGCCTGCCCTCGTGCCTTCAAACTGGGTGTAATTTTGTTCCACATGGGGGATTAGCAACGACTGCAGACACTGGTTGACACAATAGAGGAGCCTTAGTACTTAGTATCTAGCAGGCAGAAGGCAGCTATACTGCCAGCCATTCTGATGATCTATCAAACACACCACAGTTCCCAGCATTAAATGGCTCAGAGGGTCAGTGCTGCTGCTAAGTATGCAATCTGGCTCTAAGCTCAGGACTGGTGCCTCCCTCTCTGCAGGAAACAGAGATTGACCATAACCTAGGAGCTGGTGCTGGTACATTAGTTCGTAAACACTCTGCTAGGTATGCTGTTACTCCAGGTTCAGGATATTCATTTCCTATGATCTTCATTTTCGTGGTATTTTAAAATCTTGATATTGACAAATATTCAAGTAGTTGTAAACCATTAGCCTTGTTTATATGTTTACTATGACTACAAAATTCTTGTATTTTAAAGCAACTTCATATTTTCAAAGGCAATTAACCTAGGCCCCTAGATGAAGTAATAGAGACTGAATTTGGTAGAAATATAAATGGAACGAAAATGTAAACACTAGCCCTCACAACTAGCAATTGTGTCATGTCATTTTGTTTAGACAGTAGACTAGAAAAAACATGTAGCCTCCTCACAGTCTTGTAGCTTCTTCTAGAAGTTACTCATGGTGTGGTGACTTTTTTTTTGCTTTTCACTTAGAAATCAGTGTTGTATACAGCATAAGATCCATGAATGTAAAATTCATTCAGAATTGCAAAATTCTTTAATTTATTTATATGATTATCCTAATTATTATAGTCCCTTTTTCTCCTTCTCTCCCTTCATTGTTTTATACAGGACGAAACTCTTCAGTGACATCATTTGCCGGACCATCTGGGTCAGAACGCACTTCTGAAGAATTTGCCGAAGTGCCATCCACCAGAGGTCGAAGGAGGGCAAGAAGACAGAACCCAGAACACAGGAGAACCAGAGCCAGATCTTACAGAGGTAGGTCTCCTGTGCACCCAGCAAATGACATTCCACAAAGATCTCATCATAGCATCACATCTCAGACTTTTGAACACCCTTTAGTAAACGAGATTGAGGGAACTTCTAGAACACGTACCCATGTAATTTTGAGACAGCCTATAAGTGGACTAGGTAGAGGTCTTCTTGCAGCTTCTGCGTCGAGAACTTCCACTCAAGGGGAAAGTTCTTCGCACACAGCTACCACTGGTGAAGATGCAAGATCTGGTCAAAGACCTCCAACCATTGTCCTTCAAGTCAGAAGAATTTGTCTGAGAGAATACCCACCGAGAGATAGCATAGCAGGCAGAACTGGGTCTCGGTCAAGGTCTCAGATACCAAACAACATAATTTCTTATCATAATGAACGTGGTGTTAGACACACATTTATACGTTCTGGGCGTTTAGGTGCAGGTGTGAGAATCTATGTGCATACTAGCAGGATTCCCATTCGCAGAATCTTATATAATGGATCAACTGACACTACAGCTGTTCAGATTCGAACCATGTTAAGGCAGATAATGACAGGTTTTAGTGAGCTGGAGAAAATAGAAACACAGAGTAGAAGAGGGAGCTCTGGTGGTAACCTTTCTGGTTCTGGCTCCAGCTCCAGTCCTGGCTCCAGTTCCAATGGTCAAATTTCAGGAAGTAGGTCAGCCATGTTTGAATGCAGGAATGAAGGAACCCGAATTCTCAGTCCAGCTGCCAGGAGAGCATGCCGAAGTAGGGCCCCAGTTATTATTGATGAGAATTCTATTAGTCATTTTTTAGTCTGTCTTGGGTTTTCTTCTTAAATGAGAACGAAGACCAATGTAGAGGACTCGCCACAGAACACATTGATAAGTATGACTTCGTCAGCAAAAAGGAAACACTGCTTTGCCTGCCCTAGTGCCTTCAAACTGGGTGTAATTTTGTTCCACATGGGGGATTAGCAACGACTGCAGACAGGGGTTGACACAACTGATGAAGGTTTGTTCTTAGTATCTAGCAGGCAGAAGGCAGCTATACTGCCAGCCATTCTGATGATCTATCAAACACACCACAGTTCCCAGCATTAAATGGCTCAGAGGGTCAGTGCTGCTGCTAAGTAAGCAAGCTGGCTCTAAGCTCAGGACTGGTGCCTCCCTCTCTGCAGGAAACAGAGATTGACCATAACCTAGGAGCTGGTCCTGGTACATTGGTCCGTAAACACACTGCTAGGTATGCTGTTACTCCAGGTTCAGGATATTCATTTCAAATGATCTTCATTTTCGTGGTATTTTAAAATCTTGATATTGACAAATATTCAAGTAGTTGTAAACCATTAGCCTTGTTTATATGTTTACTATGACTACAAAATTCTTGTATTTTAAAGCAACTTCATATTTTCAAAGGCACTTAAGCTAGGCCCCGAGATGAAGTAATAGAGACTGATTTTGGTAGAAATATAATTGGAATAAAATGTAAACACTAGCCCCCACAACTAGCAATTGTGTCATTTGATTTTGTGTAGACAGTAGACTAGAAAAAACATGTAGCCTTCTCACAGTCTTGTAGCTTTTTCTAGAAGTTACTCATGTTACGGTGACTTTTTTTTTTTTTGCTTTTCACTTAGAAATCAGTTTTGTATACAGCATAAGATCTATGAATGTAAAATTCATTCAGAATTGCAAAATTCTTTAATTTATTTATATGATTATCCTAATTATGGTAGTCCCTTTCTCTCCTTCTCCACCTTCTTTGTTTTATACAGGACGAAACTCTTCAGTGACATCATCTGCCAGACCATCTGGGTCAGGACGCACTTTTGAAGAATTTGCCGAAGTGCCATCCACCAGAGGTCAGAGGAGGGCAAGAAGACAGAACCCAGAACACAGGAGAACCAGAGCCAGATCTTACAGAAGTAGGTCTCCTGTGCACCCAGCAAATGACATTCCACAAAGATCTCATCATAGCATCTCATCTCAGACATTTGAACAACCTTTAGTAAACGAGATTGAGGGAAGTTCTAGAACATGTACCCATGTAATTTTGAGACAGCCTATAAGTGGACTAGGTAGAGGTCTTCTTGCAGCTTCTGCGTCGAGAACTTCCACTCAAGGGGAAAGTTCTTCGCACACAGCTACCACTGGAGAAGATGCAAGATCTGGTCAAAGACCTCCAACCATTGTCCTTCAAGTCAGAAGAATTTGTCTGAGAGACTACCCACCGAGAGATAGCATAGCTAGCAGAACTCGGTCTCGGTCAAGGTCTCAGATCCCAAACAACATAATTTCTTATCATAATGAACGTGGTTTTAGGCACACCTTTATACGTTCTGTGCGTGTAGGTGCAGGGGTGAGAACCTATGTGCATACTAGCAGGATTCCCATTCGCATAATCCTTAATAATGGATCAACTGACACTACATCTTTTCAGATTCGAACCATGTTAAGGCAGATAGTGACAGGTTTTAGTGAGCTGGCGAGAATAGAAACACAGAGTGGAAGAGGGAGCTCTGGTGGTAACCTTTCTGGTTCTGGCTCCAGCTCCAGTCCTGGCTCCAGTTCCAATGGTCAAAGTTCAGGAAGTAGGTCAGCCATGTTTGAAGGCAGGAATGAAGGAACCCGAATTCTCAGTACAGGTGCCAGGAGAGCGGGCCGACATAGGGCCCCAGTTATCATTGATGAGAATGTCTCTTTGTCAATTTTTAGTCTGTCTTGGGTTTTCTTCTTAAATGAGAACGACGACGAATGTAGAGGACTCGCCAAAGAACAGATTGATGAGTATGACTTCGTCAGCAAAGAGGAAACACTGCTTTGCCTGCCCTAGTGCCTTCAAACTGGGTGTAATTTTGTTCCACATGGGGGATTAGCAACGACTGCAGACACTGGTTGACACAACTGATGAGCGTTTGTTCTTAGTATCTAGCAGGCAGAAGGCAGCTATACTGCCAGCCATTCTGATGATCTACCAAACACACCACAGTTGCCAGCATTAAATGGCTCAGAGGGTCAGTGCTGCTGCTAAGTATGCAATCTATCTCTAAGCTCAGGACTGGTGCCTCCCTCTCTGCAGGAAACAGAGATTGACCATAACCTAGGAGCTGGTGCTGGTACATTAGTTCGTAAACACTCTGCTAGGTATGCTGTTACTCCAGGTTCAGGATATTCATTTCCTATGATCTTCATTTTCGTGGTATTTTAAAATCTTGATATTGACAAATATTCAAGTAGTTGTAAACCATTAGCCTTGTTTATATGTTTACTATGACTACAAAATTCTTGTATTTTAAAGCAACTTCATATTTTCAAAGGCACTTAAGCTAGGCCCCGAGATGAAGTAATAGAGACTGAATTTGGTAGAAATATAAATGGAACGAAAATACAAACACTAGCCCCCACAACTAGCAATTGTGTCATTTGATTTTGTTTAGATAATAGACTAGAAAAAAACATGTAGCCTTCTCACAGTCTTGTAGCTTCTTCTAGAAGTTACTCGTGGTGTGGTGACTTTTTTTTTTGCATTTCACTTAGAAATCAGTGTTGTATACAGCATAAGATCTATGAATGTAAAATTCATTCAGAATTGCAAAATTCTTTAATTTATTTATATGATTATCCTAATTATTGTAGTCCCTTTCTCTCCTTCTCTCCCTTCTTTGTTTTATACAGGACGAAACTCTTTAGTGACATCATCTGCCGGACCATCTGGGTCAGAACGCACTTCTGAAGAATTTACCGAAGTGCCATCTACCAGAGGTCAGAGGAGGGCAAGAAGACAGAACCCAGAACACAGGAGAACCAGAGCCAGATCTTACAGAAGTAGGTCTCCTGTGCACCAAGCAAATGACATTCCACAAAGATCTCATCATAGCATCACATCTCAGACTTTTGAACACCCTTTAGTAAACGAGATTGAGGGAACATCTAGAACACGTACCCGTGTAAATTTGAGACAGCCAATAAGTAGACTAGGTAGAGGTCTTCTTGCAGCTTCTGCGTCGAGAACTGCCACTCAAGGGGCAAGATCTTCGGACACAGGTACCACTGGTGAAGATGCAAGATCTGGTCAAAGACCTCCAACTATCGTCCTTCAAATCAGAAGAATTCGTCTGAGAGAATACCCACCGAGAGATAGCATAGCTAGCAGAACTCGGTCTCTGTCAAGATCTCAGATCCCAAACAACATAATCTCTTCTCATAGTGAAAGTGGTTTTAGGCACACCTTTATACGTTCTGGGCGTTTAGGTGCAGGTGTGAGAACCTATGTGCATACTAGCAGGATTCCCATTCGCAGAATCTTAAATAATGGATCAACTGACACTACAGCTGTTCAGATTCGAACCATGATAAGGGAGATAGTGACAGGTTTTAGTGACCTGGCAAGAATAGAAACACAGAGTGGAAGAAGGGGCTCTGGTGGTAACCGTTCTGGTTCTGGCTCCAGCTCCAATCCTGGCTCCAGTTCCAATGGTCAAAGTTCAGGAAGTAGGTCAGCCATGTTTGAAGGCAGGAATGAAGGAACCCGAATTCTCAGTCCAAGTGCCAGGAGAGCGGCCCGACTTAGGGCCCCACTTTTCATTGATGAGAATGGCTCTTCGTCAGTTCTTGGTCTGGCTCGGTTTATCTTCTTTAATGAGAATGACGAAGAACGTACAGGACTCACGAATGAACAGATCGATAATTTGGCAATGAGAAGTTTTGATGAAAGTGATGCCTTGAAGACATGTAGTGTTTGTATTAGAAAATATAAGGAAGGTGACAAACTTCGTAAGCTACCTTGCTCCCATGAGTACCACATCTACTGCATCGACCGCTGGTTATTGGAGAATTCCACCTGTCCCGTTTGTCGCAGGGAGGTCTTATCTTCTGAGAACCGCGAAAGTGTTTTGTAATGAGAACAGAATTGTAGAAGCTGCGTAGCTGGAATAGTGATGGGGAAATGGAAATCACTTGCTTTATGTCAATTTTTTTGAGTGTTGCTTAAATATAAAGTCACAACCTGAATCCAGTCATTGCTTTGAGTTTCTTTTCTTTTCTCTACTTTCTCTTTCAGGATAGAAAGAATATTTCAGAAGCGACGTTCTAGTACTTCAGTGTTTGATTTCAGTACCAGATAATTGCTAACCTGTTACTGATAATTTACCCATTTACACTTGTCATTTTCCCTTTGTTACCTACCATAAGGTCTGCCTTAGCAGTGGCTCCTTTATCATCTTGACCTCTTTTTAGGTTTTCCAGACCATAAGAGGGGCATGAAGACAATTCCCACTCAAGACTAAGTTCCATTATATGTTTTGTAAGTGATTAATTAAAACTATACCATTCCCAGTAGTTGAGACAAATTCAGTCACATTCTGAATATATTTTGTTCACATTCCAGATGAGGTGATGATGGACATATCAGTGTAAATAACACTAAACAGTTAGGATCTTCTACGTGTATTAACTGTCCTAAGCCTATCACTGTGGCACACAATAGAGTAAACTTAAAGTTTAATTGAGATATATATCTTGTGGATGTATTAAAAAGCCTATGCTTGTGTATGTAAAAAAAATCACATTCATTTGTTTAAAAATCTAAAGCTATTTTGTAGAGGCTCAGTATTTTTCCAATGCACTGTTATATTAATGCATTCAAAATTGTAAAGTACCATGCTTAGAAATGAGAACTGCTTTTTGTGAGCCAGCATAGTAAAACAAACACACCAAACAAAGTACGAAGCTGCTTTTGTAAGTGTGTAGATGTCAAGAGCAGAACATATCTATGTTTAATGTATTTGAGAACAGCTACTGTGACGTGGAAAGGAAAGGACCATGTAGAATCACACTGCACTAAAACCCAATGGAAATCATGGATTTTAACTTGGATTTAGGCAGGAAGTGATAGAGGGTAGGAACACTGCTCTGGAGAATGGAACGTTTTCATGATGACAGTGATATGGACTTGAACTGGTTTCCTACAGTGACAGCCACAGCAGCTTGACCCAGTATTCGACTTAAATAGATGAAGCAGAAGATCAACAAATGTGGCAGAGCTGTCTTTGGTTTAAAATAAGCAAACAACTACCATTTAGCACAAGTTAAATTGATGTTTTTACAATCGGCTCTTCTAAAACAAAAGGTGGAGGAAAGAGACTTCTAAACCAATTTTAAAGTAGGGATTTCAGTTGGTACAGATGGGTGTGCTTTCGCAAAAGTCTCGGATTTGCTTGTTTTTGAGATTTCATGTAAGGTACTAGTGCACACTTGTCGATATTTCATTGCTATATCTAGCATATCTAACAAGCCACATTTAAACGACATATTCATAAATTAGGAGATTATTTTTTATTGAAAGTGAAGCATGTTGGGCTATTTGAAATTCAAATTCTAGTTGTGTTGCCCATATTTGTAAATGCGATGGCCGGCTCACATCTATGAACACGCACTTTATTGTTTTTTTTTTTTTTTAGTGATAAGACTAGATTGTGATAACCCCAGTACTCTTGCCTAGCTTTTCTTTTGAGGCTGATTGGGGTTAAGATGATCCTGGCTGGTTCCCTAGAGAAAGCTGCCAGGCTGGAAGAGAAGAAGGACTGAGCAGGCACATCCCTGGCCTTTCACCAAATGAGCTAACTACACAGATTTGTCAGAGATTCTAGAAACTATTTTACCCAAACCTGCTTACCCTCACTGCTACCACCTTAGCAGTACAGATTATTTCAAAGTTCATTCTTTCATGTTTTCCTCTGGCTCTCAGTCCTACCTACGTGTCAAGGAAATGAAATTGTAAATATGGTAGTTGTTTACAAAGGATATGTACTGCTCTTGCAAGGAAATAATGTCCAAACAAAGCTTCACTTATTTGTTTTAATATAAGAAGATTTCACTGTTTATGACGCTTATGTAATACATTTTTATCTTTTTAAAAGAATTGTCCATGTAAAAGTTAGGATTCCTTTATATTTGTGAGCCTCCTTGTCACCTTTCTATGGTTTTCAGATCTGCAGGATAGTCCTGATTAACTAAAAACAAATCCATTTTCCTCTTGATAAAAATGTTCCATGTTAGGGGTGTTCATTTTCTATAGCTCAAAAACAGCTGGAGCACATTCTAAACATGAAGTTACTGACAACAGATACCTCCCTGAACTCCCCAATCATATTACTCGTTTGCAAAGTACTGAAGTCAGAGGTAACTTAAGCAGGATGCTAGTTATGAATGCAGATGTTGAAGCTCTTTAGAGACACTTGAAATCAATCTTCCCATTTCTAGCCTTCAGTAGAATGCACATGTTTGACGTGCATGTGGACCCTTTCGAATAGGATTTCTATCTCTTGGGTTCTGTAGAATGAATACAAGTATTTTTAGTGGGAGTTGCTTTTTCATTTTACCAAGTCCATGACTATTATATATTACTAGTCTTGCAGATGTTAATGATAAGGTTGTTCGTATAGGTGTCAAGTATACAATGAAGAATGAAAATCTTTTTTTTCTCACCAGTTTCCAAACACCTATTCTTGCAAAAGACTTTACTATTCATTTTGTATTTTTGCACCTTTTCTTTATTACAGAAAGGTTCTGTCTTTAAGGCCTACTTTGAACTTCATGCAGTAATAATGTTGGGAGAGTCCATTGTTCAAAGCATAGGGGAAAGTACTAAAGCCTGATTTTCCTTAAAGATTTCAAATTTTTTTAATCCGCTTACTAGTGTGAAGGTTTGCAGTGTTTTGTTTTTATTCCATGCAGCTTACAATGTTGAGATTTATTAGTGCTGAAAACCAAGATGAACAAGTTTAAGAAACGGCAGGCTATTTGCAGTAACACTGAAGAGAGCTGTGTTGGGAAATTGGAACATTTTCCCTGAAAAGAAGATGATAGTTGCACCACTATGTTAATGGAGGTGGCATTGAGGAGAGGGAGGAGGCTCACATGCTAGTGTTAAAACAGGTGATTGTCCAATTGATAAGGAAATGTGCCAAGAGATACTCAGTCTTTATAGACATGATTATCAGAATCCATCCCAGGTAGGAATATGCTTAGCTCTGTTATCTTAAGCAATGCTTTTTTTTCTCCTGGAAAATCATTATTTCTGTGCCCAATATTCTCTGCTTTTGTCAATGTCTTATATTTATGAAGGGTTAACATTTAGCATATTTTGTATTTAACCACCTGCTTCTATGACTTTAAGTCGGTTCTCCAAGTACTCATGATAAAGAGTTCAATGTTGCAAATGACTATTAAAGGCCATTTCTAACTGTTTGCTAGAATGCAGTAGCACCTTGTAGTTGACCTTGTTTTTTAAAAAGATGGAGGAGACTTTTTAAATTCTTTTGTGAAAGGAAATCATTTGTAATCTGCCTTAGTTGATTTCTTTAAAAATGTTTTTTTTTTTCTTACTGGCTTCCCTGTCACACTCTTACCAACAGTGTGCAGGACATGGGAGCCACGCTTGCAGAGCACTTAGGGTCTTAAGACAGTTCTAATTGTTGCTCTCCAAAGTATTCTCTCTGTACTTTTGTAACAGGCAGAGAGCGCACACGTGAGGGTGTCTGCTTTTCCCCTTCAGTACAGTTCAGTATGTTTATGCTCGGTAACAGTATTGTAATTGAGTTACCTACTAAATGGTTCTTTTCAGAAAACTGTTTTTAAATGTACATTGCTGTATCATGCTTCACTTGGCAAGGTCTGAGGAAAGAGTATTTCTTTCTTTTTTATTTATTTTGTATTACTTTATAAATATTACCATTCAAAATTTCCACTTCCTACCCTCCTCCCACTTCCCTCCGGCTCCCCAACTCACCTCCCCCCACCCCCTCCAGTCCAAAGAGAGGACAGGGTACCATGCCTTGTGGGAAGTCCAAGGCCCCCCCCCCCCCGCCTCCATCCAGTCTTAGGAAGGTATGCATCCAAATAGAATAGGATACCAAAAAGCCAGTACATGCAGTAGAGACAAATCCCAGTGTCATTATCATTGGATTCTCAGTCTGCCCCAATTGTCAGACACATTCAGAGGGTCCAGTATGACCCATGTTCGTTCAGTACCAATCCAGCTGGATTTGGTGAGCTCCCATTAGCTCAGGCACACTGTCTCAGTGGGTGGACCAACCCTTCGTGGTCCTGACTTCCTTGCTCATATTCTCCCTCCTTCTGCTCTTCAACTAAACCTTGGAGCTCAGTCCATTGCTCGTATGGGGGTTTCTGTCTCTATCTCCATCTGTCGCCAGACAAAGGTTCTATGGTGATATTCAAGATAGTCATTAGTCTGACTATTGGACAAGGCCAGTTCAGGAACCATCTCCTCCACCGCCCAGGGTCCTAGCTGGGAACATCCCCGTGGACACCTGGGAACTCCTCTAGAGCCAAGCCTCTTGCCAACCCTCAAATGGCTCCCTTAATTAAGATATCTTCTTCCATGCTCCCATATCTGCCTTTGCTCCATCTCAACCATCCGATTCCCCCAAGTTCTCCCCAACCGTCTCCTTCTCCCTTCTCTCCCCCCTCCCCTTTTCCCCATCCCACCCCAAACCCATGCTCCCAAATTTTGCCTGGCGATCCTGCCTGCTTCCAATTTCCCGGAGGATCTATATATGTTTTTCTTTGGGTTCACCTTATTAATTAGCTTCTGAGTAGTACAGTAATGTGTATATGTTTCACACATTCTTTGTCTATTCTTCCATTGAGAGGCATCTAGGTTGTTTCCAGGTTCTGGCTATTACAAATAATGCTGCTATGAACATAGTTGAACAAATGCTTTTGTAGTATGATAGGGCATCTCTTGGGTATATTTCCAAGAGTGATATTGCTGGATCCTGAGGTAGGTTGATTCCCAGTTTTCTGAGAAACCGCCACACTGATTTCCAAAGTGGTTGCACAAGTTTGCATTCCCACCAGCAATGGATGAGTGTACTCCTTTCTCCACAACCTCTCCAGCATAGGTTATCATTGGTGTTTTTTATTTTAGCCATTCTGACAGGTGTAAGATGGTATCTCAAAGTTGTTTTGATTTGCATTTCCCTGATAGCTAAGGAAGTTGAACATGTCCTTAAGTATCATTTGGCCATTTGAAATTCTTCTGTTGGGAATTCTCTATTCAGTTCAGTACCCCAATTTTTAAATTGGGTTATTTAT
Source organism: Microtus pennsylvanicus (assembly GCF_037038515.1). NCBI lineage: Eukaryota > Metazoa > Chordata > Mammalia > Rodentia > Cricetidae > Microtus > Microtus pennsylvanicus. The sequence goes on along the minus strand of NC_134601.1, from coordinate 79,938,434 downwards.
AATTATTATGTCTACTTTCTTGAGTTCTTTATAAATTTTGGAGATCAGACCTTTGTCTGATGTGGGTTTGGTGAAGATATTCTCTGATTCAGTAGCTTGCCTTTTTGTCTTAATGACAGTGTTCTTTGCTTTACAGAAGCTTCTCTGTAGTAATTTGAGCAGTGGAGCTGCGTCCCCAGCACCCCGGCTGCCTGGCTAGCTTATGCCCCTAAATAACAACACACAAACTGTATTCTTTTAAACACCACCTGGCCCTTTAGTTTCAGCCTTTTAACCCATTTCTAATAATCTATGTAGCACCACGAGGTGCGCTCACCAGGAAAGATTCAGCATGTCTGACCTGGTGGCTGGCTGCATTGCCTTCTGCCTCAGAGAGCAGAGCCATTGTGTCTGCCCGGGAGAGGGGAGCATGGCGTCTCTGAGCTCACTTCCTCTTCCTCCCAGCATTCTGTTCTGTTACTCCACCCACCTATGTTCTAACCAATAAAATGGGCCAAGGCAGTTTCTTTATTTTTTAAACAATGATCTTCCTCCATCATTTCCCCTTTTTCTGTTTAAACAAAACAAAAGGAAGGCTTTAATTTTAACACAGCAAAATTACATATAACAAAACAGTTATCAAGTAAATATTACAATATTTATATCTATTTTATCTTTATCATAACTAAGGAAAACTATAACTATAACTAACTATGCTTCAACTCCATCAAAGACTCCAGAAAGATACAGTATTAACTAAGCAAACAAGAAATAAGCAACTTTCTTTTTTTTTTTAGGTAACATGCAATTTTTTAATCAGTGAGTACAGGCAGCATACGGTTCATGGGGGAGAATAATTCTCATGTTTATGTTCATGCTCTGTTGCATGGTGTCTTCACATTCATGATCAAGCAAGACTCTGTTGCACAATGTTCTCATGTTCATGATAAAGCAATGCTCTGGTGCACGGTGTTCTCCCGTTCATGATCAAGCAAGGCTCTGTTGCACGGTGTTCTCACATTCATAATCAAGCAATGCTCTGGTGCACGGCGGTTAGGAGCAAACTGATGGTACTTGTCAACACCTTCCCATGTCCAGCTGTATTTGATTCCTCAAAACAATAGAAAATATTATCATCCAGAAGTCACAACTTCTTGCCAGTCACTAAGATAAAGAATAACAGAGAAGTAGACCTTCCTTTTGGCAAAGGACAACTATTTGGAAAAGCACCTAATTTTTTAAAAGTTATTTTAAATTCAGAGTAAAAAAAATAAATAAAATTCTAACAATCTCAGTTGACTGGTGCAGAGTCTGTTGCTCATCAGCTGCTTGAACTAAAGGCTAATTTAAATAAATTCTATTCATCCTTCTTGTTCCCTTTTCTTTCTTTCTTTCTTTCTTTCTTTCTTTCTTTCTTTCTTTCTTTCTTTCTTTCTTTCTTTATTTATTAAGGATTTCTGCCTCCCCCCCTCATCCGCCTCCCATTTCCCTCCCCCTCCCCCGATCAAGTCACCCTCCCTCATCTGCTTGAAGAGCAATCAGGGTTCCCTGACCTGTGGGAAGCCCAAGGACCGCCCACCTCTATCCAGGTCTCCAAAGGTGAGCATCCAAACTGCCTAGGCTCCCCCAAAGCCAGTACGTGCAGTAGGATCAAAAACCCACTGCGATTGTTCCTGAGTTCTCAGTATTCCTCATTGTCCTCTATGTTCAGCTAGTCCGGATTTATCCCATGAATAAGCAACTTTCAAACTCTAGAAATGACAGAGACATCTCGCTGCCTGGACAGTCACCCAAAGTTCCTCTGTACCGTTGGGGCATCCGTCTTCGGCCTACAGGCCCATAATATCCAGAGACATTTCCAAGAAGCAGGAAATTTCAAAGGCAGTCACTATCTGCTTGTCCTGAAGAATGTCTTGCAGACTCTTTCATGAATCAGTAACCCCGAAAGATCATCTCAACTTTATGCAAGTTCAGTAGACCTGTCTCTGTGGGTTCTGTGTCCAGTTTATGCAATAGTCCAGGAAAGAACAGTTTCTTGCCCAAAAGGATATCAAACTCCATAAGGTGCCTCTTTGATGCCCATCTTCGTCTTGAAGTAGATTGGTGCTGCCAGGAGCAGATGTGTCTCATTGTCATGAAAAGCCCTAAGTTATTAGAACATTAAATGCCATAATGTATAATCTTTGAAAGATATGAAGAATGTCTATCTAAAATATATCTATGTACATCTAGAAAATTTTAACTAACATGACTACAAACATGACTATCGTGATTATCTATTAACAACCTATATACATTACATTTTTAAGTGAACTACACAATCACAATACCTTAATCAAGAGCAGAAATACATATACATATAACAAAATTGACCTTAAATTTATATCCCTAAAGCAAAATCCATATCAATGCAAATTATTCATACCTATATCATATCCCCCTTTAAATGTAAAAGAACATTTATAAACCATATTTGGGAACATGGGCACAGTTTTTTTTTTCTCTCCAAACTGCTTCCTGTGGAATGGGGCCATTGTTAATTAGGTCTTTCATGGTATAACCTGTGTGCTAGTTTCATCTCAGTTGGCAGTTGAGCGAAGCAATTTTCTGAAGGTTTTCACAGCAATCCTTCAGGAGGGCGTGGTTCATCATACCATATTGGAATAGAAACAATCCACAGACTCTCACCCTCTGTGAAAACAAAAGAAGAAACTCCTTTCCAAAGCATCATGTCCTTAGACCCAAATTTCAAAGTCAAGGCATTTTCAAAATATCTATGTTGGATTAGTTCAGCAGCATTTATAAACAAATATCTTTTAGCAGCCGTTGCTCCTTCCTCAGTATTCAAACAATTCAAAGAGAGCATAATAGCATACAGTATCAAAATTCTCTGTGTATTTTCCATCTTTGTGCGCTTTATTTTAACCTCTATTGTTTATTTTTACTTTTATTTTTTGCTTTTTGAAACAGGTTCTCTGTATCTTTGACCTGGAATAACTCTGTGGACCAGGCTGTCCTTGAATTCTCAGAGATGCTCCTGTCTCTGCCTCCCAGGCATTGGGATTAAAGGCGTGTGCTACCACACCTAGAAGTCACAGAGGTCAATCTTCCTCTGCCTCCTAAGTGTTGGGATTAAAGGTTTGTACTACCCCACCCAACAACTCTCTTTCTTTTTTTTTGTTTTTTACTTTAATAACTTCAACTTTTAGCCTGCACATATTTTTAACACACTGTAAATCATTTAAAAGTTTTCTTTTTTCTTTAAATCTTTCTTTTACTGTATATGTTTCTTTTTTGAACACATGAGTCTTTAATTTACCAAGCAATATCAGTAGGACTAAAGCCTTGGCTTTACCGGCTAGATGTAGCCCATTCCTTCGCTTTCTGCCATTCCAACCTTGTGGCTGAGGTACCGGCCAGAACAGCATTCAGTGCCACAAGTCTACAGTGTTTCAAGGTCCTTGCCATCAAACAAGCTGCAACAGACAATACTCAAGTCCTCTCTCTGTAGCTGGCCCTCCTGCCTCAAACAGCCAGAGTTTGCCCTAGCAGGATGGCCCAGAAAACCAGCATTTTAAAACAACACAGGTTTTTTTCTGCTACTGCTGAAAACAAACAAGCATTCAGTCGGCTTTTATCAACACCATTTAAATGTTTCGTGGCAGGACCTCTTAAGAGCTGCAGGGTTGTGCAGCTAAAGCTAAGTCAGGAAGCCTATCTTAGATGAGAGCACTTGCTTGCTTCTAGCAAGCAGAGCAGACCCGAGAAATCGCTGCTACCAAGAAAACATGCTTTACTCTTTCCCAAGCTTTCTCAGGCTTTCAGTGGATTCAGTTGTCCACACGTCTGGGCTCTATTCCGTAGTATTAGGAGCAGCAGTGCTGCATCCCCGGCACCCCGGCTGCCTGGCTAGCTTATGCCCCAAAATAACAACACACAAACTGTATTCTTTTAACACTGCCTGGCCCATTAGTTTCAGCCTCTTAACCCATTTCTAATAGTCTATGTAGCACCACGAGGTTCACTTACCAGGAAAGATTCAGCATGTCTGACCTGGTGGCTGGCTGCATGGCTGTCTGCCTCAGAGAACAGAGCTATCATCTGCCCTGGGAGAGTTGAGCATGGCGTCTCTGAGCTCACTTCCTCTTCCTCCAAGCATTCTGTTCTGTTTATTCCACCCACCTATGTTCTAACCAATAAAATGGGCCAAGGCAGTTTCTTTATTTTTTAACCAATGACCTTCCTCCATCACTTCTCAGTTTTAGGAGGTCCCATTTATTCAATGTTGCCCTTACTGTCTGTGCTACTGGGGTTATACGTAGGAAGTGGTCTCCTGTGCCCACATGTTGTAGAGTACTTCCCACTTTCTCTTCTATCAGGTTCAGTGTGTTCAGACTGATATTGAGGTCTTTGATCCACTTGGACTTGATTTTTGTGCATGGTGATAGATATGGATCTATTTTCATTCTTCTACAGGTGGACATCCAGTTATGCCAGCACCATTTGTTGAAGATGCTTTCTTTCTTCCATTGTATACTTTTAGCTCCTTCATCAAAAATCAGGTGTTCATAGGTTTTTGGATTAATATCTGGGTCTTTTATTTGATTCCATTGGTCGACTTCTCTGTTTTTATTCCAGTACCAAGCTGTTTTCATTACAGTAGCTCTGTAATAGAGTTTGAAGTCAGCGATGTTAATGCCTCCAGAAGTTCCTTTATTGTATAAGATTGTCTTGGCTATCCTGGGTGTTTGTTTTTCTGTATAAAGTTGATTACTTTTCTCTCAAGGCCTGTGAATAATTTTGTTGGGATTTTAATGGGGATTGTATTGAAGTTATAGATTGCCTTTGGTAGAATTGCCATTTTTACTATGTTGATGCTACCCATCCAAGAGCATGAGAGGCCTTTCCATTCTCTGGTGTCCTCTTCAGTTTCTTTCTTCAATGCCTTAAAGTTCTTGTCAACTAGATCTTTCACTTTCTTGGTTAGAGGTACCCCAAGATACTTTATCCTATTTGTGGCTATTATAAAAGGTGAAGTTTCTCTGCATTCCTTCTCTGCTTCTCTATCCTTTGTGTATAGGAGGGCTACTGATTTTTTTGAGTTGTTCTTGTATCCTGCCACATCATGGAAGGTATTTATCAGCTGTAGGAGTTCTCTGGTAGAGTTTTTGGGGCCACTTATGTACACTATCATATCATCTGCAAATAATAAAAGTATGACTTCTTCCTTTCCAATTCAAATTCCCTTGATCTTCTTATGTTGCCTTATTGCTATTTCTAGAACTTCAAACACTATATTGAAGACATATGGAGAGGGTGGACAGCCTTGTCTTGTTCCTGAATCACTTTGAGTTTCTCTCCATTTAATTTGATGTTAGCTGTCAGCTTGCCTGTATATTACTTTTATTATATTTAGATATTTTCCTTATATCCCTGAACCTCTCCATGGCCTTTATCATAAGGGGGTTTTGAATTTTGTCAAAAGCTTCTGAGGCATCTAATGACATGATCATGCTTTTTTCTTTTAGTTTATTTATATGATGGATTATATTGATAGATTTTCATATGTTGAACCAGCCCTGCATCTCTGGGGTGAAGCCTACTTGATCATAATGGATGATTTTTTTGATGTGTTCTTGGATTTGGTTTGCGAGGATTTTATTGAGAATTTTTGCATCCATATTCATGAATGAGATTAGTCTGTAATTCTCTTTCTTGGTTGAGTCTTTGTGTCGTTTTGGTATCAGGATAACTATAGCTTCATAAAAAGAGTTTAGCAATGACTCCTCTGTTTCTATTATGTGGAAGACATAAAGGAGTATAGATAGTAGCTTTTCTTGGAAGTTCAGGTAGAATTCTGCGTTAAAACCATCTGATCCTGGCCATTTTTGTTTGGGAAGTTTTGGATGACAGCTTCTATTTTCTCGCAACTTATAGGTCTATTTAAATTGTTCACCTGGTCTTGATTTAATTTTGGCATACGGTATTTATCTTTTAAAAATATCCATTTCTTTTACATTTTCCAATTTTGTGGTATAGAGGCTTTTGTAGTAAGACCTAATGATATTCTGAATTTCATCAGTGTTTGTTGTTATGCCCCCCTTTTCATTTCTGATCTTTTTAATTTGAGTGTTCTCTTTCTGCTTTTTGATTAGTTTGGATAGGGTTTTGTCAATCTTGTTGATTTTCTTTAAGAACCAGCTCTTTGTTTCATTGATTCTTTGGATTGTTTTCTGTGTTTCTATTTTGTTGATTTCAGCCCTCAGTTTGATTATTTCCAGTCTTCTACTCCTCGTGGGTGAGTCTGCTTCTGTTTTTTCTAGAGCTTTCAGGTGTGCTGTTCATTCACTAATGTGAGCTTTCTTTGTTTTCTTTATGTAAGAACTTAGTGCCTTAAACTTTCCTCTTAGCATTGCTTTCGTAGTGTCCCATAGGTTTGGGTATGTTGTGTCTTCATTTTCATTGAATTCAAGGAAGATTTTGATTTTTCTTTTATTTCTTACTTGACCCAGGTGTAGTTCAGTAGTTGACTGTTTGATTTCCATGAGTTTGTAGGCTTTCTGGGGGTGGCATTATGGTTAAATTCTAACTTTACTCCATTGTGATCAGATAAGACACAAGTGGCCATTCCAATTTTTTTATATCTGTGGAGGTTTACTTTGTTACTGAGTATGTGATCAATTTTCAAGAAGGTTCCATGAGATGCTGAGAAGAAGGTATATTCTTTTCTGTTTGGGTGGAATGTTCTATAGATGTCTATTAAGTCGTTTTGATTTATCACATCTGTTAGTTCTCTTATTTCTCTGTTAAGTGTCTGTCTGGTTGTCCTGTCCATTGGTGAAAGAGGAGTGTTGAAATCTCCTACTATTAGTGTGTGAGGTTTGATATGTAATTCGAGTTCTGGTCATGTTTCTTTTACATATGTGGGTGCTCTTTTATTAGGAACATACATATTCTGGATTGAGACTTCATCGTGATGAACTGTTCCTCTTATAAGTATAAAGTGTTCTTCTCTATCTCTTCTGGTTGATTTTAGTTTGAAATCAATTTTGTTAGATATAAGGATAGCTACACCTGCTTGTTTCTTAGGTCCTTTTGATTGGAAAACCTTTCCCCAACCCTTTACTCTGAGGTTGTATCTGTCTTTGAAGTTGAGGTATGTTTCTTCTTAACAGCAGAATGTTGGATCCTGTTTTCCTATCTATTCTCTTAACCTGTTCCATTTTATAGGTGAATTGAGTCCATTGATATTAAGTGATATTAATGACAAGTGGTTAACTCTGTTTATTATTTTGTTGGTAGTGTTTGTGTATTTCCCTTCTTTGAGTTGTGTTGGTGGAGGATTGTCAGATGTCTGTGCTATTGTGGATCTTGTTGGCTTCCTTGGGTTGAGGTTTTTCTTCTAGTACTTTCTGTAAGGCTGGGTTTGTGGATACATATTGTTTAAATCTGTTTTTGTCATGGAATATCTTGTTTTCTCCATCTATGGTGAAAGAAAGCTTTGCTGGGTAAAATAGTCTATACTTGCATCCATGGTCTCTTAGTGTCTGCAGCATATCTATTCATGACCCTTTCATGGTTTCCATAGAGAAGTCAGTTGTAAGTCTGATAGGTTTACTTTTATATGTTACTTGACCTTTTTCCTTTGCAGCTCTTAATATTCTTTCTTTATTCTGTATGTTTTGTGTATTGATTATTATATGGAGTGGGGATTTTTTTGATTCAGTCTATTTGTTGTTCTGTAAGCTTCTTTTACCTTCATAGGAATATCCTTCTTTAGGTTGGGAAAGTTTTCTTCTATAAATTTTTATGAATACACATTCTGGGCCTTTGAGCTATAATTCTTCTCCTACCCCTATTATTCTTAAGTTTGGTCTTTTCATGGTGTCCTAGATTTCCTGGATGTTTTGTGTTAAGAATTTGTTGGATTTGATGTTTTTTTTTTTTTTGATCAATGAGTCTATTTCTTCTATAGTATCTTCAGCACCTGAAATTCTTTCTTCTATCTCTTGTATTCTGTTGATTATACTTGTCTTTGTAGTTCATGTTTGTTTACCCAGATTTTTTATATCCAACCATCCCTCTTTTTGTGTTTTCTTTATTACCGCCATTTCACTCTTCAAGTCTTGAACTGTTTCCTCTACCTGTTTGAGAAATTTGTTAATTTCTTCTAACTTTTTGTTTGTCTTCTTCAATTTCTTTAAGGAAGTTTTTCACTTCCTGTTTACGGGTCTCCATTATTTTCATAAGGTTACATTTAAAGTCGATTTCTTCTACTTTTTCTGGGTTAGAATGTTCAAGCCTTTCTGTTGTATGTTCACTGGATTCTGGTGTCATATTGCTTTTCAGGATGTTGAAGGAATTCTTGCATTGGTGCCAGCCCATCTCTTCCTTCAAATGAGACCAGCAGAGTCTTGGTGTCTTGCCCCAATCTTTGCTGTGGTTGACTGTGTACTTGGGAGTTTTTCTTGTCTGCCCCCTCTTAGGTCCCCTGTGCACTGGATCAGGCTCTCCAATCCCCTCCACCCTGAAGCAGGCTGTGCTGGGGGATCCAAGGACCCTTCAGATGAAAAGGAGTGCTTGAGGGCAGAGTGGATTGGGGTAAAGAAAGCCAGCAGCCAGGATCACACCCTGCTGGATGGCCAGAAAGGCCCAGGGAACTGGAGGGGGCCTGGATTCAGCTCCCCCACAGACCGTCTGGCCTTGTGCCCACCCACTCACCTCTCTGGATCCCCCTATCATGGGAGCAGGGTTTCTTTCTGTGTTCCAAGGACCTCACAGACATAAAAGTAGGCTTGGGGGGCAGGGTGAGATCTTACAAAGAAGCCCCATTGGCAGAAACATTCCTTGCTGACTCCCTTGCCACTCAGCCCTGAAGCAGGCTGAATTTGGGATCCAGGGGATCCCACAGGTGAAAAGGAGTGCTTGGGGGCAGGGTGGATTCTGGTAAAGAAAGCCAGCAGCCAGGAACACACCTGCTGGACAGCCAGAAAAGCTTAGGGAATTGGAGGGGGCTTGGACTCAGTTCACCGGGACTGTCTAGCCTTGTGGCCACTTACTTCTCCAGATCCCCTCAGCACGGGAGCGCGGCCCTACCGGGCTCCAAGGACCTTGCAGACCAGGAAAGAGTATTTCTATGTCACAGTTTAAGCAAATAAAAACAGCTGTGACCTCAATATCTGCCATATATATGTATGTATGTATATATAATTCTGAATTACCGTGTTTTGATGTACGGTATTGTGCTGTGCACTTTTAGGTGGTCTGGAACTCTTTGTGGACCAAAATTGCCTCAAATATATGACAGTCCCTGTGCCTCTCCCTCTTGGATGTTGGGAATACAAGTACTTGTCACCAAATCTAGCTCAGCACTCCGAAATAAGGATTTCTTTCCCTTCACTGGAACGTTTCTGAAATAGTCTCCAACACTCCAGGAAGTGAGTGGCCTCTGTAAGTCACCATAGCTTGAATCTGAAAGCCTACAGCATAGAATAGAATTTCTACAGGGAATATTTTTCTAAGTATAAGTTTTATGATTGTTTTCATGTCGGTGAAGATGTTTGGATTCAAATCTCAGAGCTATGGTGAGATACTTGGGACATTTTTTGTTTTGGTATTTTGAGAGGGTCTCGTTTTGTAGCCCAGGTTGGCCTGGAATTGGTGATCCTCCTGATTGCTGGGATTACAGGTGTGTCACCCCACCCAGAAGGGATTTGTGTGGTAAGGTCCCACAGCTGCTCTGTATCATTTGGATGAGCGGCTGTCTAGAGACGCGCAGTGAAAGTGAGCCTGCCATGCCACTGTGCCTTGTTTCTCATCTTGATTGTTTCCATTCCAATCTGTAGTCAGGCCAGCTGCCCAGCCTTAACTCTGTTCAGTGCCCTGTTACTAACGTTTTTAACAGATTGGTTTTTATATGTGGAAACTGTCCAGCGTTTGCATTTTACCTCTTGATGGCTCCATTTGTTTCTGGTGCTGCTTTTAAAGGTATAGGGCCCTGTGAGTGTCCCGGTGGGAGTAGGTATGCAGTTGGCCTGGTTTTGGACCTATGTCTGTCTTCTGCCAGGAAAAGCTGCTTTGGTACAGATGTTTACTTGAGTGCCTGTAAGGAACTGGGCAGCAATCCTGGAAAGCTCTGAAGCCCATAAGAACCTGAAAGGTTTTGAAAAGGGCAGACCTTAAATCTTTGAACATGAAGCACATGTGTGCATGCTGTGTAAAGACTAAAGTGATGGCCATAGCAGGGCTTCCTGACCCGTGATCCATTTTCAGAAAGCAACAGAGGAGCACAAAGGGAAGTGAATTTACTTGGCTTGCTTTGTCTGGTTTCTCATTTTCTTACCATTTAAATCTGAATGAAACACCCTTCTCCGGTATCTGATCCAACAAACTCCTGGTTGGGAAGCCCTGTATTAAATTTTGAGAATGTAACCTTTTTTGTACAGTGCTTTACACCTGCTAAAATTTAACTTGTTTAACAGAGCAAGACTTTGAAGGGTCATTCATTAAATCTGGTTTGATTATTAATAGCTATCTTTTAGGAAGAAGCTATGTACAATGTCATACTGCAGACTTAAAATATAGACTATCAATAAAATGCATGCAGATATAAAAATAGCACTCAAAATGAAAGAATAAGCATCAGCTAATCAGTCAAATATGTAAATGCAACAAGCAAAATCATAAAGCATGTAGTTCTGAATATGCCATTAATTTGTATTTTATACAACTTCAGGGGACCTTTCCTTATTAATTTCAATTGTACCATTAAACATTAAAATACCTGCAACTCTATTTAAGAGTGATCCTGTAAAATAATGAGGTAGTTACTACAAAATTCTTAGCACAATTCCATTAAAAATTATGTCCTACACAAATATAAGAAATTCCTTCTATTCAATGTTGTATATAACTAAATCAAAAGAATACAAATTTGACAACAATGGGGACACTATTGTTGAAGACTCTACATACTTCTGTGGCATAACACAGAGAAATGCTGCTAAAACTAAACTGGAATCTTCTATGAGGGTCTTTAGCCCTCATAGTTCCAGAGAATTGTCAGCAATTAGTCCTATTCAGATGTGGCTTCTGTGTGATTACCAAGTGTTCAGAAAATGTTGGTTCACGGATAAAGCAGTGGTAAGTGTGCTGTAGACATGACCAGCTGCTTTCAGACTGGATTTGGGGTTGACTCCACAGGAATACATTCATGTCTGGTACTGTATACCTTATCAAAAGATCATAGCAGAGGAGAATCCTAGAGAAGAAACTACTACTGTCATATTGCTAAATGGATACAATGTGTCTGTAAGATCACCTGCTAAGAATTTATCTTTATGCCCACAGATTCATGATTTTTTATTCAGTGGCTGGTTGTTACTAAAGAGGCTAATAACTTCTTAAGATACTGGAATAATGACTATTGCCTGCTAGGCTCCAAGGACCTACACCACCCACACCTCATCTCCACACTCAAGGATAAACACTGAAGAACGGGAAGCAAGAATTAAGAGCTGGAGGAAGTAGAGTGCTCCGAAGCACTTTATCCTGGGTATAATATGGTCATAGCACCCTGGAAACGCTCAGTGACTGGGATTAACTCTACAAGCCTTGCAAAAGATTGGATCTGTCAGCATTCTATCTTGGGGAGGGTGTTCAGGAGGCTCCAACTCTCCTTGAAGATTTATAAGCAGCTAACAGTTTCGAGAAGAAGGGTTTCACAAGACCTCACCACTCCCTGGTGGTCTATAGGCTATTGATGGCTGTTAGAGGAGAAAGAGGCATTTATATCACTACATCTAGTCACTTATAAGTTGCCCATGCCCCTATAACCTTTCATCAGTGCTCTTGTAAGCAATCTGTAGCACTAGTAATAAAAACCCAGAGACAGAAATTGGGTTCAGCCTGAAGGACAGAAAAGCAAAACAGTCAGCCACTGGCTCTTACCTCTACCTCAGTCTGAAATGGCGATCCTGCCTCCAGGACTCTCAGCATAAGACAGTATGTGAGAGCTGGCTCCACCCATCTTATATTCCTCTGGGCTGGAATTAAAGGTGTGCACCACTACCACCTGGTTTCTGTGGTAAAGTGGTATGGCTACTGGGATTAAAGGTGTGTGTCAACACTGCCTTGTCTGTAAGGCTGACCAGTGGGGCTTTTTTACTCTCTCACCCTCAGGGTAAGCTTTATTAATTAAGACACAAATGAAATATCACTCCAGCAATCCTAATTTTTCAACTCTCTGGATCACAAAAATGACTTAAATGTAAGAGAGGAACTAATTAGGAAAGAGAAGTGGTATGCAAAATGCAAGGGAGATGAGAGGAGCAAATATAATCAAAATTATAGAAAAGTGTGTGCTGGCTAGCTAGTTTTATGTCAACTTGACACAGGCTGGAGTCATTTGAGATGACTGAATGGAGAAAATGAAAACACCATATTTGTCCATAGGCTGGCCTGCAGGCTTTTTCTTGATTAATGACTGATGTGAGTAGGCCTAGCTGAAGGGAGATGGTGATGCAAAAGAAAGTAAGCTGAACAAACCTTGAATGGCAAGGCAGTGATCAGTGTTCCTCCATGGCCTTTGCCTCATTTCTTTCCTCCAGGAGTCTTCTCTGCTTGAGTTCCTGCTCTGAATTCCTTCAGTGATGGGAATGTGACCAGAGAATTGGAAACTGAAATAAACCTTTCCTCCTCAAGTTCCTTTGGTCATGGTATTTTTTTCAAAGTATAGAAATACTAAGCCAAAATATGTATATGATTTTCATTGGTTAATATTAGTGACATTTTCAGAACTGCAATATTTAACTTGCATGAATCTTCCTCAGATAGGTACCAGTTTAATTCTAGTATGATAAAGAAACTTTAATTCTATATGGATTCATTTGATTTACTATTTTTACATATAAGTATATACATTATAGATGAAACCAAACAATAATATAGTATACTTTTTCATTGGTGCATAAAATATGTTATAAACTTTTATTGGCACCTAATAAAAGCTTACTAAAAGATTTTAATGACAAACTATATAAATATGTTTTCATTTTTGATTTTTTTCTTGTTTCCTTAAAATACATAAATATACAAAGATTATGCCTAAGAACACAGTTTAAAAGAACACAGATGGGAACTAACATAGAGACCCACAACTGGACGATGTGCAGAGACCGAGTCCTAAATGGGATGTCTTCATCCCACCTCTCCCACCAGTACTCAAGACGCTATGCAGAGGAGGTGGAAAGACTGTAAGAGCCAGAGTGGATAGAAAACAAGGAAGCACTGTCCTGCAGACACTACAGAACTGATGTGCATCTGAACTCACAGAGACTATAGCAGTATGCACAGAGCATGTACAAGTGCAAGCCAGGAGTCCCAGTGCCAAGAGGGGGAAGAGGACATGATCTCCCATCCCTAACCAAGAAACTCACAGCAGCTGATATGCATTTGAAATGAAAAAAAAACTAGTTGTTTCCAATGCAGTCTCACCAGGGATACAAACCACAGTTAAGGGCATATTCCATGCCCAACATCAGGTGCCAATACAAAATGAACTCTATGGTGTTTTGTAGACATTTCTATTCCACTGTTTTGTTGGGGTATTTTTCATCTTACTGGTCTTTTGTTTATATATTATGTTTTCCAGTTTTGTTCTTATTGTTTTCAGCTTGACAAAATCTAGAGTTATCTGATAAGAGGGAATCACAATTGAGAAAGTGCCTTCATAAAATTGCCTACTAAGTAAATCTGTGGGGGCCTTTTCTTTATTAATGATTAATATTATGATATTATAATTATTAATATAATTGGAGGGTTCATCTCATTGTGGGCATTTCCATCACTGACAGATGATCCATAGCAAGCTGAGCAAGGCACGGAGAGCAAACCAGTAAGCAGCACTCCTTCATGATTTCCCCTTCAGTCTCTATGTTTAGGTTCCTGTTTGAGTTACTGTCATGACATCCTTCACTGGTGGACTGTGATGTGGAAGTATAAGTAAAATAAACCCTCTCCTCCCTGAGTTGCTTTTCTTTTTTATTTCTTTCCTCATTTTAATTTACTTTTTATTTAAAGAAAATCCTTTTTATTTTATATTCCAAATTTAGTTCCCCCTCCCTCCTCCATTTCCCCTACCTTCCTACTCCCACCCCACCCCATCCACTCCTCAAAGAAGGTAAGGCCTCCCATGTGGAGTCAACAAAGTTCTACACATCAAGTTGAGGTAAGACCAAAGACCTCCCTTCTCTATCTAGACTGTGTAAGGTATCCCTCCATAGGGAATGGTCTCCAAAATGTCAAATCATGCACTAAGGATAAATCCTGGTCTTACAGCCAGTGGCCCCACAAACTGCCCAAGCCTCACAACTGTCACTCATATTCAGAGGGCCTAGTTCAGTCCTATGCAGGTTTCTCCAATGTTAGTCCAGAGTCAGTGAGCTCCCAGTAGCTCAAGTCAGCTGTCTCTGTGAGTTCTCCCACCATGATTTTGACACTCCTTGCTCTTACAATTCTTCCTCCATCTCTTCAACAGGAGTCCCAGAGTTCAGCCCAGTGCTTGGCTGTGGATCTCTGCATCTTCTTCCAGCAGCTACTGGATGAAGGTTCTATGATGATAGTTAGGGTAGTCATGAATCTGATTAGAGGGGAAGGCAAGTTCAGGCACGCTCTCCATTATTGCTTGCTTGAAGTCTTACCTGGGGTCAGCCTTGTAAATAGGGAGCGTGGGTAGAAGGAGAGGGGGAGGGGAGAGGAATGGGAAAGGGAGGGGAGGAGGAGAACATGAGAGAAAAGGATGATCCAGTTGAAGGAGGGACAGAGAGGTAGAGTAAGGAAAGAGATATCTTGATAAAGGGGTTCATTATGAGGTTAATGAAAAACCTGGCTCTATGGAAATTCCCTGAGTTGGTTTTCATCATGATATTTTATCACAGCAATTCAAAACCTGACTAAGATATTCTGATTCCATTTATATGGAATATTTGAGATAAAGAAATCCATTAGTTGCTTACTAGTGTTCTTTCTGATATAAGGTGTTATGCACACCATAAGCAGAAAAAGTAAACATCAATCTTATCCATCTGTGAACCCTATGAACTATGATAATGATGTACCTGACAAGATAGGCCCACTGATGCAAAACTGGCATGAATGTTATGGGGAAAACATTCTGATTGGATTTACAGTCTGCTTCTTGAGATTAGGCTCATATGTGGCACTGATAATGGATTCAAGCTTTTATGGTTAGATGTGTCATAGGCTATAGGGGAGGACCTACTGCTATAGTTCTGCTAACTGAAAATGGATGACCCCTTATGACTTTTTGCTGCACCCATAAGTCAGCGCTCAGCATTCATCATAGAAGTTTCTTCTTGTGGTAGATGGCAATCAATGAGATCTGTAGGTGGCCAAAATACAAAGAATAAGGGATTTCAGAGTGTTCAGCCCTCTGCACATCTATACCACACACCTTTATCTCCACAATTCAGTGATCATTTGAGAGAAGGGTGAAAATATTGCTAAGAGCCAGCAATAATGGATAATGTCAAGGAAACTGTTTTCCAGACATAACAGAACAGCTGCACATATAAACTCATAGCAATTGAGACAGCATGCACAAGACATGCACAATTTCAAGCCACACAAAACCCTAGCATGGAGGTTGGGGAAATGAGCAAAAATCTCACCTCACTTTTAGCATTAGGTAGTTACTGGGAGAGGAAAAGTCAGTTCTTTTTGAATGGTGTGACCTCTGGTAGGTTGATCACATTCCAGGACATGTCCCAGAACCAAGAATAGTTAGGCAACATCAATTAGACACAGAGAGGGAGAGCAGAGAGACAGAGACAGAGACAGAAAGAGATAGAGAAAGACACACAGATGACAGAGACAGAGAGAATGGGCATGGAATTGAGTAGGCAGGGTTGTGAGAGTTGAAGATTTAGGAGAAGATAATTGGAGGAGAAGGGTTGAGTGTGATCAAAATATATTGTATAGAATTCTCAAAGAATTAATAAAATGCTACTATGGGAGAAGATGTTTTGAATCTTCCCATTAGGTAGATATATGGATAAATTCTTGTGAACACATATAGCCTTTCAGAATGCAAAACTTATATAAAAGGAAAGTAATTGTTTTGGTAAAAACCATGTTAGTTGCATTTTGCTTGGTTAACCAGAAACAAATGATACTTTAGCTGTTAACAGTTCAATTGAAACCCACTATAAGCAGCAGAAAAATGACTATTGTTTAATTGGTGACCGCAAGAAAAAAAAAAGGAACCAATTACTGATAAAGGCTTTTGTGTGGATTTTTTTCTACAGTCAGAAAGTAGTACAACATCAAAGATATCTTTTATTACTGAAAATAATTTCAAAGTAGAAAAACTTGGAAAATAAGATGAAATCATGTGAGACTTTGCAGATTTCAAAAATGGAGATAAAAAGTATTATATATGAATACTATAGCAAATCACCATACACATAGTCATGTTGGGTATAGCTATTCTGTTCTGATAGATTATTTCCAAATAATTTACTGTGCCTGAACCTAGAGAAAGTGAGCAAGTCCTTGGACTCGAAGGCAATATTAGAATCCATAAAGGCTATGAAGACACTGATTACTCTTGATTTTTCTCCCAATGTGTGTGGTATATGGAGATAACACTTTTAAATTGCCTCAACTTAGTATATTTCAAATAAAGAAATAAAGGGCCCTCAATCTGCTGTTATCTGCCCCTTTATATGAGAGGCATCAGGTGAGACAGAAGAATAAATATGTGGTAGCCTATAGCTACACCCTTGTTCTCAACCTTTTCAGAGTTCTCCAAACATAGAGACCATTTCCTACAAATTTGTGCTTTTTACTTTTATTAACATGCATCTTTGAACCATCTCTACCATTAATTCATCACCTCAATACACCATCATCAGTTGTTGTAGGAGCTGCAGACTACGTTCCTGCCACCCCAGCTCCTGGTATCCTGGCTAGCTTATACCCCGAAATAAAAACACACAAACTGTATTCATTTAAACACTGCTTGGCCCATTAGCTCTAGCTTCTTACTGACTAATTCTTACATCTTGATTGCCCATTTCTATTAATGTGTGTAGCACCCCAAGGCGCGCTTACCAGGAAGATTCTAGCCTACGTCCATCCTGGGTCAGAGCTTCATTGCGTCTGCCCCAGAGAGAGAGCTATTGAGTCTGAGCTCACTTCCTCTTCCTCCCAGCATTCTGTTCTGTCTACTCCACCCACCTAAGGGATGGCCTATCAAAATGGGCCAAGGCAATTTGTTTATTACCAATGACCTTCCTCTATCAATCAGTTTCTTTGTCTTCCCTTATACTTAGCAGCAGATCATTTCTTTGTTCTCATTAATTTTTTCCATTGACTATGTCCCATTACTTTCTATTTCACTGGAACTTGAACAAGGAAAAGGCTTTCTTGAGCTGGCAGGGTCACACTTCTTAGCTTTGCCAAATTCCTGATGCTGTTACTTAGTTCTTTCTTTCTTTCCTTCTTTCTTTCTTTCCTTACTTACTTATTTCATTATTTCCTTTCTTTCTTTCTTCTTTTTCTTTCCTTTGTTTAAACAGGGACTTGAAGAAGCAGGGACAACTCCTAAAATAACAGACATTCCATTTTGAAAACTATAAGCATAGATTTATGATATTTTGCTTTTTGAATATGTAATTTCTTAACTCTATGCAACCTAAGCTAAAACTCCAAATAGTTATGTATCTTGTCAATTCACTGATACATTAGACAGTTTAGGGGTATCCTAAGGGATCCTAATAAGGAACGATTGAATTTACATTGTTTCTTGAATGATTCCTTTATTTTCCCAACAAATTCTGTCTTCTCTAGATGCTGCAAATAAATGCATTAATAAATATAAGCTCCTAGAAACTATTCCAATTTGGAGTCTATAATATTGACTTAAACCTAAAATTAAAATCATATTCACAGAGGTATTCTCTGTATTCATTTATTATTTTTGTAGCAAATGTGTAGACATTTAGGCTAGATAAAATCAAGCAGATAAATCTTCATTATACTTGAAAAAAGTGCAAAAAAGTAATATAAAATTGAAGGCTCATAAAAAAGTTTGATCTTCAGGAAGTGATAGTGACTAATATTTCTGATTCTTTTGGAGAATCCAGGCAAAGTGTTGCATTGGGTTCCCAGTGTTAAGTATTGCATGGTAGGATGCAACCATATTAGAGTTTCTATTAGAGTGCTTTTGACATGTCTGGGTTTTGCTTTGGTTGAATAGTCCTTGACCCTGTGGCATCTAAGACCTGGTTCCAGATGTGGTGATTCATAAAATAAAACAGTGCTCCTCCTTAAATTAAGTATGGTCAGTTTGAGAGTGTCTCTGAAGACCTATTTTGCAGCTTAAACCTATTACCTCAGCTCCAGTGGCTAAAGCCTTTTCAAAAACGCATCATCTGAATGATTGACAGTTCAGAGAACTCACATTCATTTACAAATCCTTTCCTGTATTTAGTCTACAGTGTCTTGGTTTTAAGTACATTTGATCCGATCATTTCCATAAGTACGGAATAGCGAAAGTGCCCAAATGTACTTATTTGGACGAATAAAGTGGTTAGAAAAGAGACTGCTTGCTGCAATGCAAGTAACATTGAATTAAATAAAGAGGCTGACTTTTAGCCAGTCTTGACTTCTCTACTTTCTGGCTTTAAGAACATCTCCAAGGCTTTGTTTTCTTTTAACTGAAAAATGAGGTCAGTGGTTTTCAATGTTTGGGAGGTTCATGAACTTTGAGAAAGTTTATGAGAGGTATGAAGTCTTGCTAGTAAAAAAAAAGATATAAAGAATCCCACACATGTTCACAATGCACACAAATTTTGTACAGTTCAAGAGTTTCTTTAAGAGAAAGAATCATTGTTTCAAAATGAATCAAGTATGAAGGCTACTGGCCTGGTAATCAGGGTTTTCTTCCCATTTTTATCACCGCCCCACCCCTGCTTTAACCTAGATTTGAAAATATCAGCAACACCCTGAGTATGCACTTCACCACTGACAGTAAAGGAAACACCAAGGAAAACAAGGGAGAAGAGAAATCATTTCTCAAAATAATTTTCTCTGAGCTCTCTCTGATTAACTATGCTCTACTGGACAAGGGCTGTAACTGCCTGCCAGTTTCATCACCTGTAAAATGAGGAAGTCATGCATATGTGCCATTTGTAATCATTTAGTGGATCGCTATCTGAAAACCTTCACTGCTGGGCCCTTCCTGTCAGATCTCCCTTCCCGTTAGCAGGTGACAGGGCTTATGAATCCAGTAGCGTTTACATTTTCTGTTGTTTTGAATCCTTTTGGGATTCTGATGGGAATTATAAAACGTTTCCCAAGAGTTAAAAAAAAAGGATATATGAGTGTGTAAGAAAAATTTTTCAAAAAAATCATGAGTTCAGGAGTCTTTGAAAGCCCAGTCAGTCACAATCCACTAGTGAAAGCTCAGAGCAAGGGAGATGCCTACAAGTCCTTCCACTGTCAACACACCAGCGCATCTTGTCCAGAGCAAAATTTCATGGCAAATACCTCTTTACATCCCTCCCCATTTTTCTCCAGTCTTTGTTTCTTGACGACTGTCATGAACCTGTCGGTGTAGATTTAGCTGATAAACATACACTGAGGTAGGAATCTGAAGTTCTGCATTTTCCCTTCAGAATTTCATGTTCAAAAAGGACACAGATGAAGAAAGATCCAAGAGAAAAACCGGACTTGAAATGATGGTTTTCCATCCTAGCAGCAGGTATGTGAGTCGACTCAGTGTGTGTGTGGGGGTGTACCTGACATTTGCATTGAGTATTGTGTTATGTGAAGTAAGTGACATTCTGTCTATAATAGAGGTATTTCTTAAAGTGGTGTTTTCCATGTGTACATGAACATGGGCTCTACAAAATGACTTTTGTGGGCTTTTAGCTGAATTGTCTATCAACAAAAGTCTAATACAGTGAAAATTCTCATTAACTTGTGTTAGCTATGATTTTGGCATGAGGATAAGTTCCAAACACTCCCTTTACAACATTCCTTTGAGAACTATTTATGATTGGGAAATGTAATGCTCATTTGCATGAAAATAGTTATTATATAGTGTAAACACTTCAAGACATTTTGACAACAACAATTAATTAGGTTTTCTTAGACACTAGGCATTCCATAACACATGATGGTGTCATTGGTTCTTGGTTTAGACACTGTTTCAGGCCATTTGTCTTCCCCTTTATTTTATGAAGTAAGAATGAAAATTCAATTAATCAATCAAGCAAGATTTTACTGGTTTTGTCAATGACAATAAACTGGAATAAATTAGCATTTTTGTGTGAAGACTGGTAGAAGTCCTAACTTAATGTGAATTGTTTGATGTGGGCAGAGCTATATCAAGGACCCTAATGCCTTAGACGCATGGAAAATGGCAAAAAACATCTCCGGGTTAGGCTCAGGGAAATGCCAAAGCCTGGTCCAAGTGAGAACACTGACAGTGTGTGCAGAAAATGCGCACTGTAGCTTTCTGTCCTTAGATGCTTATGGCCTGAAGACTAGAGAGTCTATTTTTATGCAGATTAGTTAAACTCCCCTCCTTGTCCAGAGGTGTACCATAAACCCTGTCTCTTTGTTCAGCTGTCTGCAATGACCCCGCCTCCCTGCTCAATTGTATCTAAGAACCACCCTGAGTTTACAGGGTCTGTGGCTTTTCAATCCAAGAACCCAGACCAGCCTGTCCTAGCTTTTCTGTGTATCTTTTCTTCATTCCTCCACTGACCCAGTCAGGTCTGTCCCTGGAGTCCTGCTGGATGTGGCAATTTTGGATTTGGCCACTGGCCCATTTGTCTTGGACAGAAACAGCTCTCTACATATTCCACTTCACTTTCTGGATTTAGAAAAACGCTAGGAGTTGAGATTTGCTTTTCTACCATCTTTAATAATCATTTTAGTGGCATGCGGCCAAGAAAAGCTAAAGCATAAATTCATCAAAATTGAAATATATTTCAAGGAAGGAGTTAAAGAGTTGGTTTACTCTGTAATTTCTTGAAACTAATATTAGAGTTACTTTGCAGCATTTTTAGGGCTGTGCAGGAGGTCCCATAAATGTGGAAAACTACCTATAATCTACCAATACCACCATAACATGAACTCCAGTCTCTGGAGATTTCTCTCTGAGGTCTTTGAATCTCCTGAATCAGAATCTCTAAGTTTTTATGGTCTGCTTCTTTATAGATATTAATAGAATCAAATACCAGCTATACTTTCTTAATAGATCACCCTATAGCTGCATGATTTGCAATGATAGTCTCTGACTTTAAATCACCTTAAGATCAAAACTCCAAATTAAGGTTCAGTGTTCTCAGAGTAGTAGTTTGTAGAAAATTGCTTATCATTTATGAGCACATTTGAAAACTATACTGTAGAAACAAAATACTACCTAAGACATAGGGTATTTTTATGTATAAAATAAGATTATGATAACACATCATGGTGCCTGACATTTAGGCCCTTAAATAAATACCTTCTTGTCCAGGTGAAAAATGTATTTTTACTTAAACAAGGAATGAGTATATCTGTTTAGCTAACTAATAGTGATTTTTTTCTCACACAAAATGATTTAGATATTTTAAGTGTTTTTCTTGAGCTAATTCTAGCACCCTGATGTGCAATTGATGATGAGGATGTGTTAGTTCTTTGCTCTGGTATAAGAAAGCAGAATGTCCTCTGAAGATTTGAAAGTGCTAAACACACAGTAGTCATAATTAAATTACAGTTTTAACAAATTAAAATCATAAAAATTGGAGGAGTGGGGGGATTTTTGGCATTTAAATTATAGGCCTGGTAGTATAAAGATATTTCACAAACTAAGTTAAGCGTACTCTGTACTATGTCATATAATATTTATAGATATATTGACGAAGAAGCGAAGCTGAAACAACAGTTTTAGAATCATGGGGCAGAGGTTAGGAGATAATGAAACAGTCATTAAAAAGAAATAGTGTATCTTCCACCAGATAATAAAAGCTCAAATTTATTTTATTTCCACCTTAACATATTTTCTTTTTCAGAATTACAGTATAGACAAAGAATGAGTGAACCATGTGTGTTTGCTTCATTTGCATGGGCTAGACTTGTTTTTTTAAAGGAGAACTAGGTGAATCAATGTGCCTTTTATATATAACGATAGAGACATATAAACCAATATTCAAGTACATATGCTGTTTGACTTTTTCTCTGTAACTCTGATAAAAGACTGAATACAGACAATGCAAATATAGGTAAATCACCAATTTGGTAGATGGTGTGGTTTTGGTCAGATAGGCTTTATTGTAGTGAGGACATTGCAGTATTAAAGAAACTCAAGTTCTGGGCTCAGATTTATCAATAGTTTACCCAGAGCCTGGAACCATGTTCTTTAATTTTTTTTAATTTCTTCATCTTTAAAATGAATTTTAGACAAAGCCATCATTTAGTTTTGATATGCTATTATTTGACTAATTTGGAATGAAATTTAAGAGATTTCTGTAGGGGCATTCTTTTGCTTTTTATCAGATTAAAATTCCTTGAGTTAGTAGAAAAGATAAATATAATCTAAGCCAGGAAATTTCACCAGTGGGTATTTTGTTTCAAAATACATGAAGATTAGCTTGTATGTATTCTGACCAACAGGCTGAAAACTCAAAAGTCATGCTCCACATAAGGAAACAGATATCCCTGTGTTCAAAATTTATTTGGCAGAAATTATATTGAAAGACTCTACTCCAAAGCAGCATGAATTAGGAATTTTGACAAAACTTGGCCCCCCTTTTTTTTGAGAAACAGTTCATCTCTAGTACAGGCCCAGTTTTGCCCCAAACTGGTGGTGATCTTCCTGCCTTGACCTGCCAAGACCTGAGATTAGAGGCGTGCACCACTATACCCTGCCATTCTTAAAAACCCCACCCAAACCCTACTCCCATTGGAAGACTGGCCCAGCTTCCATCCTTTAAAAAAAAAGTTAGTATCTGGGGACATTTAAAAAAATAAATAAACAAAAGTAGCCCTTCTGAATGCCTAAATTCCTCCAAAATTTTACAAAATTAGATATGACATTTATGTTGTTTTATATGAAAGAAAATTGCAAAATAATGGTATCTATTTTACTAGATTGCAGAAAGCTGCAGGAGTTGGTACCCTTTCCTTTACCATCATCTACCTCCCATTCTTTGTTCCACATTTCGTCCTCCACAGCTCTCTTTGATCTACTGTTTTACACATAGTAGGTGTTCAGTAGATCTAAAATAGAAGTAAAGCTATGTAAGGGTTGAGGTTGCCACACTAAATGACTGTGGAAAACCAAGTTGAAATAAACAAGAAAAACATTATTCTTATGTTACCCCAGGTCTCAGAGTACAAATTTTTTTTTAAAAAAAAAGGCAAAGCAGGGCTAATATATTTCAGTCTACTGTACCCATAACTTGTTCAATGCATATTTGGATTACTTTAATTATCCTTATAATTTTTGGCACTTGAGACCATCAGCATGTTAACTAGTCTTGGACAAATCAGTTTTCCCATCGGTCTGTCTTAGGCTTCCCGTATATCCCTTTCCTAGTACAAATTTCTTTCTAGTTTTGATCAACATCCTCCGCCAAGCTTTTTTAAGTAAGACTAATTTTTGGAGCTTAGAATTTTGCAATCCAGATTTCAGAAATGTTTACTTCTAGAAGTTTACTTCTAGTCCCTCAAGCAGAGTAAAAAGAGTGTTTTTAGGCAGAAGGCCTTCAAGCATCCCTATAGTACACCTGCCGAGTTACGTCCTAGCCTGTGGCTGGACTTGCACTAACATTCATTTCTTCCATGGCTTATGTGAAAAGTTCCTAGGTTCTGAATAGGAGTTATTATTTGAGGATTTCAGGTTTCCTCCTGTTCATATTCCCGTGTCTGGTGGAGAAAATATTTAGTGCTTCATATAGTGTCACACAGGGCTCAGTGATACCTGAGTTCGGTGGTTCCTTAGGACATCATCCTAAGTAGCCTGGGGATAACAACATATTTTACAGAAAATCAGCCCCATTTGACCTAAAGTTCTCTAAACATAAGGAGGAAATAGAGGCCTACCTACACTTCCTGACCACAGGGACACTGAGGAAAACAAAGAGTGGGTGGACAAGAAGAGTAACGGGGATTATAGTTCTAAATACCTATAAGGCGTGGAATATTCACTTCGGTGTCAATATGTCACAGGTTATTAAATTCAGGAATTCCCTAAGCAGGGGCCATTCTCTCAGTGACCTTTACTATAGGAATCTACTGTATATTTAGAGAAATGTCCATTTAGATACTGAAACACAAATATAGGGCTGTGAGAAAGGATCAAACTGAAGACTGCAATGGTCTAATATCTACAGAAGGGGCCAGAGGGCACCAAGCTTCTGCAAATGACACAATAAACAGTTTCTGTGTTATCACAGACTCAAAGCTCAGTGCAACCACAAAACTGGAAGACAATGCACTATGGCCCTATAAATAGAAAGGATCGGTTTTTCTGCTAAATGTGAAGCTTTGCAAGCACTATGTACAGCCTATTGCATAGCCTTGAATCATTAATGAGAGAGTGAAAGAAAAGGAGAAAGAGGAGAGAGAGAGAGAGAGAGAGAGAGAGAGAGAGAGAGAGAGAAAGAGACAGAGAGAGAGAGAAAGAGACAGAGAGAGAGAGAGAGAGAGAGAGAGAGAGAGAGAGAGAGAGAGAGAGCTGCTCACGCACTGGAAAACGGAAATGTTCAGTGTGATGAGAACAGCTTTCACATTTCACTCTGACATCTCACTACCATATTTTCCAACATGGTAGTGGCTTGGTAATTCAAAAAATTTTATCTGCCCCCTTTCCTTTTGCCTTCATCATTTTTCTTTTGGCACTCTTCTCTCTCTCTCTCTCTCTCTCTCTCTCTCTCTCTCTCTCTCTCTCTCTCTCCCTCCCTCCCTCCCTCCTCTCTCTCTCTCTCTCTCTCTCTCTCTCTCTCTCTCTCTCTCGCTGTGTGTGTGTGTCTGTCTGTCTCTCTTTCCTCTCTCCCTCTCTCCTTCGTTACTGTTTGGGGGAGTGAATGAGAATTAGATTGGTTGTTTTCAGAAAAAGGAGCTATATCGATGCACAGATCAGTAGCATCCCCGTTGGAGTGGCTGTCACATTAATTCTTTGGAGACTTCTGAAGAAAAAGACAGAAACTGAAACGGTAGGCTTAAAATTATTGATGCATAATCATCTCTCCTATGTGCCTTTCACCATTGGTATGTAGAATTGGACTGTTGACATCAGGTTCTAACTACTCTGTCAGATCTAAATAATTACAAATATAATGAACTTGAACCATCCATAAAGGTCATTTCCATGGTGTTTGTACAAGCAAAAATAATCAAACGGTTGTCTGCTTCAGGTGGGAGGAAGAATATTACCTTGAACTTAGCAAAATGTAAGTTTTAAATGGAATGTTTCTTTTTATAATAGTGCATTTAGCTAAACTGATACCAGACAAAATAGGAAGGTGAATATTTGTAATTTAGCCTAGCTTGCTTTAAGAAAGATTACTGGGTGATTTTTATCTAAACTTTGCTGTAATACTTTGGAGATGATATTTCTTAAACTGTTGAATGACTAAAATAGTTGACTCATTGCCCCTTTCAAAATGTTTTAGAAAATGAGAACTGTAGTGTCTCAAGACTTTAACCAGCATAAATTAATTTTCCTCTCTGTCTGAATTACATATTTTTTTATTATAAAAGTGAATTGTAGTTATAGAAACTATAGAGAGATTCTACTAGGAAAAAAGCAGCCTGGCAGATAAAGCATGCTTATAATGTGAGAGGAGGAAAATAAGACAAACAGGCAGAGTTTTTCTGATTTTCTTAGATAAGCTATAGTTATCAGAACAAACAATCAGTACAATAAAAAAACAATGGAAGGTATGCTGTGAAGTTTAATTCACATTTCTGATCACTGTAATTGACTTAATTTCTATAAAATGTAAGGGGAAATGTTTTAACTTTTGTGTTCTTTTTGCTTGTTTGGAAATATTAAGAAATATGCCTTTTACCTTCAAACAAACAGAAAGCTATTACTGGCATGTAACTGCTAGGAGCTATGTTTAGAGATTAAAAGAAAGGAAAAGGTGGGCTTCTATGTGAGGTAAGGGCAGGGATGAAGAGGGATGTGGAACATGACTGGGGATTATATCGCAAGGAAGTGTCCTCTTGCTTTGCTGTCAAGAGCCATGTCCTTGGATGTGCTTTTATCTTGGGGTAATTTTCCAAGGAAGGAAAGTTAGAATTTTATTGAAGAAGAAGAAATGGCTATTTCAGAGAGCTTTGGTCATTCAGCAAGGAGTATTTCTTTCCTCCGGCTGTTGTAAAATTGAGGTATGCAAGAAATACATTAATCTTATGGGATGAATTGAATTTCTTTAGCCTAAGCAGACAATATGCTAGCCACATCGCCAAATATTTTGTAAAAAGCCATCCTTCAAGAAGTCTGTTTGATTGCAGAAAATTTGTTTTGTTCTTGCTAATGTATGCCCTTGCCTTTTTTGCCTAGACGTTTGCAGTAATCTTATCGTGGTGAATGCATCTAGCATAACCACTCTGGCTGGGACTGTGGAATACGGTGCTGGGTATTGTGAGGGCAGAATGAAAACCTCTAGGAAACATAAAATGAAACATCGCCTGTTCCAAAATGCTCACTGAATTCCACCAGAAGACTTTTAGGAATGAAAAGACTTCGTGCCCTTTTCTGCTAGGTAGCTGAGATGCATAGGAGAAGAAAATGTGTCTTTTGTCTTCTGTTGTAGTACTGTCTCCTCTCATATCGCAGATTACTAAAAGCAGAAATAGAATTGAACTCCTTTCTATGACTGCTACCCAGTCCTGAGAAATGGAGTACAGGCAGTCACATTTCCCTTGCCTATTAAAATGAATTTCCTTTTAAGGCTGGTCTCTCAAAAATCAGCCTCCTAGAAAAGAGAATAAAAAATTCATTGGACTGTTATCCTGCCCATTTGTGGGAATGAGTGGTACTTCTTTGTGGTTTTGAGAAGTAAAATAGCTTATGTTTTACAACTGGAAAAAACTGAGGCTCAAAAGATTGAAGTGACTAGGCCAAGTACTTCTTTACTTTAACAGAGAAAAGGCTAAATTCTACGTCTCTCAGCAGCTCATCTAGTGCTCATTTTACTTCTTCCTGCTGCCTAACAAGGCTCGTGGATTAAGATTCATGCATTATTCATTGGAAATGTTAAAAGATGTCATTTTGAAATCACTCAAGAACCTCTCAATATCATGATGCACTTTAGGCTTCGCGCAAGGGCGCCGGTGGTGTAACAGACTGATTTTCTTGGCTTTACCACTATTTCCTTGTAAAATAGGAAAGAACTATTCCTACTGTGTTTATATATAGAATATTAACAAAAAAGGAAATTGATACTAAGTGCTTTTTGAAAACAATAATGCACATGTGATCATATTTGTATGTGTTATATCTAGTGTCCAGGAAATTATGTTGTCAAATACAGAAGGAAAAAAAAGTATTCAGAAAATTTTAAGATAAAGACATTTCAGATTTGGGGAGGTAGTGGAAATTTCAGTG
This sequence comes from Microtus pennsylvanicus, assembly GCF_037038515.1. Lineage (NCBI taxonomy): Eukaryota > Metazoa > Chordata > Mammalia > Rodentia > Cricetidae > Microtus > Microtus pennsylvanicus. The sequence goes on along the minus strand of NC_134601.1, from coordinate 79,910,821 downwards.
TATCTGACTGGCTAAGGCAAGAGTGTGAGAAGCCTTGATAATTAGAGTAATTACTAGGGAGTGACTTCTAATGAAAGAGGACATTTTTAGCTGGCTGCTTGAGTGTTATTAGCATTGATCATATACTCAGGAAGCATTTGGGATTTAAAAACTGAAGTAAGCTTTGTTAGTATATTCTTGTAAGTCAAGTGAAAGAAGGCAGTGTACTTCTTGGCAAAGTTTTCATGTACACCACAGCTACATTTGCATTAGCCAAGAACTAAGATGCAAATGGAGTGTCCCAAAATAGGAGTGTAAGCTATTAACCAGAATCATGTCTGTACAGACTCTAGAAACTGGGAGCTAGATGAAGAATTTCACTAACTCACATTATTCAATAAGGATGTTTAAGTTGATTTATTGTCCCAGTCAGGTGTGGGTTACAAAGAAGCACTCTCTATTCTCGGAGCAGAAACATGGTCTTCTAATTCAAGGTCAGATTGCATCTTGAACCCCAGTTACTTTCTCATTCTGAACAAAAAATATATGTCAACTTCTACTACCAAGTACAAGAAAAAATTCATTCCTTTTTTGTACTTTTATAATATTTTAAAAACATTATTTTTCATACAATAAGAACATGATAAAATCATATTTCCCCTCCCCAACTCTTGTTCCTCCCCGCCTCCCTACCCACCCAACTCATTTCCTATTTTCTGACAAGGCATTTGCTTCTTCAAAAGGCTTTTGTTCAGTGTATAATACGTATGGGAGACAATATCAGAATTCAGTAACTGATTGGTGGTTTTAATATAATCATAACTACAAGCTTACCTAAAATTATTTTATGTTTAATTTGACAGATCAGATCCAAATGGTTTTTAAAAGCTGATGCTGGTACACTGTGAGATAATTCTTATAAGTAAGTGATTTATTTTTTACATTACAAAATAATTCTTATCGAAAGACAACAACGACAATAGTATATTACTTAGTGCATTTTATCTTTTGTTAGGTGATACTAGGTGACTTATAAGGTAATATTCTCCTAGATGTCTAGTCTCTTTGAAAGGCTGGGCTAAGCAGTATGCTCAAAAAATGAACAGTGTGGCAAGAATAGACCTAGATGTGATTTTACAATTAAATATTGTTACTACCGAATTTGATTAAGAGAAGAAAATGTTGGTCGAGGGAAGTTTTCGAACATCTACTTTATTTCAATCTATATCTGTCTGCATCCCTTTAATTCTTATATCAAGGGTCTTATTTATTTAATATTGTAAAATCTTTTATTTGGATTTCCTCTACATTTATCTATGATGATAGCACCTTAATTCTACATTCTCAAGTATACTTTTGGTTGGAGTTTTTTGTTTCACCCATTTTAGCTTTTTAACTCAGACATATTCCTATTCTGGAGGCACCATAGATTTCTCATTCCAAAGTACATGAAGATAAATCTAGATACACATATTTTTCAACATGCCATGGGATTCTATACAATAAAAACTTCAGTCACTTTGTCTAGTAACAGCTTCTTTGAGGAAGAGCTACTAAGAGAAGAAATGATTAGTTTTCTTCTCAGCAGTAGGTACAACCCACATCAAGGCATCTGATACAGCAATGCTTTCTTCTCCCCTCTAAACTGTCACAAAACTGAAAAGAAAAATCTGCCTAGATGAAGCAGTATGAATACGATAGTCTAGTTTTGAAGTAGCAAGTCTAGGTAAGTAATGTAGGACTGGAATCAATAGTGTTCTGAGTGCATCTCATACTTTGGGTTTGGAGCTCCTCTGCTTGTCTCTGGCCACCTGGCAAATGGTCCTTTTGGTCATGGTAAGTAGTATAAACACCCCTCAGCATAAACTCAAAGAAGACACTTATGAATCTGCAGAGGGAACTAAATTGTTTTTCAGAATAAAATTAGACATGATCATAGCTGATGTAGAATTCTTTCTTAATACCCACCTTAGTTCTAAATTTCAGTTGTAAAAAGTTTCACATTGAAAAATATCTCTGTGTCTGTTATAGTCTTACCTAGAGAAAAATCACTGAGGAAAGTAAAAACTGCCTGACCTTGGGGAATCATTAAATTGGAAAATTCTGTGACATAGTCCAATCGGTAAGAGATATTAAATTTGATTCCCTTAGGTTATAAGTTACTCTCTGACTGGGATGTGGGCCAGTCACAGATGGCTACAGTAAAACCACAGGCTACATGAATACCTAAATATGTGCATGCTGGCTATGCATGTTGGCTCCTCCCAAATGCTGTGGCATCACCATTTTGCAAGATGGCTTGGATGTGCTGAATGCAAATGCAACCTTTCTTCCATCTTTTCATTTAGTGATATTTATTTGTAGACACGAATAGGAACTTGGAGCTATTTTCATACAAATTCAAGGCTAAACCATTCTAGTACATAGTACTGTATGAAGCTACCTTGACAATTTAAAGTCTAGTATTAACAACTGTATGCATTAGCTCATTTGTCATGTTTGGCCAAAGGATAGGAAATGCTTGAGTTTTTTTTAGTATCTTTTGAGTTTTTTAAAAAAAAATATTAGATTTAAAAAATACCAACCCAAGTTCCCACTCCCTTCTCTCCTCCCATTTTCTCCACACATCCTCCCACCCCACCCCCATCCAATCCTTAGAGAAGGTAAGGCACATGGTTTTGTGGAAGGTCCAAAGCCCTCCCTACTATCAACCACATTCAGAGGGACTAGTTTGGTCTTATGCTTGTTTTTTCCCAGTCCAGCAGGAATTGGTGAGCTCCCATTAGCTCAGGTAGACTGTTTCAGTGGGTGTACCCATCATGGTCTCGACCTCTTTGCTCATATTCTCATTCCTCCCACTCTTTAACTGGACTTTGGCTGCTCATTCCAGTGCTCCAATGCAGGACTCTGCTTCTGTTTTGATCAGTTGCTGGATGAAGCTTTTATGCTGATATTTAAGATATTCATCAGTCTGACTGCAGGGCAAGTCAAGATCGGGTCCCCTTTCCTCTATCGCTTAAGGTCTTAGCTGGGGTCATCCTTGTGGATTCCTGGAAATTTCTCTAGAGCCAGGTTTCTGTTAACTCAATAATGGCTCCCTCAATCAAGATTTCTCAGAAAATTCTGCCTTTAAGAAGTGGTGATTAGTTTGTTATATTTTTTTCTGTAAAACCTCAGTGCATTAGTTAAGAAATTTATTTTATTTTCCTATACATAAGTTGGTTCCCAATATGAAATTTTAATTCCACACAGACCTTTCTTTGGTGTAGAATTAAAACTGCATCTAAAAAGTGTTCAGAAAGTAAATTAGGTGTGACGTTATCTATCTCAATTCTAACTGCACTAATTTTGTGGTATTTATAAAGAATCCTCAGTCTTTGCTCATTGTCTCTTCCCTTAGCTCTAGGTGCTCAGTCTGCTTCCATTAACAAAGGGAGAACATTGGGAGCACTGCCAAAGTCACTTGGGGTTTTAGAAGCATCTGTGAGTTCCCAGCTCCTGATGATTCCGGATCCTGGTTTACACTATTTCCAGGCTTTGATCATTTTCATACAAAATGTAACTCTATGCTAACATATTCTCTTAATAACAATTTTAAGTTAAATAATTAAATTTAAGCATCTACCCAGAATCTGGATTTTACAGGCCATTTGGAGTCTATCTACTATTGGTCCTAAATTTTATCTTGAATTCTTAATCATCAAAACCTGTTATGACCCTTCCTTCTTGTGCAGTACAATGTACTAAAGCACTGAGAAAGCGTCACTACATTCTTACACCCAATTATTTTCCTTCGTTTTAGAAATGAAGAAATTTATGCTAAAGAAGTAAAACAACTTGCTCAAATTATAGCAATTATTCTGGTTCTGTTGCCTTTTCTGAAGAAATAACCTTATTAAAGTCTGATTAACATTTGAAAACTGTGTGCATTTTGATTTCAAGCCAAGATCCTTAACAGGTTATAGCTCTTTCCATTACTCTGTTGTCTTCACATATGAAAATAGCCCAGATTTACTATCTTGCTTGGCCTTTTCACTTGAGGATCAAGAATATTTATAACAGAGAGGGTACAAATGTATAAACAATTTCCAAGGAATTGATTCAGCCTAAGTGAACTTTGGAAGGCTTGATACCACATATATATAGGGAACCAAGGAAAAAATGAGGATTATCAGAAGCATTATTTAATTTTTTTCAATCAAACTTGATGGTGCATTTCTATTTCCTGGGTTAAATGAGTAACAAAAGGAGTCATATAGGATAAACTCTTATCCCAATGAAACATATTTGAATGGTGAAAATAAGATAAATATATAGACATACAAGTGTGATTTATGACACCCTTTGCCATAAACAGAGTCAATACACTGCTTTTTAAATTATTTTTTATTGAAAAAAATTCTGCCTCCTCCCAGCCTCCCATTTCCCTCCCCCCACTCCTCTCCCCCTCTCTCTCCAGTCCATAGAGCAGTCAGAGTTCCCTGCCCTGTGGAAAGTCCAAGGTCCTCCCCCCTCCATCCAGGTCTAGGAAGGTGAGCATCCACACTGGCTAGGCTCCCACAAAGCCAGAACATAAAGTAGGATCAAAACCCAGGCCAAGGACAATGGCACTGGGTTTTGATCCTACTTCATGCTTTTTAAATTTTTAAGCTTTTTTTTTTTATTTTTTGAAATTACTGTCTTTAATTAAGCTGGTATGATGTGAAAAGTGGACGGTATCAGGGACCTTAAAAACTTTCATAATGCTTAGCTTGGCTGTACCTAATCTATGACATGCTAGGTTTTAAGAGCAAACGTCTTATGTTATAAGATTCTGTGAGATATTAGACAAAATATGTGGTTCTATATGTAAGTTAATACTACCACAAGGGAAAGGCCTAAAAAAACCGTCTAGCCCTAAATGGAGCTTAGGGACCAATTTTAATTTTGTATGTCCTTGTTTTATGACCTCCCATTAAAGTCTATGCATTATGATGCTTAAGAGTTGGAGGGAAAGCAGAATCCTCCATGAAGAAAACCATTGTGAAACAAAAACCATGAAAGGAGACAATAGAGCAAATTTTTGTGCCTGTGAGTAAAAATTGTTGCATTTGCAATAAGGATGTGAGTTGCCTGTTTCAGGCTCACAGTATGGTCTATGAATATATTAGACAAAGAAATAACTGGAGTCTAACTGCTATACTTTAGGAGCTCTTTGTTGTAGCCATTTTGTCAGTTCTGAGCTCAGAGGTTAACACAATACTACACAATACAAGAACAAGGTTTTAGATAGTCTCCTCTTGGTGTAAATTAGTCTGAGTCATTTTCTCTTGCTCACATTATACATAATTACATGTTGACATTTTTTATCTAAGAAGAAATGGAGGAAGAACCTTGGGAAATCAATTTCTGGACACTGTTATAAATCATAACCAACCATTGCTGGAGTTTTAAGACATGCTCCTTTGTGGTTAAGTAGGGGGATAAAAGTGAACAAAAAAACTATGCTTCCTCATTTCTCAGTCTGCACAAAACAGTATGAGTGAGAGCACATCTCTTTTGCAAATGGGGATCACTGTACTGAAATGAACAGACACTTTGCAAAACTGGTCAGAGCTCCTCTGAAAAGTTTCCAAAATACCATGTTATTGCATTGCAATCACACTGGGAAAATTGAGCCACACCTGCCTTTTCCTTGACAGATTCTCTTCAGCACACAGAAGCAGTATTCTTGGTTAAGCTTGCAGCTTGAAATGTTTATGCACAGCAAAATGGTTACAAAATCTGCAGCTGAATAAATGGAAAATAGTAACATGAGGATTATGGATCAGTGAAATCATTGCCTTTGGACATGCCTTGTGATTGCTTTACTACCTCAGAATTTATTGTGGGTGTGTATCTTAAATCTGTGACAATCTTCTATAGGTTTTCTCTTTTGATCTACTAAATTAGAAATTGATTTTGCATGTTTCTTGTGACTGTCAGGTTATTGCTGTGAGGCAATATGCTTTGCTGGACAGGCTATAAGTTTTGCATGAGATCTAATGTGCTGACTTAGTTTGTAAACAATGTATTTTTCATTTTACTAATGTATCCCTTCTTTCTTGGTCAGTCATTTACCAGATCGTAGTATTAGAAAAGCAGTCAAGGAGTCCCATTTCCAGTTCCGAATGCCAATGAAAATGGATAAACTAATGTAAAGAATGTGCATATATTTGTGCTCCTCTATGAAGGTGGGGGAGGACAGGGAGCTGATGAGAAGAATATATAGCTGTTTGGTATGCACATCAGAAAAAATAGCAGTGTCCAGAATATTGAAGAAAGTGAAGGGACACTGAGTTTTAGGGGCATGTATGTGATTGTCTAATTTACAGAACAAATATATCTTAATAATGCAAACGCTACCTTCAAATGATATGACTATATGAAAGAGGAATATCTACACACAGATTTATGTAGAAATAATAGTGGAAAATATGATATGAAAAAAGAGAATGGGTTTTTGCATTAAAACAAGTTCCAGACCTGGTTCTGTCACTAACATTAAGTTTAGTAAAGGGTGAGTCCTTTATGATAACTGCTTCAGTTATTTTTTAAGTTAATCAATAGATTTTTACACTCTAGCAGCAAAGTTTTGATAAAGGATTAAGTCTAACATTAAAATTATTAATCCGTTTTGATATTAAATTGAAAATCACAATTTTCTGAGTTAGTGTCACCATCAGACATATCAATGTAAACATCATATATCCCAAATGCTGTCTATATATGAACTGCTTTCATTTGTAGCATTTTCCTTGGATACAAAACATTAGAATTGTCTATAATCTACCTTCCCATGGAAATATACCTAAATCTATAATTATTTTCATCAGTTTTTAAAGTAAGTCTGTTGAGAAAATACCTGCACACTCTCTGTGAAGATCATGGAGATTGCCTTCAGTTCTATCACTAATCAGTAGTTTATATTCACTTTTAAAATTACAGATTGGATTTTAAAAGTAAAATCACTGGTTGTAAGGAGATAAAAAGGCAATTAGAAACTAATGAAAGCTTTGTTCCCTGCTTCTATGTGAAAAGGGCGAACCAACAATGCCTAGTGGAGTAGATCTGAGTTTTCTTGCCTATACCCTGGGACAGATAACTTTGAATTCTGAAGCTTCTGGGGATGATTTTTTATTACTCATCCTCTCTGAGGGTTCTTTTAGTCCACATTTTTTACCTTCTTCTAAAGACAAAGTATTTTTGGCTTCTCACTGTATAGTCCAGGCTTGCCTCAAACTTCTGATCCTCCTGCCTTTATCTCTAGAGTTTTAAATTCTATTTCTGTGTCACCACACCAAGCCCAACAAAATAATCAAAACAAACCTATAATCACTTTTATTGTCACTACTATTCTTCCGTAATTTTTCTTTTTTATTATTTTTTTTATTTATTAAAGATTTCTGCCTCCTCCCCTCCACCGCCTACCATATCCCTCCCCCTTCCCCAATCAAGTGCCCCTCCCTCATCAGCCCGAAGAGCAGTCTGGGTTCCCTGCCCTGTGGGAAGTCCAAGGACCTCCCACCTCCTTCCAGGTCTAGTAAGGTGAGCATCCAAACTGTCTAGGCTCCTACAAAGCCAGTATGTGCAGTAGGATCAAAACCCAGTGTCATTGATCTTGACTTCTCAGCAGTCCTCATTGTCTGCTATGTTCAGCCAGTCCAGTTTTAGCCCATGCTTTTTCAGACCCGGGCCAGCTGGCCTTGTTGAGTTCCTGATAGATCATCCCCAATGTCTCAGTATGTGGGTGCACCCCTCGCGGTCCTGAGTTCCTTGCTCGTGCTCTCTCTCCTTCTGCTCCTGATTTGGACCTTGTGATTTCAGTCTGGTGCTCCAATGTGGGTCTCTGTCTCTGTCTCCTTGCATTGCCTGATGAAAGTTAATCTCCAGGAGGATGCCTATAAGTCTTTCTTTGGGTTCTCCTTCTTATTTAGCTTCTCTAGGATCACGAATTATAGGCTCAATGTCCTTTATTTATGGCTAGAAACCAAATATGAGTGAGTACATCCAATGTTCCTCTTTTTGGGTATGGCTTACCTCACTCAGGATAGTGTTTTCTATTTCCGTCCATTTGCATGCAAAATTCAAGAAGTCGTTGTTTTTTACTGCTGAGTAGTACTCTAGTATGTATATATTCCATACTTTCTTCATCCATTCTTCCGTCGAAGGGCATCTATGTTGCTTCCAGGTTCTGGCTATTACAAACAATGCTGCTATGAACATAGTTGAACAAATGCTTTTGTAGTATGATAGGGCATCTCTTGGGTATATTCCCAAGAGTGGTATTGCTGGGTCAAGGGGTAGGTTGATCCCGAATTTCCTGAGAACCCGCCACACTGCTTTCCAAAGTGATTGCACAAGTTTGCATTCCTACCAGCAATGGATGAGTGTACCCCTTCTTCCACAACCTCTCCAGCAAAGGCTATCATTGGTGTTTTTGATTTTAGCCATTCTGGCAGGTGTAAGATGGTATCTTAAAGTTGTCTTGATTTGCATTTCCCTGATCGCTAAGGAAGTTGAACATGACCTTAAGTGTCTTTTGGCCATTTGAACTTCTTCTGTTGAGAATTTTCTGTTCAGTTCAGTGCCCCATTTTATAATTGGGTTGGTTAGTTTTTTACAGTCTAGTTTCTTGAGTTCTTTATATATTTTGGAAATCAGACCTTTGTCAGTTGCAGGGTTGGTGAAGATCTTCTCCCAGTCAGTGGGTTGCCTTTTTGTCTTAGTGACAGTGTCCTTTGCTTTACAGAAGCTTCTCAGTTTCAGTAGGTCCCATTTATTCAATGTTGCCCTTAATGCCTGTGCTGCTGGGTTTAGTTTTTCTGAAACATATCTTGAGACTCTCATGTGCTTCTAGAATCCTAGTTTATACGTGGCATAGGAAAAAGAAAGGATTGACAGTGTTCATTGAGCACCTGTTGATATTAAGCCCCATCTCACTGAATTTTACTTGAGAGATTCATGTAATCTTAGTTACACATCCTAAAAGTTGCCATCATTTATTCTATTAACTCTCTAAGATGAAGAAAGTGAGACTATGAGGCCAGGTGACATGGGGAGAATAAAACAGGAAGGGTGATTGCTTTGAAATTCTCCTAGAGAAAGTTTTAACTCATGTATTCAATAGAAAAAACTTGCAGCATACATAAGATGTTAAAAGGACAAACTGAGGCCATTGCTTAGGTAGAGACTATCTTATTATTTGCTTTACTGCTATCTTTTATGCCCTCTCCTCCCAATTTTAAGAGCTTTCCCCAGCACCTATGGTGCAAATTACGGCTGTCTTGTAGTCTTAATTCTAGCCAGGCAATGCTGTCTCCCTATGTGTTTATACTGTATCCACTTGACTTTCTAAGTATGATTTTATACATGGCCTATACTGTAGCTGAAAGTATAATGCCTAGCCAGTCAGTTGGGATGCACGTCTTTAATTCCAGCACCTGGAAGGCAAAGGCAGGCCAATCTATGGGAGTTCTTGGCTAGTATGGTCTACAGGACAGACAGGGAATTTACACAGAGAAATCCTGTCTCGAAAAATAAGAACAAAATATAATGTCTAATAAATTCTTTATTAGGAGAGTCTTTGAAACACAGACTACTAGATTCTTAGAAACACAGTGCCTATAAGGACTGGATGTGTAGTAGGATATTTCAGATAAATTGGCATGACAGCGCAGGGGTTCACCAGATAAACTGAAATGCAGGATGACGGGGTGTAGTCATTGGTGTCCATACTCGCCCTACATAGAAGCAACCTACAAACATAAGCAGAGCAAATGCAAGGCAGCTTTGTGAAGAAATCTGATTTGCAGCAGCAGCTATTCTCACAAGCAGTGGCCAGCTGAGTCTCCTCCATGTGTGTCACTAGGAAGTGAGACAGCTGCAGTGAGGAGAACCTCTCAGAAGACTGCTGATGGAGGAAAAGAATGTTGCTTCCCTCCAATCATGCTGTGAGTTTGACTAGAGAGTGTGGGATTTTTCTGGGATAACTCATCAAAACTGAGAGCACCTTGTGACCAGGGAGTGACGTGTGAAGCCTGCTAGTGGCATTCCTATCTTCTCTCACTCTTTTCAAAGGCTGCAAGGTCAAACGGAATGTCAGATGGGAAAAGGACTGTTAGACACTCTACCTTGCAACCACTAAGGGCTAGATGTAACTATCTATTCATTTCCTTTTGCCTCTGGTAATCCATTTTGGTATGTCATTATGCATAAAATTCCCTAGTCCTCCAAGCTACACTCGATCACTATTTGATGTATGTTTTGTTTTGTTTTCAGGCATGAATGAATTAATCAGCCCTATTATCACAGCATCTGCAAGAGACCTGATTGGGGTGATTAAGAGCATCTATCAGCACTGGATTAAACAGTAGGTACTTAAACATTATCTTTACATTTGTTCCAGCATCTCTTCCCCCCAAAGATTGTTCTCTCACCCAGAAGTAACCAGACAGATACTGAGAACCTCCATTAACTGCCTGCTGCTTGCTGTTCTATATAATAAATTATCATGTAATGATAAGGTTTTAACAGTGAAACAATGTAGCCTGGCATCACATGAAAGAATTTGTTTACTAGATGATTTGGTAAAATGTAGTTTTTTAACTTTGCACTTTGGGGTAATTATTAGAGCCTAGACAAAACTAAAATTCATAATTATCCTATTTTTAATTGTGAATTAGATAGTGTAGCCATTGTCAAAATTTTTGATATTGTAAAGCAAAATGCTTTACAGTACTGCTTACATTTGTTGTTGATTTTTTCTAACCTCTTACTTAAATCAGAGGAGAGTATTTAAGTCATTTCATTATTATTCTGTCCCTATTTGTGCGAATTGTTTATTTCATAGTCTTAAAAAAGCAACTAGAAAATCAGGGAATGTAGCCTTTACTTATATTTGAAATTAAATGCATATAATTATATACACATTTTCAACATTACATACACAAAAACATACCACACCCTGGCCTTTCTGCACAGACAAAATAAATAGAATAATAGTTGTATATTGAGAAAGAATATGACATTTCCTAAGGTGGAAAAGTATAGTGAGCACAAACAAATTACACAAATAGACAAGTGTTTACTCATTGGTTGACAAGTCTCTGGTCAGACATATAATAGAAAGGCATAGATTTCAGAATGAGAAGTGTGGGTACTTTTTTCTCCTCTTATTCTAGAGGGTTGCTCTCAGAATTATGCAACGGTGTAGATAAATAACTGTTGTTTAGGAGATATGTAAAGTCTTTATGTTTTAAACTTAAACATTTTTTAAGTTAAAAAATGAACAAAGTGGAAAGTAGCTTTTGGGAAATAGGAAAACTCCAGCAAGAGATGTGGCGCGAGAAAAGGCAATAGAGGTTTGAAATGGCCAAATTTGGTATACATATGTACAAAGTAACAACAGAATAATAAATGAATACATCATGAGCAAAATAATCATAGATAAATTAAAAATGGTTGTACTCTTCCACTGATATACCATGTCCTCAACCAGGAAGGTGTTTAATAATCAGTACTACTGCTATAGTACACATGTCCTCTGCATGTGAATATGTTTATATTTAATGTAATGTATTTCAATATGTATTCAATTTTGAGCATCTGGAAGCAATATTCAAGTTATTGGATCCGCTCTTTCTAGTTGCATATTCTCCTAAGCGAGGAAAGATTTTTCTTGGGACTTTTGCTAATATAGAGGATATTAGCAAGAAACAGGAGATATAAAGTCAGGCATCTGTATACAGCATATTATAGATTACTGACACATGACCCATGATAGAATAGCCCACATAGCAAATGACACATATCTATCATCAAAGATGGCTATCTGTTAGCTCAAATGAACTACTATATATGTATTGAAAGTATTAATGGATAAAAGTTCTGGGTAATCTTTGTATTTTTGTGCAAGTATGAAATTCATTTAAACAAGGAGAAATTCAAATAGTTATTTGATAATTTCATACAGTGTGTTTTGATCATATTCATACACCCTTAACTCTTCCTTAATTTATTTCTCTCATTTACCCACCCAGATTTGTGTCCTTCACAAAAAAACTTCAAGGTAATTTTTGTTGCTGAAGTATGCTTGATTATATGTTATTTCACTGAAGAGTGATTGACTTACTAGGATACACTCTTAGAGAAAACTACTATCTCTCCATTTTCCAGCAGTTGACAGTTACCTATAGTTCTATAATTTCTGCTGGAATTGTGTGCCCAATTCTCTTATCTATGCTAGAATTGGATTGCCTTAGACTCACATAGGTGTTGTGGGTGCTGTTGAAACCACTGTTTGTATGTGCAGCTGTCCTGCTCTGTCGAGAAAATATGTATCCTTGTTGTAATCAGCCACTCTTACACCTTTTCCTCCTCCTTTTCTAGAATTAGTTCTGAGCTTGTGGAGGGGGTATATGTTTCCTTTAGAGCTGAGCGGTCTGCACTTTGATATTCTATGCATGTTGGCAAGTTATGGTTCTCCATATTAGTCACCATCTACTATGAATAATCATAAACTCCTCTGGTGACTGTTGGGAGATATATTAATCTGTGGGTATAAAGATAAGTCATTAGAAGTCAGTTTAACATTGTGCCCATTTAGCAGTTTAAAAGTAGTAGGCTTTTCCATGTGGCCTACGACCTGTCTAGCTATAAGTTCTTAGACCGATAATAGTTCCAGGTATGGGTTTTGTCTCATGAAGCAGGCCATAAGTCCAATCAGAAAGTTGGTGGTCGCTCCGGTGATGGTTATAGCCATATTAACATCAATGGGCATGTCTTCCCCAACCAGTCATTAATGTAGATCACAGTGTTCACAGTTGGGTAAGACTATTTTACATTGCTTCTTGATAGCTTGCATGGCACCATCTCACACTATGAAAGCTAGACAGTAGAGGTGAAGTTTCCAGGTCAGTATCAACTTGATATCTTCATGTCCTATGATTCAACCACGTGATATCTTCAGCAATATCATCTTACTGTTAAGTTCTGGAGAAAACCAAGAACAACGGCAAAAGTTTGTAATGTTTGGTGGCCTATTGGACCTCAGTGGCCAATAACTCTTCTCTAGTAAGGATACTGAGAGACAGGGGAGAGACCTCATATAGGATAACACCCCTACTAGCAGGTAACAAAAAACCCAATGACTGGTATAAGTTACTTTTTCGTAGTTGTTGGCCACTGCTTATATCTACAGCATCAGGTTTCCATATATTTATTTTTGAAATCTCTTTGATGTTATTATCTCTTCCCACACTCCCTCTTCTGTCCTAATCTCTATTCCCAAACCCCAGGTTAACCCTTCCTCTTCCATTACTCCCTTTTAACACTTTATAGAAGTGCCTTCTGTCTCCACTCCCTTAAAAGTCCTTCTCCATAGTTCCTTAGTAATGTCCTGACCTCTATGGGTATTCCTAGTAAAACATATATATCTGAAAAAAAGCATGTGATGTTTGTATTTCTGGATCAGGGTTATCTCACTTAGAATGATTGCTTCCAGTTACACCCATTTACTTAAAATTTCACAATTTCCTTTTTCTTAATAGCTGAATAATAGTCAAATGTTTAAATACACCACAGTTTTATTACACATTTATTGGTTGCTAGACCTCCAGACTCTTTCCATTTAATGGCTCTTATGAATAAAGCAGCAATAAACATGGACAAGGAGGCATCTCAACAGTAGGACATGGAGTCCTTTGAATATATGCCTAAGAGTAGTATAGCTGCATTATGTATAGATCTATTTTTAACTTTTTGAGGCATCTCCACACTGAGTTGTACAGTGTTAGAACAGTTTGTGGCCATTTTTTTCATTCCAATGAAATATGTGTCTAAAACTAAGCAAATATTAAAAATAATAGCCTTTGCTGAAAATACCTCTTATTTTTGTTTAATAATCTCTCCTTTCTTTAACTTTTCATAGTTTGTATTTAAGAGAAAAAACTATAAATTGGAAATGAGTGCCTAAATTATATATAAATTCACCCTAATCAAAATTATGTTGACAAGATTACTATGGTATCTGGGAGTCCTGACTGGCATTCTGAATGGACAATGCTGTATAGTTAAATATTTAGCCTATGATGTAATTAAAATAGTATGTCAACATTTGAGTTGAATTCAGAGACAGAAATGTGCATCCTAGCATGCTTTGTGCTAGGATAATCCTGCATGGTAGATGCTGAGGAGAGCAATAAGAGATCAGGCTGAAAAAAAGAGAACTAGGCCTTCAATTTTGAATTTTCAGGCCTTTGCAGTGTAGACATGTGAAAGATTTGCAAGTTTCAAAGAGATAGTTTAGCTTGAATCTGGTAAAAACAACTATAGGCATGGCAGTCTAAAACAAGAAGGTCATGTTACTTAACACAACAAAAGGGAAGTAGGGCTCTCATGCATGTCAAAATGTTGTAAACAGAGATAAAATATGAATTTGTTCACTTCTGAAATCCTAATGGGTATTGCTGGGTATGTTATGTTTCAAAAACACAAAAACTTGTATTTGCCTGTGAGGATTCCTTAGTGTCTTGTTCAGCTAACTAAGATTTTTAGTTAGCTGAGCTAATTTGAGCTTGAAATAGAAGTTCATATTCTTTTTATAAAAACATATAGAGAAGATTAGGAAAGGACATTCTCTAGATTTCCTATAGATTTTTAATTCCAAATAGGACTTCATTAATATAAGTTGTAATGCATTTAGTTTTAAAGTCAAACAAGAGTAGCTCATCATGTTGCCATGATAATCCTCTCATTAATTCCCAGTGCCAAGTTATATTGTCCACTGAAATGATGAGTGACCTAAACTGTACAATTGTCATAATCATTGCCACTCACTGACAGATTATTAAGTCACAGAAAATTATTTAATACAAATGGAAAATTCCAGTCATATATTGCCTTTGCATTAAATTCAAAGCCTGGCCTGATCGCAAAGCAGTCATTGTGATGATATCTGAGATCCTTTAAGAAACGTCATCCCTTCCCTAGAGGAGAGCAAAATTCCCAAAACTTGAATCCAGTCACTAAAACATCAACTATGGGAAGAAAAGTCATTTGAAAAGGACTCACCTGACACAGTTCATCATTAATGAATCATTTTTTGGATGCTTTCTCATACAAATTTATCCAAGTCTCAGTGAAGATCTACAGTTTTGTTTGATGGCAGATATTTTATATATGGCTGTACTTATTACAGACCTGGAGTGGGACAGATTCCAAGTGAGTATATCATTGCCTGCGTACTTGAAAAGGGGTTACAAGGCATTTGTAACAAAAGTCTTTGTTTTAAGGTTAACCTTTGATGTTCTTCATCTTCCTTCTGTATCTTCGGAGATGGATTCAGGACAATGAGTCAAAATTTTGTGTTTGGTTCATTTTACTGGATTACAAATGAAAACTGGTTGGTGGGAGGCACAGTAGCAATGCTGTACTGCTCTGTGTTTCTACCTAAGCCAAACAGAGTGGACTCTACACAGGACTATTGCTGGTGGAAAGTCAATCAAGGAATCCACTCATCTTTATTGTTTTTTAAGACAGTATCTGAGACTGTTATTATACTCAAAATACTCCTGTGTCTACCTCCGAGTGCTGGAACCATAGGCATGTAAGCCACACACAGCCTCCCATCTTTAACTTTAAAGTCACTCTAGTAGCTCTAGTAGCAAGAAACAAAAAGATGACTGTGAGAACCAAGACAAAATAAAAACCTTTCATTTGATTTTACTAATCAAGAGGTTGATTAATGCTGACAGAAGAGTGTACAATCACAATACTGTTTTCTCGCATGTTGCCATTTCCCAATGAAACTAGGGGGTTTTGCCTTAGTTATTTTTTTCTATTGCGCTAAAAAACAACATGACCAATGCAACTTATAAAATAAATCATTTAATTGGGCTTATAATTCCAGAGAGTACATGATAGCAGAGTGAAGACATGCCAGCAGAAACAGCTGACAACTCACATCTTAAAACAGAAAGCAGGAGACAGAGTACTGGGAATGGCTGAAAGCTTTTGAAGTCTCAAAGCTTGCCCCAGTGACACATTCCCCAAACAAGGTCACATCTCCTAACCCTCCCCCAAACAATTTCACTAACTGGGGACCAAGTGTCCAAACATATGAGCCTATAGGCTCATCACTGCAGGCTTGTTTGCTGAAGGATGTTCATCTGGAGTGTCATTTAGTTGGTAGTATACACTCTGAAATCATAGAAATCATGGGATTAGATGAAGAAGTAGCTAACTAGAATTCTTTTCTCTTGACATATCAAAGAGGGCATGCCATCAAGACCCAGAAAATGACTTCCAGTCCAGCAAAGGCAAAGTTGTGTCACTGGGGAAACTGAAGCTCATATAAACTAATAAGATAGGTCTTGTGTACCTCCCTCCTTTACTTCCCTTAAAGCCTAATATGAAATCATTACCTGCAACTTAAAATACAAGAATGATGAGATCTTCATATTTTAGACTAATGCCATGATCTTGGGATATAATTTTCTTTCCCATGAAGAAATTTAACTGTAATTATTAAACAGTATATGTTTTGTTGTTGGTGGTGTAAATACCACCACTATCTTTAAATCTTAAACTTTAAGTCATTTTCCATCACTGTTCTTTCTGAAATAGCTGAGTACCTCAGTGTCCGTTTCTAGAGCAGTGGTCCTCAACCTTCCTAATGCTACAGACCTTTAATACAGTTCTTAATATTTTAGTGACTGCCCCCCCAACTATCAAATTATTTTCATTACTACTTCATGACTGTAATTTTGTTACTTTTATGAATTATAATCCAAATATCTGATATACAGGATATCTGATATTCAATCCCTGTGAAATGGTAATCTGACCCCCAAAGGGGTTGAGAACCACTTACTTACTATTACTTTTTGCTGTTTAAAACAAAATGCTACAGAGGTTAGATAAAATAAAAAAGAGACTCCAAATATAAATAAACCAGAAATAACCACAGAGAAGGGAACATACTAAACAAAAAGACTAGAGCATACTGACATAATAAATGAGCTAAAATTCAAAGACTACATAAGCTTTGGGATGTATTACATATACTCCAGAAATTGTGAGTGTGTGGAGGCATTGATATTCTTTTGACAAAGTTGTCAGGTTTGAGTTTGTGAACCCAGTTTCTAAAGGTTGGATTCTGATGTTTTCAGTCTAAATGCTTTCCTTAGGGCAGATATCCTATCCTTACAAACTAGGCCCTCTGAATGTGGGTGACAGTTGTATGACTTGGGTATTCTGTCAGGCCACTGGCAGTGAGACCAGGATGTATCCTACTACATGAGCTGGTGTTTTGGAGCCCATTCTCTATGGAGGGATACCTTGCTCAGACTAGATATGGGGCAGGGAGAGGGGTGCTCAGTCTTGCCCCAAAGTGATGTGCCAGACTTTGTACACTCCTCGTGGGAAGCCTTACTTTCTCTGTGGAGTGGATGGTAGGTGGGGTTGGGCAAAGGCAAGGTGGGGGAGAGGGAAGAAGGGAGGCAGTGGGAACTAAGATTAGTACGTAAAATGAGAAAAGATTGTTTTAAAAATAAATAATTTTTTAAAATGAAGAAAGATTAGACCCTAGTCAAGAAATAGGAAATCCTTTTTCTTTTTCTTTTTACTGAAGGAAGGCTTTTTAGTCCCTTAAAAGTCATACCACGTAGGTAGCCACCTACACACAAATCATGGCCAATCGTCGGGTGAGGCCCTGGGGACTGGTTTATTTTCCACTCCACCCTCGCTCTTTTTACCAGCCCCCAAAAGGTGGCTTTCCTCCTTTGCTTTCACAGGCTATTAATCCTGTGAAGCAGTGCATAGGGCACACGCTCAAAGAGAAAATTTTGAGAAGGACGGCAAAAAAAGTGCAAAGGGCCAGAGGGATGTGATTATCTTGGACGTTAGTTTATTTTATGTAAGCTTGGAAACTCATAACTTTCCTGTAAAAAAAATCCCCTCATCTTGTCCAAACGCTCATGTCTGGTCTGAGACACAAGGTGAACATTCAGAAAAGCTGAGGAAAATCCCCACAGCCGTGTCAGCACTGAGAACAGGAAATGCATACAGTTTTCCCACTGCTATGTAACTTGTGATTGCTTCACCACTTCTACAAAGTAAAAATATTCAAAAATCAATGTGTAAAATGGAACTTGGCATAATAGTTGGTTATACTGTGAAAGAAAAGAGTTGGGATACACAAACACAGTGTGGCAAATACCCAAGATAATGATAGTTTTATTTGGGCTAAATATAATTTTAAGTAGTTTCTTTAGTGTTTTAGAGTACCATTCAAAAGCAAGTTAGTACTTTTTTAATTGTACATCAATATAAAAGTGCTTGAGTTCCACTGTGAATGAATTCCAAGTTAAACAGCAGTCAACAACTGGAGATTTATCAAATTGCTTACAAAAGATTATAGTAGCCTGGTGGTGGTGGTGGCACACGGTTTTAATCCCAGCACTCAGGAGGCCAAGGCAGGTAGATCTATATGAGTTTGAGGCCAGCCTTGTCTACAGAGTGAGTTCCAGGATGGCCAGAGCTGTTACTCAGAGAAACTTTTTTTAAATTTATTTATTTATTAAAGATTTCTGCCTCCTCCCCGCCACCGCCCCCCATTTCCCTTCCCTTGCCCCAATCAAGTCCCCCTCCCTCGTCATGTAGGAAGGATGGTCTCCCAAAATAAGGAGAAAGGTTTTTGAAAAGTCGGGCATGCTACTTCAAATAAATCTCTCATTTAAAGCCAGGGTATGTTTAGATGCCTGCCATGGTGTGGGTTCTTTCTTATGAAAGGACTGTCTTTATGAAGAATTTTATGTGTTAAAACAAATGTCCCTTTTCACTTTTGTCCCTGTCATCCTAGATGAAGGAGTATTTGTGTTTAGTTTAGGACAATGATTAGAAATTTCATTCAACTTTTTGTACTAGAAAATCATGCTGATTAGTGAAGGGAAAGCATCACTAGCTATGCTGGCAGGTACCTAGGAAAATCTTAAGGGAGATTGTCTACTTAGGTACATTCCCGAGTTTTATGATGAAATGTAGAGCCAGAAATTTGTCAGATAAAAGGAGCTTATATACATGTAGCAAAGGATCATAATTAGATATGGTATTTTGTTCAACAAATATACACTAATAAAATTGTAGCAATGGCACAGGAACAAAAACAGGAGTGTTGTAGGGAGGCTGCTTGCTCTTCCCGGCTACCCAGCTAGCTTAGACATGAAATAACAACACAGAAACTGTATTAATTAAATCACTGCTTGGCCCATTAGTTCTAGCTTCTTATTGGCTAACTCTTACAAATTAATTTAACCCATTTATATTAGTCTGTGCATCGCCATGTGGCAGTAGCTTACCAGCAAAATTTTGGCATGTCTGAGACTAGTGCTCCATGACTTCTATCTGACTCTGCCCTTCTTCCTCCCAGCATTCAGCCTAGCTTTCCCTGCCTACTTAAGTTCTGCCTTGCTATAGGTCCAAAACAGTTTCTTTATTCATTAATGGTAATCACAGCACACAAAGGGGACTCCCACATCACAGGAGTATAGACTTTGGGAGTGTGTAGTCTTGACTTCCAGTTTAATTTATTTAAGCAAACAACAAACATGTCCATGTCCTTTCTTTTTATATTTTTTTAAATGTTGGGGCTATAAATTTAACTACATTTCTTTCTTCCCTTTCTTTTATCAAAACCCTCCCAAATACTTCTTTCCATTCTCTTTCAAATTCATTCTTTCATTAATTGTTAGGACATGCATATATGTATTTGTGTATGCATGTACATTTGTAAATATTACCGGCTCATTCTGCATAATGTTACTGGTTTATGTGTTTTCATAGCTGACCATTTGACACTGGACAACCAATTGGAGTGTTCTTTCCTGGGAAAGACCACCTGTCCCACCCACAGCTTTTCTCAGTTTTCTGTAGTTCTCTGTGTAGGGTTGAAACCTCATTGGCTTGTCTAAGTCCAGTTTGACATGACCATCGATGCTGTCCTTGTTCAGCTCATTTTTGGGTGGTTATGTGGGTGAGACTTTATAGGTGTTGTTTGTGACATTACCAGGAGACACAATCTCACAGCAAAATCCAAGATGTCTCTTACCATCTCCTTCCCCTTCCCCAGTGTCCCCTGAGTCTTATGTGTGGAAGTATTTAGTAGATGTATCCATTGGGACTGGGCTCAGCAACTCTGCATTTTGGTGGAGTGTGGTTTTCTGTATTCTGCTCGGCACCTCTGAAGTTTAATGGAGTGTGGTTTTCTGCATTTTGCTCAACATCTCTGCATTTTGATGGGGTGTGGTTCTCTGTAGTGGTCTCTGTCTATTGTAAAGTGAAGTTTCCTTAATGAGGGGTGAAAACTGTACTTATTTGTAGGTATAAGGGAAAAAATTTAAAATTTGTTGTTAGATATTATGCTTGTTTAGTTAATTACTAATTGTAAATTCTCTATTACATGTCTCCCCTCTTACATGCTTGCATTATCTATGATCAGATTCTTCCACCCTGTATGGTAACTTTTATTCTTTCCCACTTGATTTTGGGTTCAAGAAGAGAAATGCCACACACCTTTTTTATGTTGTCTATATTTCCAGTACCCGGTACCTGGCAAATTCTAGATGCTGAGTAAATATTGGCCCAGTAAATATTTGATGAATAAACCAAGCCAAGATCTCAGAACCTAGAGGATTCAGAAGTACACAAGACCCAGGCCATAACTTCAAGGAGTTTCTGAGTTAGTTGGAGTTGGATATAATGGATCAGAGAACAAGAGCATGAATAATGCACACATAATTAACATTAGGAATTATGTTTACAATAACAGGAAACTGGGTTATTGTAAAAAGTTACAAATAGGATTTGAAGGTGACAGCCAGCATAACAGTGTTGCTTAAACCACAGGATGTTTCAGGAAGAACAGGAAACTTGAGAAAGTGAAAGAATGAAAGAAAGAAAGAAAGAAAGAAAGAAAGAAAGAAAGAAAGAAAGAAAGAAAGAAAGAAAAGAAAGAAAAAAGAAAGGAAGGAAGGAGAGAAAGAAAAAGGAAGGGAGAAGAGAAAGAAAGGGGAATGAAGAACAGAAGAGAAAGAGAAAGGAAGGAAGAGCAAGATAAAGAGAAAAAAGAAAGAAGAAAGAAAGAAAAGAAATAAAGAAAAAGAACACAGAAGTAGTAGACAAAGAGCTGCTGCAGGCTAAAGCAGCATCACTATCAGTGCTGTCTATGAAAGCTAAAAGGGTGACATTGAAGAGTTTGACTTCATTGGAAATATGTAGTCACCCTGCTAGAAAAAAAATAGCAGGAGATCAAAGTTTACAAAGGTACAGGACACTGTTATAAAGATTAATTTCCATGCTATGAAGCTTCTGATTTGTTAGCTTTAAAGAGTTAACGTGGAAAAAAAGTGAAAATAATGAAAACTTAATGTAGAATGGAGCAGAATAAAAATAGAAAAGGAAATTAAATAGCAAAGGACTAAACTTGGGGGAAAGATGCAAATTTTAAAATGGGATGGTAATAAGAATGCTCTTGCAGAAACATCAGTTAATATATAAGTAATGTTTATTAAGCACTTATTGCACACTTGCAACGTACTAAATGCATTACCTAGATTAGCATAGTAAATTTTCATATTGACTCTCCATTATTATTGTCATTTTTAATGTACAGTTGTGTATATACACAGATATTTATATATATTCATTGCTGATGGCTTCATAGATTCTGTATGTTCTCTAAAAGAAATGATACTAAAATGAACATGGGAGTGAAGATGTTTCTTCAAAGTACTGATTTCATTTCTTTTAGAGAGATACCCACAGTAGAAATATTGAAACATGTGGTGGTTCTATTTTTAATTTTCAGGAACCACAATCCACGTTTTGCAATGTGGTATTAATTTATATTCCGTCCAATAAGACAGAAAAAATTCCATTTCTCTACATCTTCACTAGCGCTTGTTTTCTTTTGAATTGTTATAAAAGGCCTTCTTAGTGGTATGAGTAATATTTCATAGTGGTTTATAATTTGCATTTCCTTGGTTATTAGTGATACTAGCACCTCTCCACACACTTCTTATCTGCCATCTAAATTTCTCTATCACCTTATCAACATCACTACATGTGAACATATTTCAAGGATACCATCTCTTTTCAGAACTGGACTGTTTGCTAACATCTCTTTCACTATCAATACTATTCTTTAGAGTAATGCATAAATGTCATAATACCAAGTTTCTACATCTTCCTTGTTTGAGAAATATCAAATATTTAACATCTTCAAGCTAAATGCCTTTTAAATAAAGTGAGACCCACGTTTCTAGACAACACGTGATATTTTACTTACCAGGCAATTTACTTACCAGGCAAAATAATAACAATAATTCCTTCAAGGACTGAATCATGAACACTTCAAACCACATGGAGCTGATAATCCAAACCAGAAGGTTTCATAATTCTCTTTTCATTTTTATTCTTCCCACGTATCTTTAAAGTCAGTTAAATCCTTCTAGATTTCAGCAGCCTTGAGGCAACTATCCAAGTCCCTAAGCTAAAATTTGTTTACCTCAGAAGGGTCATGGGCCCAGCTGAGTCAACCTTTGGGGGATTTGATTCTCTGTTCTGGTGCTCTGCTCTCGTCTTGGATAATTAAGAGGTGACTAAATGGCCCATGTAAATGGAAATATTTAAAGAGAGGCTGGTTGCCCACTTGTTTTCACAACATCTGGGAAGGATTTGAATAAAATCACTGGCCCCTAAACGATGCTTCAAGGACAAATGCAATGCTGACTATATCAGAATCATATGGGAAGCCTTTTTAAAAACAAATTTCTGGCCTTATCTAAAACATGTTAAATCAAAATCTCTGGAGGAAACACCTGGAAAGCTGTATTTTTTGTTGTTATTTTTAAAGAAAGAGTCTTCCTTAAATGGATATGAATATCTGCTAAGTTCATGAAACAGTGGTGGAGATCAGATTTTCCAAAATCTCAACTGAGTTTAACTGTTAAAATGCACATTTTGATTTTGCAAGTCCTGAGGGAAGAGCTGAGATTCTTCTGAATATCTAAGAGGCTCCCATATTTGTTGGTTCAGACATTTTTAGTAACAAAATGCTAGATTATTTTTTCAAGTTCCTTCTAGTTTTATTTTTCTGCATCTTGTGGAAAAGTGGTTCTCAACCTTCCTAGTGCTGAGACCCTTTCATACAGTTTCTCATGTTGTGATGACCCCCAGCCATAAAATTATTTTCATCACTACTTCATAACTATAATTTCCTACTGTTATGAATCATAATGTAAATATCTGTGTTTCCCAGTGGTCTTAGGTGAACCTTGTGGCCGGGTCATTTGACCCACAAAGGGGTCATAACCCAGAGAATGAGAACCACTGTGATAGAATCTGTAGCATATTTACTCTCACTCAAATTCTTTTAAAAGTAATGCATTTTATATATAGGTCTTATTTTCTTATTTTACCTATATACAATGATATTTGATTGTATCTATATCTGACTTCATCCCATCTTCTCTAGACCTTCTCGATAGGTCTCCTTCCCAACTTTATATCCTCTTATGTTTTTTTTTATATATAAATAACTCATTGAGTCCCTTGAGAACTGACCATATGTGCATGTGTGTGGGGCCATCCACTTGGGGATGAACAACCTATCACCCCCAAAGAAAAATTTGGCTACACCCCTAAAGAAAAATTATTCTCTTCCCCCTTAGTGGCCATCAACTACCAATAACTCCTCATCTAGGGATAAAGACTTCTGAGCTCGTCCCCTATTCATACTGGAATTCTGACAGGATTAATCTTGTTCAGGTAAACTAAGGTACCCCTAATTTTATGAGTACAAAAAAGATATTTCAATCCTGATATAGTGTACCCTCCATATGGGTTATTGGTAAGGGAGTTTCCAGAGCGCCCCAATAAAATAACTCAGGCTATTAGCATTGCTTTCTTATATATTATTATACCATTACTTTATTAACACTAGTTGCCCATTCTAATTAGACTGTGGGATCCTATTGCTGAAGATACCACATACTTTGGCTGTAAGACATAGAAGAATGTTTTTAATTTTCTTTTAGTTTTCTCTAACACATTATATCCCCACCACAGTTTCCCCTTCCCCCACTCTTCCCCATACTCCTTTCACCTCTCTTCTTTCCCATATCCACTCTTCCTCTGTTTCCCTTCAAAAATAAAAAGAGCAGGTAGGCTGGAGAGATGGCTCAGAGGTTAAGGGCACTGGCTGCTCTTCCAGAGGTCCTGAGTTCAATTCCCAGCAACCACATCGTGGCTCGCGACCATGTACAATGAGATCTCGTACCCTTTTCTGACCTGCAGGCATATACACAGGTAGAACAGTGGATACATAATAAATAAATAGATTTTTTGAGAGACAGAGGAGAGAGAGAGAGGAGAGAGAGAGAGAGAGAGAGAGAGAGAGAGAGAGAGAGAGAGAGAGAGAGAGAGAGCAGGCTTCCCAGGGACATCAACTGAACATGGCATAACAAGTTAAAATAAGACTAACTGTGTGGGTAACAGTTGTACGGCTGAGGTAGACTGCAGGGCCACTATCATTGGGACCAGGATTTATCCCTTGTGCTTGTACTGGCTTTTTGGAATTCATTCTCTTTGGAGGGATACCTTGCTCAGCCTAGATATAGGAGGGAGAGCCTTGATCCTTCCTCAAAGCAATGTGCCTTACCTTCTCTGAAGAATGGATAAGGGAGCAGGAGGAGGGCAGGAAATGGAAACTGGGATTGGTATGTAAAATGAAAAAATAGAGTTTTTAATAATAAAAAGTTAAAAAATGAATAAGCACAAACCTTCATAATAAGGCTAAACAAGGTAACCCAGTAGGAGGAAAATGGTCCCAAGATCGGACAAAAGAGTCAGAGACACCCACTGCTCCCATTCTTAGGAATCCCACAAGAACACCAAGCCACACAACCATAACATATATGAAGAGGACTTAGCTCAGACCCATGCAGGTTCAGAGATTGTCACTTCAGACTCTGTGATCCCCTATGAGGCCTGCTTAGTTGATTTTGTGGTCTGTGTTCTCGTAATGCCCTCCACCCCACCCCACTTCCCCATCCCAGCTCATACAATCCGGTCTCCCCTCTCTTTTACAGGGTTCCCCTGGCTCTGCCTAGTGTTTGGCTGTGGGTCTCTGTATCTGCTTCCATCAGCTGCTGGAAGAAGCCTTTCTGATGGCAATTGGGCTAGGCACTGATCCTATGAGTATAGCAGAAAATCATTAGGAATCATTTCATTGGATTTTTCCTCCAGTCATGTTTCATTCTACCCTGGGTCTCTGGGCTAACCAGCCCCTGGTTCCTACTCATCCAGATAGTGTCAGACATGGGCTCCCTCTTGAGGTATGGGCCTCAACTTGGACCAGTCATTGGCTGACCACTCCCATAAGCTCTGCACCATTACCCCAGCACATCTTGTGGGCAAGAAAGATTTTAAGTCTAAGATTTTGTGGCTGGGTTAATGTTGCAGCCCCACTGCTGGGAGCCTTGCCTAGCTATAGAAGATGGCTGGTTCAGTTTTCATATCCTTTATTACTAGGAGTCTTCACTAGGGTCACTCAAGGATTCCAGGGAGTTTCAAATCACCCCCAAGTGCTTCCTCCCCCACATTCCAGTTGTCTGTCTCAGCATTCTCTTCCTTCATCCCTCTCCCCCTGCCCCTCCAGTTCTCATCCCCACCTGCCCCAATCCACTTACAAAATCTATTCTGTTTTCCCTTCCCTGAGAGATCCATGTATCCTTTCCTGAGCCCTTCTTGTTACTTCGCCTCTCTGAGTTTCTGGATTGTCACATGGTTATTATTTACTTTAGAGCTAATGTTCACTTAACAGGGAGTATGTACCATATTTGTCTTTCTGGAGCTGGATTATCTTACTTAGGATGATTTTTTTCTAGTATGATTCATAGACCTGCAAATTTTATGTTGCCATTTTTTTAAACTCTCGAGTGAATGTACCACATTTTCTGTCTATTTTTCAGTTGAGGGACTTCTGGATTGTTTCCAGTTTCTGGCTATTATGAATAAATCTTCTGTGAACATAGGTGAGCAAGTATCCTTGTGGTAGGATGGAGCATCCTTTGTGTATATGCCCAATAGTGGTATAGCTGGGTCTTAGGTAGATCAATTGTAAATTTTCTAAGGAACCACAATATTGATTTCGATAATGATTGGTGATTGTACAAATTTGCACTCTCACCAGCAATGGAGGAGTCCTCCTGGATAGGCAACTTTCATTGTGTCAGGTGATATTACGTAGGCCTCTGGAGGAAAAAAGACATCAATGGTCTTCTCCAGTACTAGGCACTCTATGCAATAATACTAACCTGACCAAAAAGATGCGCCCACTGATGCAATATTTGCACAAATGTTAAGGAGATAAACAAGTGCATTGTGGTTGTGTTTGAAGCCTGTTCCACAGGAAAAAATTCATGACTGACATAGTGAACCTTACCAAAAGCCTCTGACTAGGAACACACTAGAGAGGAATCTAGTGTGTTGTTTTGCTAAATGATCTAAATATTTGTTTATACCCACAGACCTGTGCTGTTCTTAAATCTTTTTTTTTTGTAATGGGAAGCAATTAATTCAGAGCCCCATAACTGACCAAAATGCTAAGAATAAGTGACTGTGACTTCTCAGCCCTAAGTAAGATATCTATATCACCCCACACAGTGAGGCTCAGGAGATATTATTGAAAGAGAGACTAAAGAATGTAAGAGTATGGGGAGTATGTTTTACAAACATTGTCTTTTGGACATAGCATGGCCATCAAACGCAGGGTTTTTCTCATGTAAAAATACCATATATAAATGGCTTATTTTCTTTTACTTACAGGTTTGTCTTTTTTCCCTTTCTCTTCTTAAATTTCAATACAGATCTGAAAAGGTCTCAGGAAAAAAAGACCCACCAAAGTTAATCATCTTGGAATAGTGGCAGACACACTCTGCACTGAAGCAAACCTTTCTTCTGTGTGAGCCAGGCTGAAAAAACTCCCACGAATATCCTTCCAAACACCTGTAATGATTATCATATGGGAATTCAAGAAGTTGACAGATAACATAGTTCTGAACCAAATGGGAGATATCCAACTGCCATGATGTCCTGGAAGGCCTTACTGCAAAATAAACAAGAAGAGAAAACGTTAACAATTCATGTGTGCTTGCACACTAGAATTCTGTACTTGTTGTAGACAAATCTAAGGCAAACACACAAGCATTTTTTGGAAAGTTCCCAAATCATATGTAGAGGCCAACAATTGTGGCAAAAAGCTGTTTTATACTCTGTCTTTCTGAGCCATTGACCAGCAATCTTGTAGAGGTACAACTGTTACTTATGAATTTAGATTTTGAATGATCATTAGACAAAGACAATTTCTCTAGAAATAATCATGATTGCTAATTATACATGTAACAAGACTGATGGAGACAATACAGATTTTCGGTACTTCATTTATGCAGTAACATACACTGTCATTCTTGTGCCAGGGCTCATAGGGAACATATTAGCCTTGTGGGTATTTTATGGCTATATGAAAGAAACCAAAAGGGCTGTGGTATTTATGATAAATTTAGCTATTGCTGACTTATTGCAAATTCTTTCTCTGCCACTGAGAATCTTTTACTACTTGAACCATGACTGGCCATTTGGTCCTGGCCTCTGCATGTTTTGCTTCTATCTGAAATATGTTAACATGTATGCAAGCATCTACTTCTTGGTCTGCATCAGTGTACGAAGATTTTGGTTTCTCATGTACCCCTTTCATTTCAATGACGGCAAGCAGAAATATGACTTGTATATCAGCATTGTTGGCTGGTTGATCATCTGCCTTGCCTGCCTACTTTTTCCTCTCCTCAGAACCAATGATGATACCCCAGGCAACAGAACCAAATGCTTTGTGGATCTTCCTACCAGGAATGTCAATTTGGCCCAATCTGTTGCCATGATAACCATTGGAGAACTGGTTGGGTTTGTTACTCCTCTCATGATTGTCCTGTACTGCACGTGGAAAACAGCTTTATCATTACAAAACAAATACCCCATTTCTCAACATCTTGGAGAGAAAAAGAAAGCCTTGAAGATGATTCTGACTTGTGCAGGGGTATTTCTAATTTGCTTTGCACCTTATCACTTCAGCTTTCCTTTAGATTTCCTGGTTAAATCCAATGAAATTAAGAGCTGTGTAGCCAGAAGAGTGATTCTAATATTTCATTCTGTGGCCCTGTGTCTGGCAAGTCTGAATTCCTGCCTTGACCCAATCATATATTATTTCACCACTAATGAGTTCAGAAGACGTCTTTCAAGACAAGATTTGCCTGATAGCGTCCAACTCCAGACAAAATCATATAAAATTGTGAGTAACCATACCACTTCTACAGTGGCAACTGGACTATGCTAAATAAAACCCAAAACTAAACGTGGCCTAGAATGAAAGTACCAGGACACGGTCGCAATAGCCCATCAACAAGGCAGTATTCACAAAGAACAGTCCCAACTTTTAAGTGTGTTCTATATTACTTACATAGAGAATACACAGAACCTATTGAGAACATGTTTCATCATTTTGCTTGTGACATGTCTATGCATAATGTATGGCCAAGTCCTTAAGACTTAAGTGATAAAATTTTGATGTCACTCTTCGCACATATGCTCTGAGCTACAGTCATCAGCTTTATCTGTGAACCTAAGTCACAAAGGGATTACTAGCTCAAACTCCCCTTAAGTACTGAGTTTTCTAACCTCAGATGATGAATTCACCAGAGGGATTGCAAATGTCTATTTGTAGTAGCAAGCACAGTTTGCATTCCAACAACATTTGGTTATGTTTAAAGTGGGATAGACAGTACTTTACATACACATAACATTAAAAAGATAGGCTAATATTTATTTCCAAGGTGTGATTCCATTCCATGATTTGAAAATTCCTATGCTTGGTTTCTTTGGTTAGTGTCAGTATGAAATACCATCTCTCACATCTAATCATTGAAAGAAATTATGTAATCAGTCTTTGGTATATTTAAACTAAGAACAATAAAATATTCATGACACACAATAATCCCCCGTGATTGTATAAAATGCTACATTGAATATTCCCAGGGCAGGTAGTTTTCTAGAGACAGCCCATTATGACTCAGATGGCCTCTAGGCTTAAGAGAAAGGAGACAGGTGACAATCACAGTTCTGGCTCTCTTAAACTAGTTCCAAAGAACACCTTTGGAAATGTATGGACCTGCCTAGTAGAGGGATGTTTTGCATCGTGTTTTAGAATTACATTGAGAAAATCTAACAGGTTACTGCACTTACTGAGCCTATGGAAGAAACAGTGCACCAATTATTCACTAAGCTTGGGCCAGAGTGAAAAGATGAAGCAAGGTGAAGTATATGTCTTAAAATCAGCACTATTGTCCTTCATTCCCCAAGCTAAGTGGTATCTGTCAACATATCTACACAAGTCAGAAAAGGGCTTGAAGACACTGGTCATGTGGACCTTCAAGTCTGCATATTTTTCAGTTATAAAGCCTACACAGATTACCTCTCAGAACCTGTTGAAAGCAATTCCTTCACCTTTTGAAAAAAGTAGACTTCATCCCAGTAGCCTTAGGCACTCCTTACAAAAGATTTGCCTATTACCTACTTGGTAGTATTGAGCAGGAAAAAACTGGGGTATGGAGATGTAAGTATTGGAATGGGCTGAATCATGATATACATTATAAATAAGATTACTTTTAAAAATGTTTGAAGAAGAGAATGGAAAGATAGCACACTCTTCTTTACATTAAGAAAAATATGTATAAACCAAGCAAGAATTTTTTTCTTTTTTCATATCCAGAAAAAAAGGATAGTTTTAGGTATATAGTTAATTATATGTTTGGGGTAAACTGGTTAAATCTTCATGAATTTTAACTCATAATACTACCAGAAAACTAAAGTTTTGTCTGGGCAAGTGTAGATTATACTTGTACATTTTTGTGAAAATGACAGTGGATTAGAAAAATGACTTTTGGCTGCTAGCAACAGTATATTTATGTATTTCCTAGTTATTTCTTGTAATGTACATATGTTTTGGTGTATTAAATAAGTGTTAAATTTTGTTTTCAAAAGAAACTGTAAGTGTCTTTGGTCTGTTTTGAAGTGATTTCTGTTTGAGTGTAATTTTGTTTTGTAACCATTTGTGGAACTATGAAACAACTGTGGGTGCTTGGAATAAAACTCACTTATTATTTCTTTTTTTTTGGGGGGGGGTCAATCTCCCTTTATTATTTACAGAGCATCTGATATGCCTCCAACCCAATCTAAGTATGGTGTGTTCAGGTGGATAAATCATAGTTCCTTTCCACTAGTCCTCAGCCTCTCTCTCTCTCTCTCTCTCTCTCTCTCTCTCTCTCTCTCTCTCTCTCTCTCTCTCTCTCTCCTTTTCCTCTGGACTAGGGATTGCTGAGCTGTTGCATGGCTCTTCCTCAGAAAGTGGCTCTTCCTTAATGTGTTTCTTTTCATCCTTCTTTTTTTTTCTTCCTTGCAGAGGCTCGTCTTCGACTCCCTGTTCTTCCTCCTCCTCCGTCTCCTCCTCCACTTCCTCCTCTACTTCTACGCTTACTTTTTTGTAGCATGGATTACACTTTTTAACGTCACTTTGGGAGATCACTGTTTGAACTTTTTCTAACATTGATTTCACAATAATCATACTATTTTTTTAAAGGAGAGGAAATATTTCTAGTATATTATTGATAATCTTAGAGTGGTTGAGCATATAGCTAATTTGTTAGGCAGTCCTTTGCATCCTTTAGGTAGAAGGCAAGTGTGTAATGATCTTATGTTATTTATTTCCTCAGACATGCTCATCTGGGTTTGTATTCAGCATCTGGTTTTCCTGATTCTTCATCTTCCTCATCAATATATTTGTATTTTGCTCTATTCCCTTTCCTTTCTGATCAACTTATTCACAATAAGGTGCTAATTATTAATGTTAACTTCATATTAACTTACCAAGAAATATCTGAAGTTCATACCATAGGAATAGGCATTAACATGAAGTTGCATCAAGTGGTGACAATCAATAAAGAGACTGCAGGCACAGGAAGATGAACTGCAAGTAAGGACACTTTAAAGAGAGTGTTATAGCAACCCTTTCACATAATACATTGCAAATGCCAGTCTAAATAGAAAAATGGCTTACCATTATGAGGATGCTAAATTCCAAGAAATATCTCCATGAACATGGATATAAATTTTTCGGTTTTTTTTTTTGCTTGAAGTTTATCTCCCCCCACCCCTTCTTCTAATACCAGACTTAGCTTCTAGGGGGAAAAAATCTAATGTAGGAGACAAATAGTATTTCAGCTCCTACCAAGAAATTGCCTCTTTTCTGATGTCCCACTCTCCTTGGAAAGATTCTTTTTCAGATCTTTTATTTATAGTTTTGAGCTCTATATGACTGAATACAAAAAGAGTCTTGATTGTGGTAGTGTATAGTTAAAGATAAGTCATCTCTTATTTCTTTTATAAAGATTTTAAATTTTAGTTTCAAAATCAAGCAGAGTATTTAAATAAAAATTTGAATGCAGAATGTTTCGCATGCTATTAATATTGTCTTTATTTTTATTGTTATTTTAATGAAATATTTTATGTGTTATGTATTTTAATTGTCATGCAGTAAAACACCAAATCATATTAACTAGTGGTTTATGAGGTGGAGCTATTTGCCCTGTGAACACCCATGCTCCATAAGGATTCGTCTGTGGAACTCCACACAACTTAATTTTTATGCCACCTTTTGGGTTAGCTTCCAAGATACTGTGAAATGTTATATCTGGTGTTTATTTACAGCTCTTATTTATCATCTGAATTCTAGTAATAAAGATTGTCTCTGTAATTAAATAGAAATTTTCTGATTCTGGATGTCTTGTGTGGCCATTTCTTCCAGCAAACTGATGGACTTGCAGACAGCTAGTGGAGTATTATACATGGACTCATGTTCTTCATGTCTATTCTTACTTTTAACTTACTGGACTAGTGGATTCCAATCTCAATAATCAAGATGTCATTCCTCCTGTGTTATACTACCTCAAGCCTCCTCTAAGTCTAACTTCATTGAGTCTATTTTAGCAATTTGTTTCTCATTGTGTGTATATCTCTAGACTATTGATGAAGCTTAAGTATATTCCATAACAACAAAATTGTTATGAATTACATAGTCTTAGGATACGGCACAAGGGGATTTTAAAAAGTGAAACATCTGATGCTTTAGTAGATCTGAAGAAAATAATGGGAGGCTGGAAAGATGGCTCAGTGGTTAAGAGCATTGCCTGCTCTTCCAAAGGTCCTGAGTTCAATTCCCAGCAACCACATGGTGGCTCACAACCATCTGAAATGTGATCTGTATGTCCTCTTCTGGCCTGCAGGCAGACACACAGACAGAATATTGTACACATAATAAATAAATAATTTAAAAAAAAGAAAATAATGGAACTAAAAATACATGAACTACCTCATGCTTCAAGTACCCTCAAACCACTTAGAAAACTTTCCTGTGACCCTGAGAAACCCAAGTAAGAAGTAACTTCATTACCTTCAAAACCATATTCTGCTATAGTAATGGTAGAGGAAAGAAAGTGAGTGGTGAACTTGTAAGAAAATGCAGCTGTTTAAGCTTACGTATATCCTCACTCTTTACAGGATGTGGTCTGTGTGGAGGGGGTAGAAGACTATATGGGCAAACTTTCTTGAACTTCACAGACCATATCCTCAACAGAACCTCTTCATTTAATTTTACCAAGACCACATAGTTCCTATTGCCGACTATATTCATTTCTTCTCACTCTTAACATCTGACCCATCTACGAGTACAATCCACATTCGAGTTCTGTATACCTTGTTGTGCATATTTAAAAAAAGCAACTGAATAACTTTTCCATAGGTAGACCTTCTTTAGGGTTGGTCATCCAATCTCAATGTCTTTGTTTTTCTAAGAGTCTTTTGAGTTTGATTTGGGAACAATATGGTATGGCAGAAGTTTTTAGATCTTTGCACGATGTTTCACATCCAAAATTTATAAGATTACCAAGAATATTAAAAGTAAATCAAGTTAAAGGACGAAAAATAAAGTTTGAAAAATTATTGTCCATTTTGTGTGTTTAACAAGTGTGAACATAAAGTGGTTGTACTATAAATACCCCTTCTGTCTTTGAATAATATTAAAGATATAATGTTAGAAAAAATTACCTGAATCACATTCCTGCCCACTTCATTTTGCCATTCTGTTATGGAGAAATTCAAACATGTTGAAAGAAGAATGGATACAAGGAGCCCCCGTTATTCAGCTTCAAAGAATATCAACACATGACAGATTTATGTCACTGATTCTTCTTCCCCGCATTTTGTTTAAAAAAGTTTCAGACATTACAAAACTCCATTTGACAACACTTAAATAATAGTACTACATAAATGAACTAGTTGATGCATTGCAAAAGGTAATTAATAGAAACTAATTTTAGATATTTTTTCATTAAGGATACCAAACACTAGATTCCAACAAGTAAAATTCCATTTTGATGAATCCAAACCAATTCCAATGTATTAACCTGGTTCTGCTTCACTGATGTGAAATCTTCTCTCTATTGCAGAAGTGTGATGGAGAATAATGTTGTACCCAGTTCATGTATTCCTGACTCCAAACATATTATAATGATAAAGTGCAATCATCATGGAAATTAATTGAATACTGTGAGAGTAATTGAATGTAAAAATACTCGTGTTGGCAGACTGAATTTCCACATTTTAAGGAAACTGAATATTAGAATTTATTTATGTAGCTATACAGCCTGTAATGTTTTACTGAAACCTATCGCATAGTTTACATGAACTTTTTGATCTATTTTCTTCCTTACAATCTATTCTGATAAAGGAGTATTAACTTTCTGTGATTCAAATATTGTTAATACGTCTGTGGTCTGAACAATACCAAAAATACAGCTTATTCATATAAAAGTTTTAACCAGCATGCTAGCATTTTTATGGAGCATTTGGGAATTCAGACTTTTGTCTTATCAATATTTCTTGGATGTTTCTCTAGCCTGAATCATGCCAGATGTTGTTTTTCCACATAGGAAAATGATTTCTTTTTTGTTATTTGACAGTTCCATATACACTTCCGTTATGCGCTTGTGTCATTTTCACCTCGGAGTCCCTTGTGATCCTACCATTCAGTCCAGGACCCTTCTTTGCAACAGGTCCCACCACTTGTCTTCAGTGGTATAGTCACTGACTCGTTGTTCTTGCTCCGGTAAATAGCCTCCCACTCATAATTTGGCAAGAAATCCTAGGCAGACATTTCTTTTAGAAATTTAACCAAGAGGCCTTCAAGCTAAGACTGCTCTTCAACCTAGGATTGTACATAAGCAAACTATATCTACTGTCCTCCAGCTAGGCATTTTTCATCCAAATAAGGCAAATAGCAATGTTTTAGCTATATCGTATAATGTACTTTGTTTTGCCTCTGTAGCAGCCTATACAATCCAGCTGCTCATACTTCTTGGCAGAGTTCTTCAAGCCTGTCCTAGTTCTGAGTACTTCCCAACTCATGAATCATCCTGTGCTCAATTAACCTCTGTTAAATTTAAGTTGTCTAAAGGTTTTCTTTAGTGGTTTCTCCTTATATTCATATTATGGATAGCAGAATTAAGACATAGAAAATTGAAAGTAGCTATAAGATAGGGCCTAGCCACACTGATGAATATTTTGCATATCACCATAGAACCTTCATCTGGTGATGGCTGGAGATAGAGACAGAGACCCACATTGGAACACTGGACTGAGCTCCCAAGGTCCAAATGAGGAGCAGAAGGAGGGAGAACATGAGCAAGGAAGTCAGGACTGCGAGGAATGTGCCCACCCACTGAGACGGTGGGGCTGATCTAATGGGAGCTCACCAAGGCCAGCTGGACTGGGACTGATGAAGCATGTGATCAAATCGGACTCCCTGAAACTGGCTGACAAGGAGGGCTGACTGAGAAGCCAAGGACATTGGCACTGGGTTTTGATTCTACTGCAAGTACTGGCTCTGTGGGAGCCTGGTCTCTTTGGATGCTCACCTTCCTAGACCTGGATGGAGTGGGGAGGACCTTGGACGTCCCACAGGGCAGGGAACCCTGACTGCTCTTTGGACTGGAGAGGAAGGGGGAGGGGGAGGGGGGACATGGAAGGAAGGGAGGAGGTGGAAATTTTTAATAAAAAAAAAATAAAGTGGTGAATAAAAGTGAACAAGATAAAAAAAAGAAAAGAAAATTGAAAGTATGTCTCTTCTTTTAAAGAAAATGGCTGGATTTCGTGAAGGGCCTTTTGTGTTCAATTCACTGACTCCCAGCCAGTGACATTGTTTTGCTAAACTTCAAGGGAAGACTCATACTAAGTTAATTTCTTTATATTATGGAAGAGATATAAGAAAATATTATGTGTTCTCTTTTATTGGATGGATATCAAAGACATTGAGGTGCTACACACCTTGAGGATATAATCTAAATCACAAATCCCAACTTACTCTTTTATTATAAGTTCATTTTATAAAACCATTACTTCCCTGTAATGGAGTAATGCACAAATTCTCTCCTTCTTTGGGGGATATCCAGATCACACAATGGCACCTATAGCTATACCAAAAGAGTAGCATGCTCTAGAAAAAATATGGTAATTGTTCCCTGGAAATATATAAAAATAAATGTAAACTGCGTGGATGATAAAAAGGTGAGTATGAGGAACAAATTCACTCTTGATTTTTCTATCTATATTTATTTACCTTGTATATTAATCAGAATTCTCTAGAGAAACAGAACTGACGCAATAAATACACACACACACACATATTTCACAGGGGATTTGTTTGAGTAGCTTTCAGGAGATGGTCTGCGTGGTTCAAAAATGTCTGTATGAACACTGGTGAGGCAGAAAATTCCATAGCTAGATATTCAGGCAATGAAGCTAGATGCCTCATCAGTCCCAATATTGCACTGAAGGTCTGGAGAAATCCTGGAGAGACACTGATCTTCACTTTGGAAGCCCAAAATAATGTAGAAATCCTGGAGAGACACTGATCTTCACTTTGGAAGCCCAAAATAATGTAGTAGTGGCAACAACAACCGTGTAGAAACACTTATCAGCAGGGAACAAAGGCAGCTGGCTGAAATCAGCATCTCTCTCTCTCTCTCTCTCTCTCTCTCTCTCTCTCTCTCTCTCTCTCTCTCTCCTCTCTCTCTCTCATTTTTGTTTTTGAGACAGGGTTTCTCTGTGTAACAACTCAGCTCTCCTGGAACACACTCTCTAGACCAGGCTGACCTCAAACTCACAGAGATCTGCCTTCCTCTGCCTCCCAAGTTCTGGGATTAAAGGTGTGCGCCACAGCTGCCCAGCCACTATTTGTCTACTGTTTGTCTCTTGCACTTCCTTGTATCTAGGCTGTTACCTGGAAGGTACTTCTATACTTTTGTTGGTTGTTTTTGCTCTTACTCTTTTGGCTCTTTAGTCTTTTGACTTTTTTGAGGGGTTACCACCCATTTGTCAAATAAATCATACATGGAGGCTTATTCTTGTTTATGAATGCCCGGCTTTTGCTTGGCTTTTTTTGCCAGCTTTTCTTAAATTATCTCATCTTTAGCCTTGTGGATTTTATCATTCTGTATTCCTGTATATCTTTTCTTTCCTTCTACTCCACGTCAGGCTGAGGAACAGGGTGGTCGGGTGGCTGGCCCCTGAAGTCGTCCTCTGTTTTCTCTCATTCCCTCATCCTGCTTTCCCAAGTTTCTCCTCATTTTTATCCTCTCTACCTGACAGCCCCACCTATTCCTGTCTCCCGCCTCATTATTGGCCATTCAGATCTTTATTAGACCATCAGGATTTTTAGACAGGCACAGTAACACACCTTCACAAAATTAAACAAATGCAACATAAACAAAAGAAACACACCTTAAAATGATATTCCCCAACAATCCACTCTGAGGGCTGAGAATGAAGGACATTGCCTCCATGGTTAATCTTTCCTATAAATTAGCTCACAGGTCTGCTCATGAATATCTCTTACTTGATTTCATATCCAATCAAGGTGACAAAGTTAATCATTCTATTTTGTTTCTAGAAAGCAAAATTGCATTATCTGACTTCCTTTCAATGAGTAAGCTCATTTGTGGAGTATATCAATGTCCTCAGACCTAATTACTACAAGGATTTCATATTAATCCAAAGTTCTTTGCATTAGCTCATGTTTTTCTGCTGATACTGTATGTCAACAACCTATATTTTCCTTTATCTCAGCTTTAAAGCATATTATACAAGAAAAGGGATCAATTTGTGTCTCCACCAAAGGATACAGAATAGAGAAAATGAAATATATACACACAACTGAATTATATTCAATTACACATAAGAAAATTACTACATCATCTGCGAGAAAATGATTGGAACTAGAAATATGCTAAGTAAAGGAGGTACACTCATAAAACACTGCATGCTCTAGCCTATGTGGTATATAGAGAAAACAGGAAATGAAAGTAAAAAGGAAACTATTATGGATGTTGGATTGGAAGAGACAGGGGAAAGGAACAAAAATATTACTATATATATATTACATATTCTATACTATGAAAAGCACATTATATATATTACATATTCTATACTATGAAAAGAACATTATATACACATATAAATATTATATAATAAAAACCACAAAAAGATTTTTAATAATAAGCCAAAGCTCTGACACTACATATGAGACAAGGAAACTCCAAAAATGCCATTGACTTCATTTCCTGTTGGCTTTCTACTGCTGGGCATGCAGCCTACCCTTAATAGTAATTTCCCCAATGATACTCCCTTGGAAGAAACTAAATATTTGTTTACAATGGGTTATCATCTGGAGGTTTCTTCTGGGTTAGGGATGGGCATTTATTCACCTCTCCTTAACTTTTTGAACTGTATCTGTTGCAGATTCCTGCAAAACCTATGCATGCTGTCTTAATGTCTGTGAGTTCATATGTGCATTTGTCTTGTTTATTTAGAGGGCCTTGTTTTCTTGATGTCATCAATCTTCTGTGACTCTTAAACTTTTCTATCTCCTTTTCTACGGGGTTCCGTGAAACCTGATGAGAGATATTTTATGGATAAATCCCCATTAAATCTGAGTGTTCCATGGTCTCTCACTCTCTGCATAATCTAGCTGTGGGTATCTGCATTTATTCTCATCTCCTGCAGGAGGAAGCTCTGATGACCACTGAGCAAAAATTAATCAATGGGTATAACAAAATGTCAATAAAAGATACTTTATTTGGCATTATTAACTTTTTATACAACATCAGTATTTGGTCTTACCTGAGGTCCCTGAGTTATCTAGTTTCAGGTTCTTGAACAACCAAGCAGTATCTGGAATGGGTTCTATCTTGTGGAATGGGCCTTAAATCAAATCAAATATTGGTTGGTCACTCCCATGTCCTTTGGGCCATCATTTCCCTAGCATATCTTGTAAGCAGGACACCACTTTAGGTGAAGGCAATTGTGACTGGGTTGGTGGTGACTGAGTTTTCTGCCCTGCCTGGTTCCCACAGTTGTTAAGTCCCAAAGATATCACACAGAAGTCTAAATTAACTATAAGCTGATTGGCCCATTAGCTCAAGCTTCTTAATTAAGTCTTATAACTTATATTAGCCAATTATTCTTGTCTATGTTAGCCACGTGGCTTGGTACCTTTCTCGGTGAGGCAGTTACATCTTGCTTGCTCTGTAGCCAGGACTAAAGACAAAGCTTTCCTCTTTTCAGAATTCTCCTGCTTATACTTCCTGTCTGGTTGACCCACATATACTACCTGCCTGGCTACTGACCAATCAGCATTTTATTAAAATACAATTGACAGGCTACAAACCATTGTCCCACAGCACTCCCCCCACCTTTTTTAAGGAACAAGAAGTCTGAATCCAATATTCCTTGATTAGCTTTTCTCCTTTCCGTTATCCATAATAACAACTCATAACCAACATTCTAAACAAAGGAAAATATCAATAGTCTATTTTTGGGGGGAATGTGGGCATAGTTTTCCAGGCTACTTTCTGCTGGGTGGGGGTGCTGATAATGTTATGGGTACCTAAAGAAAATTTATAATTAGCATCAAGTCATTACTGGCATATCCTGTGAGGCTTGATCACCTCAGGCAGAGAGTTCAGTTTGATCCCATGCTCATTCAGTCCCAGTCCAGCTAGATTTGGTGAGCTCCCATTAGCTCAGGCACACTGTCTCACTGGGTGGACCAACCCCTTGTGTCCTCACTTCCTTGCTCATATTCTCCCTCCTTCTGCTCTTCAACTGGACCTTGGGAGCTCAGTCTAGTGCTCTTATGGGGTCTCTGTCTCTATCTCCATCTGATGCCAGACAAAGGTTCTATGGTGATATTCAAGATGCTCATCAATTTGATTATGGGAAAAGGCCAGTTCAGGCACCCTCTACTCCATTGCCCAGGGTCCTAGCTGAGGATATCACTGTGGACACCTGGCAACCTCTCTAGAGTCAAGCTGCTTGCCAACCCCACAATGCCTCCCTTAATTAAGATATCTTCTTCCCTGCTCCCATATCTGTCCTTCCTCCATCAAAAATATCCAACTCCCCCAAGCTCTTCCCATATGTGGGTGCCTTTATATTAAGGGCATAGATATTCAAGATTGAGACTTCATCATGAGTATAAAGTGTCCTTATCCATATCCTCTGATTGATTTTAGATTGAAATCAATTTTGTTAGATATTAGGATAGCCACACCCAATTATGTCTTAAGTCTGTTTGCTTGGAAAACCTTTCCCCAATCCTTTACTCTGAGGTAGTGTCTGTCTTTGAGGTTGAGGTGTGTTTCTTGTAAACAGCAGAATGTTGAATCCTGTTTTCATATTCATTCTCTTTACCTGTGCCTTTTTATAAGTTAATTGAGTCCATTGATATTAAATGATATTAATGACCAGTAGTTGTTAACTCCAGTTATTTTTTTTTTTGGTTGTAGTGTTCGTGTGTTTCCCTTCTTTGAGTTATGTTGGTGGAGGATTTTCAGATGTCTATGCTATTGTGGGTCTTGTTGGATTTCTTGGGTTGAGGTTTTCTTTCTAGTACTTTATGTAAGGCAAGGTTTGTGGATATGTATTGTTTAAAATATCTTGTTTTCTCCATCTATGGTGAAAGAAAGCTTTGCTGGGTATAGTAGTCTGGGCATGCATCCATGGTCTCTTAGTGTCTGCAGCACATCTTTTCAAGACCTTCTGGATTTCATGGTTTCCATTGCGAAGTCAGGTGTAAATCTGATAGGTTTACCTTTATATGTTACTTGATCTTTTTCCTTTGTAGCTCTTAATATTCTTTTTTTATTCTGTATGTTTTGTGCTTTGATTATTATATATTGAGGGGATTATTTTTGATCCAGTCTATTTGGTGTTCTGTATGCTTCTTGTACCTTCATAGGAATATTCTTCTTTAGGTTGCGAAAGTTTTCTTTCATAATTTTTTTGAATTTATTTTCGGGGCCTTTGAGTTGGAATTCTTCTTCTAATATTCTTAGGTTTGGTCTTTTCATGGTGTCCCAGAGTTCCTTGAAGTTTTGTGCTATGAATTTGTTGGATTTGCTGTCTTCTTTGATCAATGGGTCTATTTCCTCTATTGTATTTTCAGCAACTGAGATTCTTTCTTCTATCTCTTATATTCTGTTGGTTACACTTGTCTCTGTATTTTCTGTTCACTTCCCAGATTTTCCATATCCAGCCATCCCTAGGTTTGTGTTTTCAATTACCTTCATTTCAGTCTTCAAGTCTTAAACTATTTCCTTTACCTGTTTGATTGCTTTTTCTTGGTTTTCTTGGGTATTTTTGAGGGATTTATTAATTTCCTCTCACTTTTTGTTTGTGTTCTCTTCCATTTCTTTAAGGGAGTTTTTCACTTCCTGTTCAATTGTCTCCATGATTTTCATAAAGTTACGTTTAAAATCGAATTCTTCTCCTTCTTCTGGGTTAGGATGTTTAAGTATTCTTGTTGCGTGTTCACTGGATTCTGGTGTTTGATGGGGGAGAGTCTTCTGTTTTGTGTTTATTTCATTGGTTAAATAAAGAAACTGCCTTGGCTCTTTGACAGGACAGAAAATTAGGTAGGCAGAGAAAACAGAAAAGCATGCTGGGAGAAAAAAGCCGAGTCTGTCAGTCACCATGATTCTCCCACTCCAGACAGATGCAGGTTAAGATCTTTCCTGGTAAGCCAGCTCATGGTGCTACACAGAATATTAGAAACGGGTTAGATCAATATGTAAGAGCTAGCCAATAAGAGGTTAGAACTAATGGGCCAGGCAGTGTTTAAAAGAATAGTTTCCGTGTAATTATTTCGGGTAAAGCTAGCCGGGTGGCGGGACGCAGCCCCCCCCCACTCCTCACAACAGGTGTTATCCTGTTGCTTTTCAGGATGTTGGAGGATTTCTTGCATTGGCGTCTGCC
Organism: Microtus pennsylvanicus; assembly: GCF_037038515.1. Taxonomy (NCBI): domain Eukaryota; kingdom Metazoa; phylum Chordata; class Mammalia; order Rodentia; family Cricetidae; genus Microtus; species Microtus pennsylvanicus. Next base: position 79,869,292 of record NC_134601.1, on the reverse strand, counting down.
CATCTCTTCCTTCAAAGAGGCCAGCAGAGTCGTGGCATCTTGGTCTAATCTTTGCTGTGGCTGACTATGTACTTGGGAGTTTTTTTTGTTCCGCCCTCTATTAGGTCCCCTGAGCACTGGAACAGGCTCTTAGATCCACTCTTCCCTGAAGCAGGCTTTGCTGGGGGATCTAAAGACCCTGAAGATGAACAGGCTGGCTTGGGGGGCAGGGTGGAATGTGGTAAAGAAAGCTAGCAGCCAGGAACACACCCTGCTGGATGGCCAGAAAATCTTAGGAAATGGAAGGGGGCTTGGACTCAGTTCCCAGGGACCATCAGGCTGAATAGCTACTCACTCACCTCTCTGAATCTGATCAGCATGGGAGCAGGGCCTCTAGCTGGGCTTCAAGGTCCTAGCTGACAAAAAGGCACGCTTGGGAGGCAGGGTGATAGGTTACAAAGAAGCCCCAGTGAAAGGAACACTCCCTGCTGACTCCCTCTCCCCTCAGCCCCCAAGCAGGTTGAGTTGGAGCATCCAAGGACCTTGCAGATGAAAAGGAGTGCTTGGGGGCAGGCTGGAATGTGGTAAAGAAAGCCAGCAGCTGGGAACACACCCTGCTGGATGACCAGAAAAGCTTAGGGAATTTGATGGGGCCTAAACACATTTCCCCTGGACCCTCTGGCCAAACAGCCATTCACTCACCTCTCTGAATCCTCTCAGCCTAGGAGCAGGGCCTCTTGCCAGGCTCCAAGGACTTGCAGACAAAAAGGCAGGCTTAGGAGGCAGGGTGGGACTGTAAAAAGAAGCTCCTGTGACAGGAACACTCCCTACTGGCTCCCCCGACACCTCAGCCCTGAATTAGGCTGTGTTGGGGGATCCAAGAACCTCACAGATGAAAATGTCATTTTTCATCCTTACATGGCTTTATATTAACCTCTATTTCTTTTATTTTTATTTTGTAATTTTTTGCTTTTTGATACAGGATTTTTTTTTATGTCTCAGAAGAAATCACTCTGTAGACCAGGCTGTCCTTGACCTCACAGATATCTGCCTGCCTTACCTCTCAAGTGCTGGGATTAAAGGTGTGTGCCACCACACCCAAATACTTTCTTTCTTTCTTTTTTATTTTAAGGACTTTAACCTTTTTCATTTCACTCCCAAGCCTGAATATATTTTTAACACACTGTAAACCATTTGGCTTTTTCAGCGGGGCAGGTCACAACTTCCTTCTGTGTCTGGACAGGACTGCAGAGGAAGCTTTCCTCTTTCCAGAATTTTCCTGTTCTCATTGATGTGCCTCTACTTCCTGTCTGGTTGTCCCACCTATACTACCTGCCTGGCTACTGATCAATCAGCATTTTATTAAAATACAATTGATAGGTTACAAACCATTATCCCACAGCAGGCTGGTGTTTACATTTCTCTTTTGGTAACATACTGAGTTCCAGCTTGTATCAAAACAGCTAGCACACTGAGGTGAAGTCTCTGTGTAGGCACCAGCTTGATTTCTCCATATTTAATGAGCTGTGGGTTTGTTTTCAGCAACGGAACTTTGTTGTCAGTTTGTGGAGAGCTATCTATAGTTCTGGCAATAGGCCTGGTTGTCTGAGGGTTTCATTGAAACTTTTTGGCCAAAAACTGAATTAGATACAATACAACTCCAGGACTTGAAGTTCATTTAGTGACAAGAATATGCCATTGGGGCTCTGTCTCCCCCATTATTTGGTGATTTCATTTAGATTGCTTTTGTATAGTATCTTTGGGAAACTACTATATTATCTTTCCATAGCAGCCCTCAAAAATTGTCCTTAGTTTTAGTTGTCTCTTCCAATATTCTTTCCTTCATGACCCCTCCCTTTCACCTCCCAACTATATACTCCAAATCCAGTACCCCCAATCCATCCATAACTACATATTATATTTCTCTTTTATAGGGAGACCTTTTGACCACTAGTCTCTTACTCTATACCTAACCTATGTGGATCTACAGACTATAGATTTGTTATCATTGACTTAAGAGCTAATGTCCACATCTAAATGGATATATAGCATGCTTGTCCATTGGATCTGGGTTACCTCACTCAGGAAGATTTTGTATAGTTTCACCAATTTACCTGTGAATTTCATGAAGTCATTTTTCCACAGTTGAGTGACACTCCATTGTGTATATGTAGCCCACTTATTTTCTTTATCCATTTTTCTTTTGAGAGATATCTAGGTTATTTCCAGTTTCTGACTATTGTGACTAGAGAATCGAGGAGCATTGTTGAATAATTATCTCTGTGGTAAGATGAAGCATCATTTAGATAAATGACCAAGAATGATACAGCTGGATCTTGAGGTAGATTGATTCCCCTCGTCCAAAGGAATTGCCAAACTGATTTCCATAGTACTTATACAAATTTTCACTTCCACCAGCAATGTGTGATCATTCCTTACTCTACATTCTTGTCAGCATGAGATGTTACTCATTTTATTGAACTTGGCCTTTCTAACAGGTAAAAGATAAAATCTCAAATTAGTTTTTATTTGAATTTTTCTGATGGCTAAGGATGTTGGACATTTCTTTAAGTGTTTCTCAGCCATTTGAGTATGCACTTTAAGAATTCTGTTTAGATATGCAACCAATTTTTATTTGGATTATGTGTTTTTATGGAAATCTAGTTTTTGAGTTCTTTATGTATTTGGATATTAGCCCTCTCTGGGATATGTAGTTGGTAGAAATCTTTTCAACTTTGTAGGCTTCCACTTTATCCAAATGATAAAGTCCATTGCCTTACAGAAGTTTTTCAGTTTGAAGAGGTTCCATTTATTAGCTGTTGATCTTAGTGTCTTTGCTAATGGTGTTCTGTTCAGAAATTCTTTTCCTGTGTAAATGAGTTCAAAGCTATTCACTTTCTGTTCTATACAATTCAGTATATCTGGTTTTATGTTGAGGTCTTTGATCCATTTGGAGTTAAATTTTATGCAGGATGTTAAGTATGGATCTATATGAATTCTTCTGCATTCAGCTCTTCAGTTTGACCAACAGCATTTGTTGAAAATGATTTCTTTTTTACAGTGTATAATTCTGATTTTTTTTTTATCAAAATCAGGTGTCTGTAGTTGTGTGGATTTATGTTTGGGTCATCAATTTGATTCTATTGATCAATTTGTTTTTATGCCAATACCACATTGTTTTTATTTCTTAGCATTATGTAGTAATAGGGGCGGCAGGGCTGCGTCCCCAACACCCCAGCCGCCTGCTCCAGCTAGCTTATGCCCCGAAATAATTACACAGACACTGTATTCATTTAAACACTGCTTTGGCCCATTCCTATCTAGCCTCTTCTAGGCTAATTCTCACATATTAATTTAGCCCATTTCTAATCATCTGTGTAGCGCCCCTAGGTGCGCTTACCGGGAAGATTCTAGCCTAAGTCCATCCTGGGTTGGAGCTTCATCACGTGCGTCTGCCTGGGAGCTGGGCATGGCGTCTCTCTCTGAAGCGTCTGCTCCCCAGCGGAGAGCTGTCGAGTCTGCCCTCACTTCCTCTTCCTCCCAGCGTTTTGTTCTGTTTACTCCTCCCACCTATCTCCTAACCAATGAGATGGGCCAAAGCAGTTTCTTTTAATTTAACCAATGACCTTCCTCCATCATTTCCCCTTTTTCGGTTTAAACAAAAAAAGGCTTTAACTTTAACATAGCAAAATTACATATAACAAAACAGTTATCAAGTAAAAGTTACATCAGAAACATTTATACATATAACAAAATTGACCGTAAATCTCTATCAATAAAGCAAAATCTATACTAATGCAAATTATTCATACCTATATCATATCCCCCTTTAAATGTTAAAGGACATTTATAAACCATATTTGGGAACATGGACGCAGTTTTTTCTCTCCAAACTGCTTCCTGCTGAATGGGGGCGTCGTTAATTAGGTCTTTCACGGTATAACCTGTGTGCTAGTTTCATCTCAGTTGGCAGTTGAGCGAAGCAATTTTCTGAAGCTGTTCACACCAACCCTTCAGGAGGACGTGGTCCATCATACCAAATCGGAATAGAAGAAATGAACAAGGTCTCATCCTCTGTAAAAACAAAATAAGAAACTCCTTTCCAAAGCATCATATCCTTAGATCCAAATTCTGAAATCATACCCTCATGATATCCGTTCTGGTTCCACTTGGCAGCCCATATAATGAAATGTCTCTCTGTACTTAGCTCCTTCACAGTCAAAAAATTTAAAGAAAACACAATAATACAAAGAATCCAGACTCTCTGTGAATTTTCCATTTTACGCGGCTTATTTTTATTTATATCTATAACTATCTGTACTCTGTCTCTTTAAAGACTTTACTTTTACTTTTTTCTTTTTAAACCATTAACTTTATTCTCTATATTCTTTTTCTTCTCTCTCCCAAGCCAACGTATATTCATCCAACAGTGTGACTCATTTAGTGGTCTGAATCTGTCCTATTGTGAATCTGCAATTTTTTACTATCCAGGAGCACTTTTGATTTGCGCCTTTAAATCACTAGGCACTTAAGAATCTAAGCTGTGACATTCCTACATTAACTTTTTGCTTTTTGAGCGTATATCTTTGACCTGTAGACCAGGCTGTCTTTGAACTCTCAGAGATCTGCCCGTCTCTGCCTCCCAGGCATTGGGATTAAAGGTGTTTGCTACTACACCTTGAACTCACAGAGATCTGTTCGTCTCTGCCTTCTAGGCACTGGGATTAAAGGCGTGTGCTACCACACCTTGAAGTCACAGAGGTTTACTTTAAGAATTTTAACTTTTAGTCTGCATATATTTTTAACACACTTTAAACCATTCAGAAATTTTCTCTGTCTTTGAATCTCTCTTTACTGTATATCTCTCTTTTTTTGACCACATGAGTCTTTAATTTACCAAGCAATCTCAGTAGGACTAAAGCCGTGGCTTTGCCACCTAGATCCAGTCCATTCCTTAGCTTTCCAGCCTCATGGTGGATATACAGGCTGCAGCCATGTTTATAGCCACACCTCTATGGCGTTTCAAGGTCCCTGCCAGCCAGCAAGCTACAACAGACAACACTCAAATTCTCTCTCGGTAGCCGGCCCTCCTGCCTCAAACAGTCAGAGTTTGCCCTGGCAGGATGGCCCAGAAAGCTGGCATTTTTAAACAACACAGGTTTGTTCCTGCTGCTAAGTCAGGAAAATTTCAAAATGGAGGACGTACCATTTTGTGCTAGCTCCATCACCAGGTAGGAGCGGCACTCAGCACTTTAATTCTGAGACTGAGCGTGCAGCACAGAAATTCTTTTCATCCAAGTAACATCCAAATCTGACACGCAGAGCACTGCGCAGTCTGAAAACACGTCTCTGTATGGCAGCAGGAATCTGCCATGCTCTTCCGCCTGCCTAAGCCTGATTCTGCCTTCTGCCCAGGAGCAGGCGGGGAGCTCTGAGTCTCAGAGCACTCTCCTTCCGATCCCAAGCGGGAACACAAACATAAAGCCAGAGTTTGCACTGGGGGCACAGCCCCAAGAAGCTGTGCTTTAAAATGACACAGCATTTTTTCTGCTGCTGTTGCCGAATCAGGAAATCTCTCTACAGCACGCCACAAACAAACAGCAAAAATCTGTGTTAAACTCTCTCTCCATTATTTTTAAGCCTTCTCTGGTTTTGTAAGTGGGTTTAGTCCATCACGTTGGGCGCCATTTGTAGCAATAGGGGCAGCAAGGCTGCGTCCCCAACACCCAAGCCGCCTGCTCCAGCTAGCTTATGCCCCAAAATAATTACACAGACACTGTATTCATTTAAACACTGCTTTGGCCCATTCCTATCTAGCCTCTTCTAGGCTAATTCTCACATATTAATTTAGCCCATTTCTAATCATCTGTGTAGCGCCCCTAGGTGCGCTTACCGGGAAGATTCTAGCCTAAGTCCATCCTGGGTTGGAGCTTCATCACGTGCGTCTGCCTGGGAGCTGGGCATGGCGTCTCTCTCTGAAGCGTCTGCTCCCCAGCGGAGAGCTGTCGAGTCTGCCCTCACTTCCTCTTCCTCCCAGCGTTTTGTTCTGTTTACTCCTCCCACCTATCTCCTAACCAATGAGATGGGCCAAAGCAGTTTCTTTTAATTTAACCAATGACCTTCCTCCATCACTTGTAGGCCAGGCTGGCCTAGAACTCACAGAGATCCACCTGCCTCTGCCTCCCGAGTGCTGGGATTAAAGGCGTGTGCCACCACCGCCCAGCTCCAGTGACATTTTAAAAAATCTACAAAATACAATCCTAACAGTCATGTGGGTACCTTGATTTACCATTGCAACGCTAATTGAAAGAAAAATCTCTGAAATTTCTCAATGCCTAATCTCAATTAAACTACATGTCAGTACTGAGGGGACAGAAACATGGCTTTACACTGCCACCCTCAGTAGCCTCCGAAGTTCCCTTTGATTTTTCGGATCTTAAACTCAAGCCAAAGGGTGATTCATGCATTTGTTGCTACAAAGAGTTTCAAGATTCACAGTTACAATGAAGAAGAGCTGGAAATATTGCTCAAAGTTATTCTAACATAGACTTAAGAACAAAAGTTAAGCCACAAGTAGGTTTTTAGATGAAAGCAAGACCAAATTGGGAATTTAGGTGTGGGCTTCTCAAATAAAGTAGCATATATGAACATGTATCACATTTTCTTTACTCATACATCTGTTGATATATATATATATATATATATATATATATATATATATATATATATATAAGTTTATTCATATCTTAGAAATAGTAAACCATGTAAAAGTCTTTTGGGTATGATTATTATATATACCTTATGTATACACCTAAAAGTCAAATCATTGGATGTTATGGTAGAGCTATTATTTGTACTCTTTTGAGGAACTTCTGTACTATTCTTAATGCTATACTAAATCACATTGACACTAACAATCTATCAAAGGTTAATTGTTACTACTAGTTTTTAATTTTCAAAATTCAACCACATGTAAGATGATATCACATTATGGACTTAGTTTGTGTTTCCTGATCAATAATTATGGTGGGCATTTTTTCATATAATTCTTAGAGATGTGTAGTTTTTTTGAGAAGTGTTGGACTTTTTACTTTTACACTTTGGCTCTTTTCCTCTTTTTGGTGTCTTCCCACTCAGCTCCCAAATAAATTACATGGAGTCTTATCCTTTTTTATAAATGCCCAACCTTAGTTTGTTTCCAGAAAGCTTTTCTTAAATTATCCCCTTTACTTTTCGCCTCTGGGATTCTCTCTCTCTCTCTCTCTCTCTCTCTCTCTCTCTCTCTCTCTCTCGTTATATACCAACCGCAGTTCCCCCTCCCTCCTCTCCTCCCGCTGTTCCCATTTTCCCCCAACCTCTCCATTTCTTAGAAAGAGCAAGACCTCGAATGATGAGTCAATTTGAAAGAACTGATATTGTGCATAAGTCTTATAAAACCTATTGAACAGCATCTCCTAAATATCAGTCTATGCAGAAAACTAATGAAAATGAAAAGAATGCAATCTATACAGTACATTTTTTCTTTGAATATAAACAATTACATTTAGGTTTTCGTTGAAGAGGAAGTATAGAGCTTAAAAGAAGACATATTGAGATTATAATTTAATTACAACATTTTCCCCTTCTCTTTCCTCACTCCAAAACCTCCTCCTATTTACTCTTCCAATTTTTCCTTCTAATCCATGACCTTTTTCACTAATTGCTATTGTACACATATATGTATATACATAAGTATTCCAAAATATAACCTGTTTAGTCAGTATAATGTTACTTGCATGTATGATTTTCAGACTGATCATTTTGACACTGGACAACAAATTGATAAGATGTGGGAGTCCCCTTTGTGTGTTGTGATTATTATTAATGAATAAAGAAACTGCTTTGGACTTATAGCAAGGTAGAACTTAAGTGAGCAGGGAAAGCTAAGCTAAATGCTGGGGAAAAGAAGGGTGGAGTCAGAGAGAAGCCATGGAGCTGGCAGAGATAGATCCTGGGAACTTTAGCTGGTAAGCCACAGCCACATGGCAAAACACAGATTAATGTAAATGGGTTAAATTAATAGCCAATAAGAAGTTAGAGCTAATGGGTCAAGCATTTATTTAATTAATATAGTTTCTGTGTGATTATTTTGGTTCTAAGCTAGCCAGGAGGTAGGGAACCATCAAGTGGTCTCTCTCCTCCTACATTGGTATGCACTTTCCTGGAGAAGAACATATCTCCTATATACAATTGTACTCAGTTTACTATAGTTCTTTGTATATGGTTGAGGTATTGCAGTGATTTCTCTGTTCAGAGAAGTTAGTAGGCCAGTGAGGCAAGTAGGCCAGCTTCCTATATTCACTCTCCTACCTTTACTCTATATCCAATGCCACAGTCTCATTTCCAATTCTCTGTAGCAGACTACCTTCTGTGAATTCTCTATCTTGCCTCATTATCAGAGTACTAAGGAAATACTGGTGGAACATCCTGCTTTCATCCCTCCTGTGAACACCTTCACTACCCCCCCATTCTAGCTCTTCCATATTCCTAGCTGTCAGTTCCCAATACTTAGAAACACGTTTTCACCAGAACCCTCCAATGACCACACCTAGCGGATACTAGAAGAATTTCTTGTCATGCAAGATACAGTCACCATACCTTCCCAAAAAGCAGAGAAGACAACATAGACCAATGAGTAAAACACCCACTCACCAGAGACAAGATAAGATACCAGCACCTAGAATTATAATCTTCCCAAACCTAGGTGCTTAGATGCCAGCATATAAATACAGCCAATAACAGCCAGGACAATATGCCTCCACTTGAGCCTAGCCACCCTACTACAGTGTGCCCTGAGTATTGTAACATAGCTTAAGCATAAGAAAAAGACATAAAGTTAGCCTTTATGAATATGATAAAAGTCCTTAAAAAGGAAATTAGTAAATCCCCTAAAGAAATCCATAAGATACAAACAAACAGTGGAAGGAAATGAATAAAATAGTTCAAGACCTGAAAGTAGAAATAAGTTCAATTAAGAAAAAGACAAACTAAACACAAACTGGGGGAAACCTAGAAATGAAAAAAAAATTAGAAACCCAAACAGAAGCCTCAGAGGCAAGCCCTACTAACAGAATATAGGAAGTAGAAGAGAGACTCTCAGGCATCAAAGATGCAACAGAAGAATTGGATACCTCAGTCAAAGAAAATATTAAATCTAAAAGAATTCTGTACAAAATAGCCCAGAAATCTGAGACAGTATGAAAAGACAAAATCTAATAATAGAAATAAGGGACACAAATCCCAGGTCAAAGGCACAGAAAATATTTTCAACAAAATCATAGAACAAAGTTTCCTTAACTTAACGAAGGAGATGGCCTATCAAGAAACAAGAAGAATAGAGAATATCAGAAATGAATGTACCGTCAGAACAAAACACAAAACATACAAATCAAAGAAAGAATATTAAAATATGCAGGGGAAAAGACTAAGTAACATATAAGAGCAAACATATTAGAAGAACACATGGTTTCTCAGTAGAGATTTTAATAGCCTGAAGGACCTAGACAGACTCTAAAAGACCATAGATGCCAGCTAAGACTATTATATCCAGCAATACTTTCAATCACAATACATAGAGAAAATAAGGCATTCCATGATAAAACCAAATTTAAGCAATTTCTATTTACAAATCTTGCTCTATAGAAGACACTAGAAGGAAAAATATAACCTAAAGTGGTTAAGCACACCAATAAAAATACAATGATAGTTTATGGTGTCCCCAAATGATGTGGGATTCTCCCCAGTATGCTGGAAATACCATTGGTTAATAAAGAAACTGTCTTAGGCCTGTGCAGGGCAGAATAGAGGTAGGTAGGGAAAACTAAACTGAATTCTGGGAGAAATAAAGTGGAGTCAGGAGATGTCATGTAGCCACTAGAGGGGAAAGACATGAGTTGCCAGCTGGAACATTGCTGGTAGGACATGAGCCTCATGGTAAAATATAAAAGAATGGAAATGGGTTAATTCTAGATGTAACAGCTAGCTAGCAATACAATTAAGTGATTGGCCAAGCAGTAATTTAATTAATAGTTTCTGTGTAGTTATTTTGGGGCTGAGCGGCTAGGAACACACAAGTGGCCTTCTACAACAACCAAATGTACAGATGAGAAATTAAATGCAATAAAAAATCTTCTTTGAAAGAGTAGGATTGTAGGAGTCAGAGGATTCAATCTAAAGTGATTAATCACACCAAAAGAAAAAAAAACACAACACAAGGATAAAATGATAGTTTGTGGTGTCAACAGTTGAGAAATGAAATGCAATTATAAAAACTTCTTTAAAAGAGTAGCATTGTAGAGGCCAGAGAGGTCAAGGACACCACAGGAACGTGGTCCACAGACTCAATTAAGCAGGGCTCACAGAGACTAAGAGGCAAACACAGAGTCTGCATGACTCTAAGCTAGGTCCTCTGCATAATACATTATGGTTGTTGAGCTGGCTATTCTTGTTGGACTCAGAAAGTGGGAATAGGCAGTATCTCTGGCTCTTTTGCCTGCTTTTGGGATCCTTTTCCACATACTAGGTTGCCTCCTCCAACCTTGATATCAGGGTTTGTGCCTAATCTTACTCTAACTTGTTTTGCCATGTTATGGTCGATATCCCTGGGAGGCCTGCTCTTTTTCTGAAGGCAAACAGAGGAGGAGTGAATCTGAGGAAGAGGGGATATGTGTGTGTGTGTGTGTGTGTGTGTGTGTGTGTGTGTGTGTGTGTGTGAGAAAGAGAGGGGGGGAGGAGAGGGGCTTGGAGGAATGGAAGGAAGAGAAACTGAAGTCAGGATATAATGTATGAGAGAATAATAATAGTAATAAAATCGGCTCAGAAAGACCCTAAAAAAATAACAACAAAGAAATTCTCAAAATATTTCCAAAATGAATCTAAATACACATCAAAAAGATCACGCCCTATAATGGACTAGGCTGTATCTCAGAGATGTAGGGATGGTTCAACATATGTAAATCAATAAACGTAATCCACCATATAGACAAACTGGAAAAAAAAAAACACTTGACTAGTTCATTAAATTTAGAAGTGGCCTTTGGCAAAATCCAACACCCCTTCATGATAAAGAGATTTGGAATACAAACAATGTACCTCAACATAAGAAAGGGAGTTTACAGGAAGCCTGTTGTGATGTGAGCAGCGGGGCTGCATCCCCAGCACCCTGGATGCCTGGCTAGCTTATGCCCCGAAATAACAACATACAAACTGTATTCATTTAAGCACTGCTTGGCCCATTAGTTCTAGCCTCTTGTTGGCTAGCTCTTACATATTAATCTAACCCATTTCTAATAATCTGTGTAGCCCCACGAGTTGGCTTACCAGGGAAGATCTTAACCTGCATCTGTCTGGAGTGGGAGAATCATGGCTACTCTCTGACTCAGCTTCTTTTTCCCAGCATTCTGTTCCGTTTACTCCACCTACCTAATTTTATGTCCTATTAAAGGGCCAAGGCAGTTTCTTTATTTAACCAATGAAACAACACATAGAAAGATGACCCTCCTCAATCATTTCCCCTTTTTCTGTTTAAACAAAGAGGAAGGCTTTAACTTTGACATAGTAAGATTACATAAAACAAAACAGTTATCAAGCAGGAATTACAGTTACAGTATTTATATCTACTTTATCTTTTATCATAACTAAGGAAAACTATAACTCTAACTAACCATTCTTCAACTCCATCAAGACTCCAGAAGGATATAATATTACCTAAGCAAACAAGAAATCCAAAACTCTAGAAATGACAGAGACATCTCGCTGCCTGTACAGTGACCCTAAGTTCCTCTGTGCCATTGGGGCATCCATCTTCAGCCTTCAGGCCCATAGTATCCAGCAGACATTTCCATGAAGCAGGAAATTTCAAAGACAGTTTAGTCACTATCTGCTGTGTCCTGCAGAATGTCTCGCAGACTCTTTCATGAGTCATGAACCCCAAAAGACTGTCTCACCTTTAGGCAAGTTCAGCATTCCTCTCTCTGTTTGTTTTCTGTGTCCATTTTATGCAACAGTCCAGGCAAGAGCAGTTTCTTGCTCAAATGGCTATCAAACTCCATAAGGATCCTCTTCAATGCCCATCTTCCTCTCGAAGTAGATTGGTGCCGCCGGGAGCAGACATGTCTCATTGTCATGAAAAGTCCTAAGTTGTTAAAATATTTTAAATGCCATATTCTGCAGTGATGGAGAAAGGTCATTGGTTAAATTAAAAGAAACTGCTTGGCTCTCATTGGTTAGGAGATAGGTGGGAGGAGTAAACAGAACAAAACACTGGGAGGAAGAGGAAGTGAGGTCAGACTCGACAGCTCTCCTCTCTGGAGCAGACGCAGGAGAGACGCCATGCTACCTGCTCCAGGGAAGATGCACGCTATGAAGCTCCGACCCAGGATGGACTTAGGCTAGAATCTTCCCGTTAAGACCGGTGCTATACAGATGATAAGAAATGGGCTAGTCCAGGTGGGAGAGTTAGCCTAGAAGATGCTAGGTAGAAATGAGCCAAGCAGTGTTTAAATGAATACAGTGTCCGTGTAATTATTTTGGGGCATAAGCTAGCCGAGGCAGGCGGCTTGGGGTGTTGGGGACACAGCCCCACCGCCGCGTCCATATTACTACAAATGGCGCCCAACGTGGGGCTCGAACCCACGACCCTGAGATTAAGAGTCTCATGCTCTACCGACTGAGCTATTTTCGGTTTAAACAAAAAAAGGCTTTAACTTTAACATAGCAAAATTACATATAACAAAAGAGTTATCAAGTAAAAGTTACATCAGAAACATTTATACATATAACAAAATTGACCGTAAATCTCTATCAATAAAGCAAAATCTATACTAATGCAAATTATTCATGTCTATATCATATCCCCCTTTAAATGTAAAAGAACATTTATAAACTATATTTGGGAACATGGGCGCAGTTTTTTCTCTCCAAACTGCTTCCTGCTGAATGGGGGCGTCGTTAATTTGGTCTTTCATGGTATAACATGTGTGCCAGGGTCATCTCAGTTGGCAGTTGAGCGAAGCAATTTTCTGAAGATGTTCACAGCAACGCTTCAGGAGGGTGTGGTCCATCATACCAAATCGGGATAAATGCAATCCACAAGGTCTGATCCTCTGTAAAAACAAAAGAAGAATGTCTTTTCCAAAGTATCATATCCTTAGATCCAAATTCTGAAATCGTAATACCCTTATATCCATTCTGGTTTAGCTTAGCAGCCCATATAATGAAAAATCTCTCTGTACTTAGCTCCTTCACAGTCAAAAAATTTAAAGAAAACACAATGTACATAATCCAGACTCTGTGAATTTTCCATTTTTACGTGGCTTATATTTCTTTATTTCTTTTAATCTCTTAACTATCTGTACTCTGTCTCTTTAAAGACTTTACCTTTTTTTTTTCTTTTTAAACCATTAACTTTATTCTCTATATTCTTTTTCTTCTCTCTCCCAAGCCTACGTACATTCATCCAACAGTGTGACTCATTTAGTGGTCTGAATCTGTCCTATTGTGAATCTGCAATTTTTTACTATCCAGGAGCACTTTTGATCTGCGCCTTTAAATCACTAGGCACTTAAGAATCTAAGCTGTGACATTCCTGGGTTAACTTTTTGCTTTTTGAGCGTATATCTTTAGACCAGGCTGTCTTTGAACTCTCAGAGATCCGCCTGTCTCTGCCTCCCAGGCATTGGGATTAAAGGTGTTTGCTAATACACCTTGAACTCACAGAGATCTGTTTGTCTCTGCCTTTTAGGCACTGGGATTAAAGGCGTGTGCTACCACACCTTGAAGTCAAGAGGTTTACTTTAAGAATTTTAACTTTTAGTCTGCATATATTTTTAACACACTTTAAACCATTCAGAAATTTTCTCTGTCTTTGAATCTCTCTTTACTGTATATCTCTCTTTTTCTGACCACATGAGTCTTTAATTTACCAAGCAATCTCAGTAGGACTAAAGCCGTGGCTTTGCCAGCTAGATCCAGTCCATTCCTTAGCTTTCCAGCCTCATGGCGGATATACAGGCTGCAGCCATGTTTATAGCCACGCCTCTATGGCGTTTCAAGGTCCCTGCCAGCCAGCGGGCTACAACAGACAACACTCAAGTCCTCTCTCAGTAGCCGGCCCTCCTGCCTCAAACAGTCAGAGTTTGCCCTGGCAGGATGGCCCAGAAAGCCGGCATTTTTAAACGCGCAGCTTTTTTCCTGCTATGGGTGAAAACCGAAAAGCATGCGTTCAGCTTTTCGTCAACACCATTTAAGTGTTTCGTGGCAGGACCTCTTAATGAGCTGCAGGCTTTGCAGCTAAAGCTGAGTCAGGAAGCCTCTCTTAGATGAGGCGCTTGCTTGCCTCTAGCAAGCAGAGTAGACCAGAGAAATTGTCACAATCAAGAAAACATGCTTTACTCTTTCCCAAGCTTTCTCAGGCTTTCTGTGGACTCAGTTAGCCACACGTCTGGGCGTCATTTTGTAGTAATAAGGGCGCGGCGGCGGGGCTGTGTCCCCAACACCCCAAGCCGCCTGCCTCGGCTAGCTTATGCCCCAAAATAATTACACGGACACTGTATTCATTTAAACACTGCTTGGCTCATTTCTACCTAGCATCTTCTAGGCTAACTCTCCCACCTGGACTAGCCCATTTCTTATCATCTGTATAGCACCGGTCTTACCGGGAAGATTCTAGCCTAAGTCCATCCTGGGTCAGAGCTTCATAGCGTGCATCTTCCCTGGAGCAGGTAGCATGGCGTCTCTCCTGCGTCTGCTCCAGAGAGGAGAGCTGTCGAGTCTGACCTCACTTCCTCTTCCTCCCAGCGTTTTGTTCTGTTTACTCCTCCCACCTATCTCCTAACCAATGAGAGCCAAGCAGTTTCTTTTAATTTAACCAATGACCTTCCTCTATCACTGCAGCCTTTGAGAGATATGAAGAATGCCTATCTGAAATATATCTATGCACATCTAGAAAATCTAACTAACATGACTACAAGCTTGATTATCCATTAACAACCTATATACATTACATTTTTAAACTATACAATCAAAATACCTTAATTAATATCAGAAATATATATGCATATAACAAAATTGACCTTAAATTTAAATCACTAAAGCAAAATCCATATCAATGTAAATTATACATACCTATATCATATCCCCCTTTAAATGTAAAAGAACATTTATAAACAATATTTGGGAACATGGGTGCAGTTTTTTCTCTTCAAACTGCTTCCTGCTGAATGGGGGCATCATTAATTTGGTCTTTCATGGTATAACCTGTGTGCTAGTTTCATCTCAGTTGGCAGTTGAGTGAAGCAATTTTCTGAAGCTGTTCACAGCAACCCTTCAGGAGGGTGTGGTCCATCATACCATATTGGAATAGAAACAATCCACAGACTCTCACCCTCTGTGAAAACAAAATAAGAAACTCCTTATCATGTCCTTAGATCCAAATTTCGAAGTCAAGGCATTTTCAAAATATCTATGTTGGATTACTTCAGCAGCATTTATAAACAAATATCTTTTAGCAGCTGTTGCTCTTTTCTCAGCATTCAAACAATTCAAAGAGAGCATAACAGCATACAGTATCAAAATTCTCTGTTTATTTTCCATCTTTGTATGGCTTTATTTTAACTCTATTTTGTTTATTTTTACTTTTATTTTTTGCTTTTTGGGACAGGTTTTTTTTTTACTTTTAAGAACTTTTAACTTTTAGGTTGCATATATTTTTAACACACTGTAAAACATTTAGAAATTTTCTTTATCTTTGAATCTCTCTTTACTGTATATCTCTCTTTTTCTGACCACATGAGTCTTTAATTTACCAAGCAATACCAGTAGGACTAGAGCCATGGCTTTGACGGCTGGATCCAGCCCATTCCTTAGCTTTCCAGCCTCATGGCAGAGATACAGGCTGTCGCCATGTTTACTGCCACAACTCTATGGCATTTCAAGGTCCCTGCCAGCAAGTGAGCTTCAGCAGCCTGTGCTTGCAAACTGCACGAACCGCCTGCGTAAAAGAGTCAGAGTTTGAACTGTTTCCATTAACTAGCTGGCCTGGGTCTGAAAAAGCATGGGATAAATCCGGACTAGCTGAACATAGAGGACAATGAGGAATACTGAGAACTCAAGAACAATCGCAGTGGGTTTTTGATCCTACTGCACGTACTGGCTTTGGGGGAGCCTAGGCAGTTTGGATGCTCACCTTAGGAGACCTGGATAGAGGTGGGCGGTCCTTGGGCTTCCCACAGGTCAGGGAACCCTGATTGCTCTTCGAGCAGATGAGGGAGGGTGACTTGATCGGGGGAGGGGGAGGGAAATGGGAGGCGGTTGCGGGGAGGAGGCAGAAATCCTTAATTAATAAATAAATAAATTTAAAATTAAAAAAAAAAAGAGTCAGAGTTTGCCCTGGCAGGACAGCCCAGAAAGCCGGCATTTTTAAATGGTGCAGCTTTTTTCCTGCTACAGCCGAAAACCGAAAAGCATGCATTCAGCTTTTCATCAACACCATTTAAATGTTTCGTGGCAGGACCTCTTAATGAGCTGCAGGGTTTTGCAGCTAAAGCTGAGTCAGGAAGCCTCTCTTAGATGAGAGCGCTCGCTTGCCTCTAGCAAGCAGATTAGACCTGAGAAATTGTTGCTACCACGTCGGGTGCCATTCTGTTGTAATTGGATCGGCAGGGCTGTGTCCCCAGCACCCTGGCCGCCTGGCTCGCTTATGCCCCGAAATAACAACATACAAACTGTATTCATTTAAGCACTGCTTGGCCCATTGGTTCAAGCCTCTTATTGGCTAGCTCTTACATATTAATCTAACCCATTTCTAATAATCTGTGTAGCCCCACGAGCTGGCTTACTAGGGAAGATCTTAACTTGCATCTGTCTGGAGTGGGAGAATCATGGCGACTCTCTGACTCGGCTTCTTTCTCCAAGCATTCTGTTCTGTTTATTCCACCTACCTAATTTTATGTCCTATTAAAGGGCCAAGGCAGTTTCTTTATTTAACCAATGAAATAACACACAGAAAGATGACCCTCCTCCATCACAAGCCCATAGCCAATCTCAACTTAAGGGACAATTTTCAGCTTCATATGGAAACAGCAAAAATCCCACAATAGCTAAACCAATACTGAATAATAAAAGAAGTGCTAGAGGTATCACCACCCCCAATTTCAAGTAGTACTATAATGCTGAAGGCGTAAGTCACAAACAATGCCACACCAATTTGGGATTATGATTAATAGGGTGATATTTATTTAAAGGGGAAAAAACTTACAGATCACTGTCCCAGGCAACAGCCCTCTACGCAACGCAACCAGGAGTCTAGTCACCAGCGGAGCAGGAAGTGAAGAGAGAGAGGAGAGGGAAGTGGCTGCTTTTTTAAAGGGAGAGTGACCATGCCCCAATGGGCTGGTATCTCAGCGGCTATTGGTTGGAGAAGCGGGAGGACCTCCCGCAACATACAAGAGCTAGTGCCAGGACAGGCTCCAAAGCTACACAGAAACCCTGTCTCGAAAAACTAAAAAAAAAAAAAAAGTCACTGGAATTTTTATGGATGTTAGATGGCCTATCTAGATCACTTTTGAAAATACAGTCATTTCACAATATATATTCTAGCATTAGAATTGGAGAGCTTTCTATCTCCTAGTGTTTCCTACAGTTTCTTTCTTCATTATCTTAAATAATTTGTTGTAGACACCTTTCCTCTCATTGTTTAGATTTATTTATGTTTGTTTGTGTGTGTTATTGTTTTTTGTTTGTTTTTTGATGTTATTTTTTTTTTGCTATTGAAGTGTTAGTGAAAGAGATAATGACAATTAAATGAGCCCGGAAGAGACCTTATCAATAGAAAACATCCAGGATCACCTACCAACTGTTCTGAATTTCTTATACCAGGCCATGGTCACTGGTAACTCTCAGGAAAGTGCTCTCCCATCTTGAACACACACATAACAAGAGCATCCAGCTGGTGAGAGAATGACTTAACTGTAGAGAATCAAACACAAGGTGGCCACATCATGGGCATAGAGAAAATCACAGTAGTGTAGCAAAAGAAGGGAATCTTAGGAGCCATAAGCTCTTTACTAATGCTCTATAGTCTATAGCTTCCGAGGGAACCATATCTGCCACTGCTAGACTGGCAAGAACACAGGAGCACAGGGATTGTGCCAAATGGTCTTCCTGAGGAATGAGAGTAGATTTAGCAGCTAGAGAGGGACTATCCAAGGACTGATGTAAGTACATGTTAGCAGGCCTGCCACAGTCCCTCATAATTTCAGTGAAAATGCCGGGCGGTGGTGGCGCACGCCTTTAATCCCAGCACTCGGGAGGCAGAGGCAGGTGGATCTCTGAGTTCGAGGCCATCCTGATCTACAAGATCTACAAGAGCTAGTTCCAGGACAGGAACTAAAAGCTACGGAGAAGCCCTGAAAAAAAAAAAAAAAAAAAAAAAAAAAAAAAAAAAAAAAAAAAAAAAACAGTTGTAGAAATCCTTGTGTGAAAAATATGATCGCCCAAACACCAGAAATAAAGTTATAACTGGAATTCTAATTTTGCTCATCTCCTCTTTTCTTTGGCTTTCTCTCATAGGAAGAGCATGTTTTATTTTTTTTTCATTCTAATTCTTCTTTTTCACTAGGTTATACACTGCCAGTTTCTAATCCAGCAACTTACTCAAAATCTCTTTTAAATCATGTGCTTTGTTTTATATGTGCTTAAAATGGCCTTACAGAATTCTTTTTTGTTATTATTTGTTTTCTTGTTTTTCCTGTTTTTATTATTGAAAAAATTTCCACCTCCTCCCCCACTCCCATTTTCCTCCCCCACTCCCATTTCCCTCCCCCTGCCCCCACTCCTCTCCCCCTCTCCCCACTCCTTTTCCCCATCCTCTCCAGTCTGAAGAGCAGTCAGGGTTCTCTGCCCTGTGGGAAGTCCAAGGTCCTCCCCACTCCATCCAGGTCTAGGAAGGTGAGCATCCAAACAGGCTAGGCTCCCACAAAGCCAGTACATGCAGTAGGATCAAAACCCAATGCCATTGTCCTTGGCTTCTCATCAGCCCTCATTGTCCGCCATGTTCAGAGAGTTTGGTTTTACCCCATGCTTTTTCAGCCCCAGTCTAGCTAGCCTTGGTGAGCTCCCAATAGATCAGCCCCACTGTCTCAGTGGGTGGGTGCACCCCTCACGGTCCTGACATCCTTGCTCATGTTCTCCCTCCTTCTGCTCCTCATTTGGACCTTGGGAACTCAGTCCGGTGCTCCAGTGTGGGTCTCTGTCTCTATCTCCATCCTTCGCCAGATGAAGGATCTATGGTGATATGCAAGATATTCAGAGTAAAGGGCTGGGAAAAGCTTTATCAAGCAAATGGACCTAAGAAACAAGCAGGTGTGGCCATACTAATTTCTAACAAAGTTGACTTCAAACTAAAATCAATCAGAAGAGATGAAGGGGACATTTTATACTCATAACAGGAACAGTTCATCAGGATGAAATCTCAATCCTGAATATCTATGCCCCTAAAATAAAAGCACCCACTTATGTAAAAGAAACATTACTAAAACTCAAGGCAGTCATCAAACCACACACACTAATAGTAGGAGACTTCAACACTCCTCTCTCACCAATGGACAGGTAAATCAGACAGAAACCTAAAAGAGAAATAAGAGAATTAATGGAGGTAATGAATCAGATGGACTTAACAGACATCTGTAGAGCATTCCACCCAAATAGGAAAGAATATACCTTCTTCTCTGCAGCACATGGAACCTTCTCGAAAATTGAGCACATACTCAGTAACAGAATTCTTATTGATATAAATGAACTAGAAAGTGAGGTAAACAAACACTTACTCAGTCCCAATCTCCATACATCTCAGTGAAGCCCTGGTTTATTATACAACAGCTAACTTGTTAAAAAACAAAACATGCCTGAGAGAATATGCATGCTTATCTCATATTCATGTCTTCTTGACAATTAATTTATAAACGTCAAACCTTTTTATTATTCATACAAAGCTCATTTTATACTTTTTAAATTGTGTTCACTCATGTAACAATGAGGAATGAAGTGTGCTTCTCGATATTTCACATAGACCAAACTGACTGCAGGGCAGTTTGAAGAATACAGCCACACATGTTCAAAGTCCAGTGACTAGAACCTCTGACTTCATGAATTTTGGTTAACTATGGGTTTTTTGTCTTGCTCATTAGCATGAGGAAGCTTGGAACACGTGAGGGTCAATTATTGAATATGGTAGAAATGAGGGTGAGATGGCAAGAAAAGAAGCAGGTGACGTGTGATTCAGATTACCTCTGAAAAGTAATTTGTTTCGGGAAATTCTTGAGTATTACTAAGCTAATAAGATTTTTAAGAGGAATGCATAGACAAGGACAATATTTCTTCATGCTGTGGAGAAAAAAGAACTATGTGTTAAAGCCAAGAAAGAAGTCATTTGCTTTCTTAAGGGCATTTTCGTTTTTAGAGGGATTGATGTTCAATACACATTAATAAGTGACTAGTGCTGACATTTTACCAAAGCAAGAGACATGGATTGCTATGAGCATTTATGGAGATTGTATTTTTGAAATATCACTACTATATGCAGGATAACCCCTGCTTAATGTCACTGAAACCACATTACAATAAAGGCAGACTGCTCCCCATGTGTAGCTCCTTTCAGAGTTCTTTGGTTTACATTCTTCAGAAGAAAGAAGCAGAACTTTTATGACAGAAAACTCACTATTCCTACAGATTGAGGTAACAATCAAAGTTAAGCACCTGAAAGACCAACTTACTACTTGAAACTTAAGAGTGTGAATCTTTGCATATGAAAGTTAGCCTTAAATTTCCACCTCCACTAGCTTCCATCTATCTTTTTTAGGGAAAAATTGTAGCATGCAATACTATTTAGTTAATAATTTGTCTGGTTTCAAAGGCATTGAAGCAATTAAAAATTGAATGGACACTGCAAAATATGCATATATAAGACCATTAGTCACTGGATATCAAGTTAGTATGTGTTTGAAAGATTGGCTGAGTGACTTATGTAGAAATAAAAAAGAGAATATTAATTACTAAAAAAAGGTAAGGTAATGATTATTTATTACCATAAAACCTCATCTTAAGCTCCTTGGAGGACAAGGTAAAAGACAAAACATAATGAATTCTATACCTCTTTACTTTAGTGTGTGTGTGTGTCTGTGTGTGTGTGTGTGTGTGAGAGAGAGAGAGAGAGAGAGAGAGAGAGAGAGAGACAGAGAGAGAGAGAGAGAGAGAGAGAGAGAGAGAGAGAGAGAGAGAGAGAGAATTTATATGTGTGTTTGTGTGCACATGAGTGCAGATGAGTCTGTAGAGAACACAGGTATACTTCAGGCTTCATCTTCTGTTGCCCTTCACTTTATTTTTCGAGACAGGGTCGCACACTGATCTTTAGTTCACAGTTTTGACTAGATCAACTGGCCAGCAAGATAAAAGGATTCTCTTACCTACATCCAACCTCCAGCAGTAGCTTTTACATAGATGCTGAGGATCAGAACTCAGGTCCTTATTTTTGCACAAGTGCTTTACCCACTCAGCCATATTACCAGCCCTTAGTTCTGTAAGTCTAATAAAGAAAAGCAAATGAGATTTCAAAGGCATTCTTAAATTCTCAGCATCACTGTCTTTTTGTTTTTGTTTTTTGTTTTCACATAAGGGCACTCTGGGGTTTTTCTTTTTTGTGTGTCTAGGGTGGATGGGTACATCCCTCTTATTCTTAGCCTTTGTGTCTTGTATAAGACTCTCAGTCTTTGTTCTTTCCATAGAAGTGACTCTACATCCAATTTTGGCCAATTACTTTCTTTGTTTATTTTTTCCTATCCCTGTGAGCTTAATTCAGGGATGGACACATTAATAAGACAAATAACTGTGATTAAATATTAAGATTGCTGGGAAAATGTTTTTCTAATCTTTCAGCTGGAAAAACAAGAAACTGTAGTTTATGAAGGAAACAATAGCACTAGAACATGTTTAATGTTAAAAATGTCAATTGATTAAGAAATTTCAAGCAAACTATAGCTTTTATAATTTATATTTTCTCTAAAGGTAAAAGTTAGAGTACGTAAAGGGTAAATTTGGAGCATGTTTTCTTCCTTCCTTTTTTTGTTTTTGTTTTTCTTTTAGGCTTTTCAAGACAGGGTTTCTTTGTGTAGCTCTGGCTGTCTTGGAACTCACTCTGTAGACCAGGCTGGCCTTGAACTTACAGAGATCCACCTGCCTCTGCCTCCTTGAGTTCTGGAATTAAATGTGTGCACCAGCACTTCCCTGTCCCTGAATATGTTTTCTAATTGATAAATATTCAAATGGGGTATGTAAAACCACAAAAAATAGATATTTTATGTGAAAAAACATTTAAATTCTCTATGTACACTTTATTTTATTCTATCTTATCTATGCTTGTGAATGGCATTTTAAATATATTTAACATAGAAATTAACATTGCTGTGAACATTTTACCTATATTTAACAAAGGTAGCATTTTACCTATATTCAACATAAGAATTAACAATGCTATAAGGTACAAATCATTATGAGTTGAAATTCATCTAGGCCATATACAGAAATGCTTTTTAACTAATATTCAAGAAGAAGCCCTCTAAAACTCTGTTCCCTTCCCCTACCACTTCTAACACATTTCTGAAAATGCTATGAAGATATGAAGAACATTTTCCATGGAGATTAATGTGTTCCATCCAGGAAGTGTTATTTCTATGTGTCAGTCTTGGGTATTTATATCTCTTCAACTAATGCAGTAATAATCCTGAACTCTTTTTGCAGATTATTAGAAATTTTCCAATGGAAGATAATGAAATTTAATCATTCTGGATATTTCAGTGTATATAAAAGGAACATCAGCAGGACTTGGAGGTTCGATTTAAGAGAGGACCTGGGTTTGATTCCCAGCACTTACATGTTAACTCAATCATCTGTAACTCCAATACCAGGGGATATTCTGCTCTCTTCTGCACTCTCCTTGCAGTGAGTATACATGGTGTGGAAATATACATGCAGGCAAACTACCATACACACAAAATAATAATACAGTTACATTTTTAGAAAAACACTAGCAAGCATACTCATCCTTCACCCATAATAAAGGAGTTTTCTTCAATAATTTGAACATATAGAAAAAAGTATGGTGATGTATTGGAAAAAAATATTCTCTCAGGAATATTTGCCAGTGTGGCTTCTGCTGTTAAATGTACATGTACTCACTTTAGTTAGTTAGAGAGTAGTTTTAGTTGCCATGAAGAATGGCTGAAGACCTTGTAGAGTTTAAGATGTTTAGTTTAAGATGGAATGATAGGTGAAGGAATAAAAAAAGGAACTATCATTATCTAACAATTTTAGAGATATAGACAGTATATATTCTAGTTTTCTACAGGCCATAGTTTATGCTGCAAAGTTTCCATTTCGTTACATACCATAACACAAAAGCATGATAAATACATAATCCTAGTTGTTTTACAATAAAACATTATTACACAAAAAAGTCCACAACAAAATAAGACATTTGTCTAAGGCTGTCATTTGCTAACTCTTGTGCTGGAGTCAGGAAAATTTTACTTTATCCAAATAATACAGCTAATAATTTATTCAAATTGGCAATCCTATATTGACTATGAAGCCCTGAACTCCAAATAAGCATTCAATAGTAATGTTAATACTAATTGATGATATGAAATGATAACAGTAAAAATACAATTTAAGTTTTATTTATTTGTTAGGCTGAAAGACAAAAGAAAAATTGCTGGCTCAGCACAACTTACCTGGGTACCTTGCCACTTTTACTTGCTGTTTACTTTAAACTTTCTCGACAGCTTGCCCTGTTCTTACACAAACAAGAGGGTTTCATCCTCTGATTTCCATTCATCACTTGTGTCAAAGAGGGCAGAAAGTATGAGCAATGCACTAGTAATGGCGGAAAAGGCATGAACTTGGGAAATCTGTCTTCCTTCCTGTAAATAGCTGACATTGGATTTTACAGCAAACAAAACTGCCTTTGCATCTGTTTAATGGAATTCCAGGTTCAAAGAGAAATAGCGCACTGGCTGTAAATATCTCTGCTAATGCCTTAATTGCACATTAAGGAGCATTTTTTTCAGTTACCTGTTGTACATGTACAAATGTATTTGTATATGTATATTTTATGAAGAACCTCCTATTTTCAGACCCATCAGAGTAACTGGGGTTACCAGAATATTTTACTTCTTGTGAAAAGACCAGAAAGGACTTAAAGGATGAAATATGACCTGAAGTCTGGCTTCTTTTCGACTTTCCCACAGGCCAGGAAAGCCTGAGAAAGCCAGGGCTCTAAAGTCATTGCTCTCCACCGTCCATCTGCCTCTCCTAATCAACAGAACCTGTTATCTGTCATATCGTCTGTGAACTGTGCAATTCCAACCGTGGCTATTCTGTTCTGCTTTTCGTGCTTTCATAATCAATTGCTCCACACGCATTTGAGCTGAAGAACCATGAAAACTCTGTTTACATCCACCTGGTGCCTCAGCACACCTGCCAGGGCAGAGCTATGTACTGGGAGCTGTGTTACATTGCCAGCTGGGAATGGAAGCAATGAGGCATAAAAGTTGTAATTCCAGCAGAGTCCAGATACTTTGGGTGGTTAAAAGTTTCACTTTCCACTGGCACGTACACAACACCTGTGATGTCTAGCTTTCTGTTGAGCCACTAATGATAGGAAAGTGGATTTTGAACGTGAAAAGCAAAAATACTAAGAAACATGGTATTTTCTGCCTTTGAGGCACAAAAGCCACCCAGGTTTTTGTCATTGTCTTACTGGGTGGTCTCTTACATGTCCTTTTTCTTCTCTGAACCTCAGTGTTGCTGTCTGTAACACGGAGATATTCGAATAAACCAGTGTTTTCTCAGCAGTTCTGAGAGTCTCTGCTATTGCAACATGTTCATCAAATTGAGACTGTGGCATAATTTTTTTTATCTTATAAATGTTACTCTGAAACATGCAACCTACATGATTTAAACTTAATGTTTCTCATAATTTAAAAGCCAAATCATTTTATTTATTCAGCCTAGGAAGAATGACAATTAATGCTTTTGGGGGTCTTTACTCGCTCATAAATTTTCCATCCCTCCTGGCCACTAACACTACCTAGTTAAATATTTTGACACCCTAAATTTCTTTTCAAATTTTTGACTAACTTTTTTTCTTGATAAAATATTATTCTTCTCTTTGAACTACTTGTAACCTTTCCTACCTTTATTCTCATCATCTCCTCTATGGATTGCCATCTTGATTCTCTTCACCCTTATCAGATATACCTTAATGGCTCTACCATTAGGAATAATATTGAAGTAAAGATTTCAGAATGCTATCTTTTCCATAAAAGCAATTGAAATAAACTTTGGATCTCTGAACATTAACAAAAATTTTTCCAATACCACAAATGACTTTTTCGTTGTTTATATTTATTTTTTTCAGACAATATATTCTGATCATGGTTTCTCCTCCCTCATCTCCTCCCAGATCATCCTGATCTCACCCATTCAACTCCCAATACAAATACCCTTTCTATTTTGACTTGATCAGATTCTTAGTTCTGTGTGTATTTCCTTGGCACATTTCTTAAAAGTAGTAATTGTTTAACATTGCACTGGCGTGAGTCATAGATATCAGTTAAATTTAAAACAAATCTGAGAAAATAAAATAAAAAACCAAAAGAAAAGCCTAACAAATGGAAATATTTAAATAGTCCTTTAAAAATGTTGAACATATGTCTAAGAATTTATACGTCCATGTGCATATGTAGGTAGTGCTGTGTACATGACTGAGCATGTGTTTATGGCAAATAAAGTCTCTATGCACTAACATTGGGCAGATTCTCTGGCTATGCAAAAGAAGAAGGTAAAAAGCAACGCCAAAACCAATCTAAGAAGTTTAATGCTTCTACCTAGGGTAAGTTCAAAGCCAGCTAAGCTGATATACATTATAATAAATTTGCAAATGCCAAAGACCAGGAAAAACTTGCAAATATCAAGAAAAGTTGTTTCATTATATAGTGTCTCTTGAATAAGATTGATAGCTGATATTTCATCAGAATTCAGAGACCAAAACATGAAAATGTTAGAAAATACTTCAGAAAAATTTCTAAAGATAGGCATAAATAGTAATAATTAATATCAGATAAAATACATGTTAAGGCAAAAATGATATTATAAATGCAATTTATAATAGTAAGAGATGAAATCTACTGAAAAGGTATTGAAATTTGAAATATAATATGCCTAATAACACAAATATATATATAATCATAAATTAAATATTTGCAGTAAGAAATGTTCAACTCCAGAATAATTGTTAGCCATATCAATAGCCCACATTCTATCATGGTTAGAGTAACTAGAAACACAATAAACAAGAGAACTGAATAACTATTAAACCATATATTCTTAGATAATTTCATAGGGATACTTAGAATCGAACCCTTCCTTACATATTCCAGACAGACACTCATCACTGAACTAAACCACTAGCTATTTCAATAACTCTGTCAGTACAAACAATAATAGAAAATTTCTTCCCAAGAAGACAACATATATATTTCTACAGTTGTTATATTCTTCTCAAGAAATTTATGTTTCTCCATAATTTATTACAAATTGGATATTTAATTTATTGTTATAAAATCATATACAGTATGTTCTATTGTTCCATTGGGATGAAATTATAAATTAATAACAAGAGGTAGTTACTATTCTTGTAGGTTTTCTGAGTGTGTGAACAAGTGCATCTCTGATTCTTGTGTCTTCTCTTGTTCCTTACCTTCTGTTTGTATTGTCCCACTTTGTGTTGATAGTTTTTGTTTTGTCTTATTACATTTTTTTGCTACATTTTGATAAAATGAGTGAATGAACTTAGCTACTAGGATAAAGGGCAACAACTAACTGAACTGTCATTGATACCTGCTGGGAGAGGGGAAATCATTTTTCTCCAACAGGGTGACACTGTTGGAGAAAAATCAAGCACTCCAGGACAGGATTGTATTAGGGAGTAATTGATCTACCTATAGTGAACTCAACAGTAGTTTTGTTATTGTTGTTTTGTTTTCTGTGTGTGTGCTTTTATTTGATAGGTTTTTTTTCTTCTTGGATGGAGTTTTATTTTGGTTTGGGGGGGTTGTTGTATTGGGTTTTTGTTTGTATTTTGAGAAATCATTTAAAGTTGTGTGGGTACAGAGGGGAGAGGATCTGGAAGGACTTGGGAGAGGGAAAGAATATGATCAAAATATATTTAAAGTTAAAACTGTTTTAAATAATAAAAAATACAAAAACAAACAAAAAAGAGTCTCTCCTTCATCAGGTCACATGGCTCAGCTTGTAGCTTGTCATGTGACTCAGAAGTCAGTATAATATGATTTATTAATGCTTATCATTTGTTGACATAGAAACTTCACGGAAAGAGGGATCAGTTCATCTGCTTTTGTTTACCTTTTATTTTTGACAGAGTTTAGCATACTGAATATACTGAATGCACTAATAATTATTTATGGATTAGGACTGAGAAATTGAGGGGCTGGAGAGATGGCTCAGGAAGCAAAAGTGCTTGCCACTAAGCCTTGTGACCTGAGTTTGAGCCCCAAGCCCCACACACTAGCAGGAAAAAGCCAAGTTCTATGAGTTGTCTTCTGATCCCTATATGCATGCCATGCCATGTGTGAATGCACACAGGCACAAATTTCTATATGCCTGTGAGCATACACAATAAATAAATTATCAAATTTTTTAAATAATTAACCTAGATTCCAAGATTAAAAGGAGAAAATTGCAAATATATAGAAAATAAACAACCTATTAGTGAATAGCCAGTGTGTAACAGAATATATTACAAGTGAAATTTAAAAGTTTAAATGAATGAAAAAATCCATGAAATATATCCTTGAATTAAAAGTTGGAAGTTTATAGGCAGAGTACATTTTTATAAGGAATAAAGATTGCAATACTAGCTTAACATTTATGCTTAAGAAATTAGAAAAAAGAACAAAATAAACCCTAATCAGCTAGAAGAAAGAGAATATTAATATTGTACATATCTAGTTTAAAAGTGTAATTAAAAAATAATGTTAATCATAGAGTTAGTATATGGTGTAGCAATTTTACTTTTAGGAATCTACCAAAAAGAATTGAAATTACATGTTCACCACACTTGTAAATTAATGTTTATATCAGAATTATCCATAATAGTCAATAAAGAAGAACCACTTCTATGATTCAGTATTTGTTTCCATATACTTTATTTTATCTTATTGTTGTTCTCATAAATGTTTTCTTTTTCAGTTAGTCTCTATTTTATGGATAAGATGCAACTATTTTTTAATTATTTTTTTATTTATTTTACATACTGTCCACAGTTTCCCCTTCATCTTCTCCTCCTATTCCCTCTTCCTCCCCTCCCGTTCAATCTTCCCCTCTCTCCATGCACTCCTCATGCCTCTCCATTCAGAAAGTAGCAGGCCTCCTATGGGTGTGAACAAAACATGGCACATCAAGAAGATGTCACTATTTTTGTATGTTGATTTTATGAAGCACAGTGTTGCTGAAGTTATTTATTATTTCTAATGAATTTTTGTGAGCTCAAGTTATCTTACATATAGGATATGTTATTTGCAAATATAATCTTATTTCTTCCTTACTGTGATGCCTTTTGTTACTTTGTCCCTCAGCTCTAAGACCATGAAATGGGCTTATACTATCAAATAAATTGGTTACTCCCAAAACTGTCGTGCCATTATTGCACCAGGGATCACAATCTGGAAGTTTTATGTTATATCACTCAACATGCACCGTTGGGCAAAACTACTGCCAAGGTTCCTTTCTCAGAAGACTAAAAAGCATTTTCTGGAACTTTGTATGCTAGATGGCAGGGAAGGAGCCTTCTGTTCAGTTTTGGCCTGGTTTCTTTACTACCTGCAACCAAGGTCTGTGGTGTCTCTAACAACAGGGATTCACTATTTCATTCTGGTGGAAAACAGGAACATTGCTAATGGGCTGTATTGTTTTGGGAGCATCTAGGCTTTCTTGACCACAACTGACATGACTTTAACTTCAGAGCTTTGTTTTATGAACTAATGTAGGGCACTTTAGTGTGTGCGTGTCTTCTTACAGAATACTAAGTTTTCATGTGATTCCTCTTGCATACTTAGTTTTAGTTAATTACCCCCACATCCTCGTTTATCATACCCACCAACTTCTTCTCCATTTAAACCTAAATATCCCTTTTTACTTTCATTTTGTGTTTGTTCTATGATTCCCCTCTTCAGGTTTATTCCTTCTAGCTCCCCTTTTCTATTTCAATCATGAATATAATTTTATCATTTGGGGCATTATCATTTGAAACTCAATTTCTTCTCCATGACTCAATCTCTAAATAACATCACATTAGAGACTAAGGCTAAATTTATGAATACTGGGGACACATAATATTCAATCCACAGAAAAGGGCAAGGCATTAACAGAGATCACATTCTCTTTGACATCGGTAAAGGCTTTTCCAGTTGTTTTTAAGTGAGAAGAACTCTTGCACAGTCATTGATATGTGTATGTGGCAGTGAGGAAGTATATTTACTTCATCCATAATTCTCTCTATAAATTTATAGGCTGTTTCCATTGGAAATCCATGGTATTTAATTTCCTCTGAGGGCTTAAATACTCGTTAGTAGCAAATAAAGTATCTTTTGTGTGTGTGGAGAATGTTTCTATCATCAGAAATGTTACACACAAGTCTTATTTTGGCTATATAAATATGTATAAATTTTTATATTTTGTGTGAAATAACATCTTTTTTATTGATATTTATTGAGCTCTACATTTTTATCTCTTCCCCTCTCTGCTTCTTCTCTCCCCCTTCAACCCTTCCCCAAGGTCTCCATGCTCCCAATTTACTCAGGAGATCTTGTCTTTTTCTACGGCCCATGTAGATTAGATCTATGTAAGTCTCTCTTAGGGTCCTCATTGTTGTCTAAGTTCTCTGGGATTGTGGTTTATAGGCTGGTTTTCTTTGCTTCATATTTAAAAACCACCTATGAGCTAGTGCATGTGATAATTGTCTTTCTGTGTCTGGGTTACCTCACTCAAAATAATGTTTTCTAGCTCCATTCATTTTCTTGCAAAATTCAAGATGTTATTTTTTCTGCTGTGTAGTACTCCATTGTGTAAATGTACCATATTTTCCTTATTTATTCTTGGGTCAAGGGGCATTTAGGTTGTTTCCAGGTTCTGGCTATGAAAAACAAAGTTGCTATGAACATAGTTGAGCACATGTCCTTTTGGCATGATTGAGCATCCTTTGGATATATACCCAAAAGTGGTATTACTGGGTCTTGAGGAAGGTTGTTTCCTAAATTTCTGAGAAATTGCCACACTGACATCCAGAGGGGCTGTACCCAGCTTGCATTCCCACCAGCAATGCAAAAGTGTTCCCTTTTCCCCACAACCTCTCCAGCATAAGTTGTCATCAGTGTTTTTGATCTTGGCCATTTTTTCAGGTGTAAGATGGAATCTCAGAGTTGTTTTGATTTGCATTTCTCTGATGACGGAGGATGTTGAACATTTCCTTAAGTGTCTTTCAGCCATTTTAGATTCTTGTGTTGAGAGTTCTCTGTTTATATCGGTATTCCACTTTTTTTTATTGGATTATGTGGTTTTTTTTTGGTCACCAATTTCTTGAGTTCTTTGTATTTTTTGGAGATCAGACCTCTGTCTGTTGTGGGGTTAGTGAAGATCTTTTCCCATTCTGTAGGCTGTCGTTTTATCTTGTTGACCGTGTCCTTTGCTTTACACAAGCTTTCCAGTTTCAGGAGGTGAAGTAATTTCTATGAGTGAGAATAATTGCAGTGATCTCTAAAAGAGCATATTTTGGTCATGACACAGTAACAGATAATACTCTTTATCATAGTCATTGTTCTATTTCTGTGAAGATACACCATGACCAAGGCAACTCAGGAAGGAAAGAGCTTATTTGGATTATTCTTCCTCATCACTCTTCATCCTAAAAGGAAGTCAAATGGGGCAGGAACCTGGAGGCAGGAGCTGATGCAGAGGCCATAGAGGAGTGCTGCTTAATGGGTTGTTCAGCCTGCTGCTTTCTTATAGAAACCAGTACCACCCAAGAATAGCACCACCCACAATGGGCTGGGCCGGGCCCTCCCCTTCAAATACTAATTAAGAAAATGCCTTACAGTCTGATCTTATGGAGGCATTCTCTCAACTGAGGCTTCCTCCTTTGAGATAACTAACATGTATCAAATTAATATAAAACAAGCCAGCAAACTCCTTTTTGACCCAGAACTTTCTATAGCTTCATAGGGTATAGCTATTGACCTCCTCTTCTGACAAGGTGCAAAGAGATGAAGCCTTGAAACAGATACACAAGTAACATTACATGAACTGAACATATTATATTTGGGGATATATATGTATATACTCATATTTATATGCAGGAAACAACAGTTAATAAAGAGACCGTGAATTTGAAAATGAGCAAGGGGAGGTATATCAGAGAGTTAGAGTCTAGGAGGGAGTATGAGGAAGTAAGAAATTATGTAATTACATTATAATCCCAGAAATAAAATAAAGAAGTAATATTACTTGTAGCTCAAGAGTTTTGGCCACAAAATTCTATGTATGGCTTTGTGATTAATCATGGGGAGGATGGGTGAAATTTTTCAGTGTCTTCGAACTACTTAAGATCCTTTTGCTCTGCAACAGGAGAATTGAAACTGATCGTCTGAGAGCATCACTATTTTGTGAACGTAGTAAATTTAAAATAATTAGTAAAGAAGTTTCATTAATACAGACAATCTGGACTCATTTACTCAAACATGTTTGAGAAAGAAGTGTTGTGTAGGTTTGGTTTTAAACATCATCCCATGAAAGAATCACACACTTGCTAGTTTCCACAACATTGTAATCACCAGTAAGCATTTATTTTCACCCTTTAGTTCTTATAGAACTTTAGAAGCAGCCATGTTCCCTGGAAATCAGTATATTCTGGAATTTTTTTGCAACATTTATACCACATAATCATCAATTCGTAGATAAATCCAAAATAGAGAATAAAAGTTATTTGGCTTCTCCAGCTAGTAATATCATCCAGATGTTAGCAATAATGCTCATGAAAGAGGTAACAGCGATGGGACTATTTAATATTTAAAATCTTACTGTCCTGCTTTGGACCAAGTATATATCATAACTCATTAAATTCCCATGTGGCTACATAAGATAGCTGTATGTTGATATATTAATTTTATGAAAGAAAAAATTGATATAAAAAGAAAGTGACATGAATTTTCTAGCACACTACTTAATATGAGGCATAACTGCTAGTGATAGGACTGTAATTAAGATCCTATGCAGTCTGCCTCTCCCAGACTAGTGTACCACATTAGTCCTAATGTTTAGCTAAACCGGAACTCAAGAATAAGTTCTTAACTACAATGCTAGTGTTTTTTTTTTCTCTTCTGTTTTTTTGACTACTCCTTTAAATGCTTCTCTGCAAACATACTCCATTTTTATGGAGCTTGGTGAATTGTGGCAGGCTGCAGCCAGCAAATTCTGCTTTTCACTCTTGAGTCCGCAGAAACACACCGTTCAGTCAAGGGAAAAGCAGTAGGTCAAGCACTCGAGTTTGGTGGGCGAGAACTTAAAGGCGAATTTTTAGTCAGAATGCCCACTTGACATACACCAAGAGTTGTCATTTGTCATTGCAGAAGGAGGCTAGAGCTAGAACACCTCTTTAGCAGTTGCTCTCTCTATGTCTCATCTCAAAATCACTTAGGCGGCTGTTTCCAAAACGCCCACACTTCAGTTTCCCAGCGCAACCGCATTCAAACCAGATTGCAGATCTTGCTTGCAGCAGCTGCGAGCTGTTTTACCACGTGTCTAACAGGCTTGGCTTATCTGCCTTCTGTGTATGCAGCCTTCTATGTATGAGCCATTATCTGAAAGACTCCTAGGAGTTACAAATCTAAACTCTCTCTCTCTCTCTCTCTCTCTCTCTCTCTCTCTCTCTCTCACACACACACACACACACACACACACACACACACACACACACACACACACACGGTGATCCACATGAAACAAGGCAAAAGCAGAAAAGAAAGAAGAAAGAAGAAGCAACTGTTTTCTGTCTTGGGCTGTGGGGTGGGGGTGGTGCTTGACTGTTCCACAAGTAGAAAATGAAAGCGCAGGCTTTTGTTCTCTGGCTGAGATAGAGCTTTGGGTATCTGGGGACCTTCAGAGGAAGGTAGTAGGTACTGTGTGGGAGTCTGTGAATATACTGACATACACTGAAAGAAACCTAAAAAAAAAAAAGGTTAATGAAATTTTCGTCCAGGAAACTGTTTTCAATTTTGAATTTGTAACTAGCAGCAATCAATTTAAGTTTTAATCAAGCATGGTCTAAAATTACTTACCTACTGAAAGTTTGTGAAGGTGTTCGTGTCTATGTTTCCATATATAGAAAATTGGTAGCAATCATCTAAAGATTTCTAGTGTGAAAATATACTCTGTGTGTTTGTCTCTCTGTCTCTCTCTGCCTCTTTGTGTATCTCTTTCTCCTCTCTTCCCTATCTTCCTCCCTCCCCTCTCTATGAACCCTTGTGTATATGATGAACTGTGCACACCCCAGTGAACACAGCACATACACAAGTGTGGAAGGATTACTACAAATTCAATGCAAACCACCAACCAAATAAAATTCCAACTCAGATGAAACCTACTTTCTTGATGAAAAGTTCTGTGCCTGAAAATGATAAAACCATTAATAAATTTATGAGTTAGGATCTATCATTACATTTTACAGAAAAAGAAATGGAGGCATAAAGGCATTGAACGACTTAGCAGAGTCACAGCTTGAAGAATTCGAAATCATTTTTGACTCCAGACAATCTGGTACCAAAGTTGGGGCTTTTAACCACTACAATTAATAAAATCTCTGAGTCCAGGAGGAAAAAGTGGGTGCCCATATATCTTGAGTCTTCCGTTTCCTCTACTATATGTACAGAGCTGTTTTTAAAGATACTGTTCTTTATGCGTGGGTTGGTAAGTACGACTTTAGATAGTGGGAATACCACATATCTCAAACAGTGTAGATAGGTGGCTTGAAAAGTAATCACTGTCTGATGAAACAATGAAACCTTTGTAATAAAATTTGAAGAGACCATTCCTCTGACTTTAGCCACCACTGTTAAGGCAAAGCCGGATCTAGATTATACCACAGCCAAACACTAGGTGAAGCCAAGGGAATTCCACAGAAAAGGGGGCGGGAGAATTGCAGAAGTCAGAGGGATTGAGGACACCAGGAGAACAGGAATCACAGAATCACCGAGGCAGAGCTCATAGGGGCTCACAGAGCCTGAAGTGATAATCATGGATCCTGTATGGGTCTGCATTATGTCCTCAGCACAGATGTTATGTTTGTATACCTGGATGTTCTTATGGGACTCCTAGCAGTGGAAGTGAGGGTTTTTCTGACTCTTTTGCCTGTTCTTGGGACCCTTTTCCTCCTACTGACTTGCCTCCTCTAGCCTTGATTTAAGGGTTTGTGCCTAGTCATTGTAACTTGTTATGCCATGTTATGGTTGATATCCCTGGGAAGCCTGCTGTTTTTATTTTTTGTTTGTTTTTTGTTTGGTTTTTTAAGGAAATCAAGGGGAAAGTAGATCTGGGGGAGAGAGGAGATATGGGGAGGACTGGGAAGAGTGGAAGGAGGGGAAACTGTAGTGAAGATGTATTATATGAGAGAAAAAGAAAAACCGAGAAAAGTGATGCTCAGTATCCTTTTTGGATACTACTATTTCAATAAAGTCTTCATGATTTGTTTTCCCTTAGTTATTATTTCCTGGCTCATGGAAAGATATACCACAGTCTTCTGCAAATGACTGGAACAAAATTTTGACTGCAATATTTATATTCCATGAGTGTGCCAGTTGGTGGGTTACAATTTTCTGTAGACAGAATAAAGTATTATTTTACTCATAAATTTCTCTGCTTGGATACTGTATTTACAACATTTGCACCCCTCCACTTTCCCTTTCCAACTTTGCACAGAGTCCTTCAAGTCCTTCTCATATATGTAATTTTTTGTTTGTTCATTAGTCTGTTATGCCCAAGAAAAACCTTCCTCAGTCAATGGAACATCTACAAATTGGCATGTCCATTTTTAAAGCATAACTCTTGACAGGAAAAAAGTTGTCACTTTTCACTAAACTCTTCTTCAGAAACTACATTCAAGGAGATTGGAAATGTGTAGACTAAGCCCACATATATTTTCATTTCAATACTTAACAAAGAAGTACAATAAAATCACAGGTTAAATAAAAACCTATAACACTCTAGAAAAAGGCAATCATTTTTTATTTCTTTATGTATTTTTATTGAGTATATATTTTCCCCACTCCCCCCCCTTCCGTTCTCTTTTACCTGTCCCATGGTCCTATGCTCCCAATTTACTCAAGAGATGTCTTTTTCTACTTCCCATGTTTATTAGATCCATGTATGTCTCTCTTAGGGTCCTCATTGCTGTCTATATTCTCTGGGATTGTGAATTGTAGGTTGGTTTTTCTTTGCTTTATGTCTAAAGGCACTTATAAGTGAGTACATATGATATTTGTTCTTCTTGGTCTGGGTCACATCACTCAATATGATGTTTTCTAGATATATCCATTTACCCTGAAATTGCAAGATGTCATAATATTTTTCTACTGTGTAATACTCCATTGTGTAAACGTACCACATTTTCCTTATCCATTCTTCGGTTGAGGGGCATCTAGGTTGTTTTCAGGGTCTGGCTATGACAAATAATGCTACTATGAACATAAAGTACTATTCAGCAGGGAAAAAACAATGGCATCTTGAATTTTGCATGCAAATGGATGGTACTAGAAAACAACATCCTGAGTAAGGTAACCCAGACCCAAAAAGATAAATATGGTATGTACTCACTCATAAGTGGATACTAGCTGTAAACAAAGATTACTGAGCTTATAGTTCATGATCCTAGAAAAGCTAAGTAATAAGGTGATCCTACGAAAAACATATATAGATACATCTGGAAAGTCGAAATAGATAAGATCACCTGACAATATTGGGAACATTGGGGATGGGGGGGATAAGGGAGGGTGGAAGGGGAAGATGAGGGGAGAAGAGGAGGTAGAAGAGAATGGGAGAGTCCAGATGGAGGAAGGACAGAGATGAGAGCAAGGAAAGAGGTATCTTGATTGAGGGAGCCATTATGGGGTTAGTAAGAAACCTGGCTCTAGAGAAATTCCAAGGAATCCACAAGGATGACCCCAGCTAAGATCCTAAGCAATAGAGGAGAGGGTGCCCAAATATCTTAAATATCACCATAGAACCTTCATCCAGCTACTGATGGAAACAGAGGCAGAGACCCACATTGGAGCACTGGACTGAGCTCCCAAAGTCCAATTGAAGAGTGGGAGAAATGAGAATATAAGCATAGAGGTCAAGACCATGATGGGGACATCCACTGAAACAGTTTACCTGTTGGAGCTCACCAATACCATCCGGACTGGGAAGGAACAAGATAGGAACAAACTAGTCCCTCTGAATGTGGGTGACAGTTGTATGGCTGGGGTGGACTGCAGGACCACTGGCAGTGGCATCAGGATTTATGCTCATTGCTTGTACTTTTTGGAACCTGTTTTTTTTTTTTTACTTTTTGGAACCTGTTCTCTTTGAACAGAAACCTTGCTCAGCCTAGATATAGTAGAGGGCCATGGATCTTCCCCAAAGCAATGTGCCTTACCCTCTCTGATGAGTGGATGGGGGTGTGTGGGTGGGTTATGCAGAAGGAATGGGAGGAAGGGTTTTAAAATTGCATGTTTTAAGTGTCAATCACACATGAGAGTGTGGTCATAGCTTCAGGGTAGGGGCTAAATGAACACTTCTTACTCTAATTTAGAGCCCTCTACTACGTCCTATATGTGTAGTTATGAGATTTGTTTAAAATGTTGAGCTCTTAATGAGTTATGGTCTGGATAGAACATATTTAAGAACCTGATAGTCATTGAGGAGTTGTGAAGAATTATTGCAAATACTGAATTTTAGGACAAATTGTTCATAGTTGGTTAAAAATATTAAACAACATAAAAATACTGAGCCCTTGAATAACAAATGAATTTTGACAAGAAGGCCTTTATAAAATGTATTACATACATTTTGTTTTAATTTTATTTGTTTGCTTGTTTGTTTTGAGATAGAGTCTCATTCTGTAGCCCAGGCTGGCTTATTACTTACTGTGTATCCCATGCTGAACTTGACCTTGCTGCAATCCTCCTGTCTTAACTGAAATTACATGTGTGAGCGAACCATCACATCCATCTCCATATATATAGTTTTACTGAAGAAAAAGCCATATAATCCCTGGAGGCTCGACTTACAAAACTTAAGCTAAACTGAAGTCCAGTTCCCCATGAATGCTTTACATTCTCACATGCTACCCAGTGCTGTTCATGAAATGTGACCTGATCAACTGCCTAGGCCACTACAGGTTGAGGGATTCCATGTCTTCATATTTCAATCACACTTAGGAGAGGAATGGGAACTGGCAGACATTGAAAGACTAGGATTCAACTCAGGGATTAAGACTGAAAGAGAAGTCAGGAAAATGCAAGGAAGGGAAAGGGGAAGGTGTGACATTGGGAGGGGAACTTGATAACTTGCCAACAGCATTAGTCAGACTTTCCCTGCTTCCTCACACAAATGGGTTACTATTTTAAGATCCCCTTCACTAAACACTGCACGGAGATGCTGCTATGGAAATATTATAGAAAATA
Source organism: Microtus pennsylvanicus (assembly GCF_037038515.1). NCBI lineage: Eukaryota > Metazoa > Chordata > Mammalia > Rodentia > Cricetidae > Microtus > Microtus pennsylvanicus. Next base: position 79,831,433 of record NC_134601.1, on the reverse strand, counting down.
ATAAATAAGGTACACGCAATGTATTTGTATAGTCTGTAAAGGAGTCGATTAACGAAGTAATTTAAAATATTAGGAAATTGTTGTCTATGGACATCAGCCACATTATCACTTACCCATTTCTTTCCCTGGACCACCTATTTTCCCTAAAACTTAAAAACGTAGGGAAATAGAGGGAATTTAAGAAATAACAGAAATAGCTACAATATTGAAAAAGATTTTAAAATGAGTACCATGAGATGTGTGAAAATATTTTTCCCTGAGTTAGGCAACAGTGGGTGGCACTATTCACTCTTAGTGGAAACTGAGTAGAAGTGAGGAGAGGAGTATTAGCATGCTCAGTTACCTTAAAGTGTCAAAGGGCTCATTTCTTTTCTTCCTTCTTGAGTACAAATAATGCAAAAGAGCATGCATGTAGGTGGTTTGTTTAACCAGACTGTTGTGAGGTACGCTGACTACATTGTGACATTTAACTATTATTCTCTTTTTATTTTAGGAAGAATTTATATCATGAAGTATGGTAAAAAAAAATGCTTTCGATAGAAGTTACCATTATGTGTTTTTCACTTTTTCCATGCCCAGACTTCTACACATGACCTTTATGTATTGCACCTATATCTTTGTCTCCCACTCTTTTCTAAAACTGGTTTTCACACTTTTCTAAAAAAGAAGAAGAAGAAGAAGAGGAGGAGGAGGAGGAGGAGGAGGAGGAGGAGGAGGAGGAGGAGGAGGAGGAGAAGAAGAAGAAGAAGAAGAAGAAGAAGAAGAAGAAGAAGAAGAAGAAGAAGAAGAAGAAGAAGAAGAAGAAGAAGAAGAAGCACTCTACACTCTGTTGAGTCCTCTGCTGAGGGTCTCCCAAGACTTTTAAATTGATATGTAATGTGGTATTTAAGTACTTATCATTCTTGATTTCTTTAAACTGTTTGTCATTGTTGCCTGTTATCCTTGATAACTTTGTTCCTTAATTTTCTTGACTATATGGCCATCTTGATTATTTGTCAGAGTACATACGTATTTCATTTTGTTCTCTAATGGACATCTTTACTTTTGACAACTACCAAATGTTCTTCTTCTCCAGATCACATTCTGGGACCATTTCTCTTCTCATAATACCTAATCACATCAAGGAAGCATATTATATGACTTCAGCTACTACCTAGACACTAATGATTCCTAAATCTGCACTTATGGCCCTGCCTTCTAAGTCTTTTGTCTTGTAATGATATTGTGCAATCTGTTATTATCAGAAAGGGATAACTGAAAATAGGGCATTCTTAGCTCTCCTGGATTTATCAATATGTAGGGAATTTATGTCATATTTCATGAGATTGAAAGTAAAAATTTTTAAGGTTTATTCACATGGAAACCAAAGAAAAATTGTATTCAGTACTCTATCCACTCATTTTCTCAACAATGACAGACACATTTTTCTGTGACTGTATAAATCCCAGATGAACTCCTTCTACAACTTTATAACAGGGCAGCAGAACAGCTTCTTTTATAGGTGCTCATCTCTCAAGATAGGTTGTGAGGACTAATTTTCAATATGTCATCAAAGGGACAAATGAATATTGACAGTTGAGGCCAGGACCTTATCATTCCCTTTGCTCCATGCTTTAATATTCTAACCCACTGCTACCTAAGTGACAATGACATTGAAACCCCAATTCCTACAGTACTAAAACTTTTACAAGAAAAAAAGACATGATTCAATTGCATTACCTTCTCTGCTACTAATGTACAACATAATTTAGAAGTGTCTTCCCTGCTAGTTCTCAACTCAGCTTCCTCTTATCTAAGATGGAGATAATAATGTCTGCTTTATCTCCATTACTGCATTGTGTTGGTTCAAGTAGATGGTATTCATATAGAGGAGACCTTTATTAATAACCAACCAAAGTGATACCAGAAATGTATATTGATAGGGGTTGAAATGCATAGGTTCCCAGGCATGTTAAAATATTACAGGGTTCCATTCATTGAACTCTAATGGGCCTTTCAAATGTCTAATCTTATTATACTTCTTTTAAAAAAACATTGAAATTACCTTTCTATGATAGCTGCACCTCGTATTTTGTTTGGGATTTGGGCTTATGTCTGTTTTATTCTGAGTTGAAATGTTAAAGGAGTTCTTTGACATTTTTGATCTGCATGCCCTGTGAAGTAAAAATTCTGTATCTTAGCTTTATAAAAGAAGCAGGAACAAAGTTTACACTGCTACTTGATGCTTGCTTTTGCCATCATTTATAGATGACATTTTGATGAACATTCAAAATGAAATGAGTATGCTTGTCTTGTCTCTCATGTTGTTTTGGCACCTTTTGAAAGGCATATATGTTTATCGACGTGTGGCAGTAATTTCTGAGAAGAGCAGCGTAACCATGTGGTAAGATAGTCTTTCATCTGAGAGACAAGAGCTCATGCCTTGAGAACAAATGTGCACTCATCAGATTAAGCATATGGCACAAAGTGATGGAAACAGAATAGAGAGCTGGAGACGAAATGATTTCATAATTTTGTCTTTTGTTTAGTAACCTGATGAAATCACAATGTCTAAGAACTGAAGACAACCTTGAGGTTATCTGACTCTGTGATTTTTCAAATATTTTTACTTCCTGTATACTTTTTCAATAACTACTTATCCTTGCTTAATATTCTGTATATATCTCTTTGGTAAACTAAAATTAAGTTTTATTTAAAATAATTTACTTCTTAGAAAAGGAAATAATTTTATTACCATGTGTTTGAAATATTATTTATTGGCATAAAGAACTTGTTTTTGTAAGAGTTATCAATTATTATACTAAATGTAATACATTAATTATTAAACAAGATTTTGGCCCAAATTTATCCTATAATAATCTTATAATCAAGTTTGAGAAATGGGTCCAATTCTGAAATATATAGAAAACAATTTTTTTTTCTATTCTAAGGGGACTAGCTCCTGATTGATGTCACACAGAAAGACTATGACAAAAATGAGATTTATCTGATAACAAGAAAGTGAACCCCACATTAAGATGGCATTTTAAATATTTATTCTTTGAGATTATCACCTTTTTCTTCCTTAATTTCCTGGCAAACTTAGATATGTGACGTAGTTATGAAATGTGTTGATATAAAACTATAAAAAGCTTAAAGATGAGAATTAAAATGTGAGATAAGGAAACAATAGAGTTTATGCAGAAAATGCTATTAATGTCCACAAATACAAGCTTTCAGTCTTTCTAAACAGAAGGAAAACCTAGACACTGATAATAGGCCTAACAGCGGCATAAATCTCAGGGGTCCATGAAAGAGCTAGCATTAGTGCTGACTAATAAGACAGAAACATGAGGTTTAACTCTAACCTTGGTAAACTGAAAGGACTGTAGAGTATGACCAAAGCAACACTCTAACTAATGCCCGAGAGAGAGCCAAAGCAATTCTTTCTGAGAGAGTTTTTCTAGATTTAGTAAACAGGACAATCATTTTTTTTAAAACTCTGGACATAGGAAGTAAAAAGAGGCACTGAGCTTAATGCATCCAAATGAAGCATAACTCTCATTTAGTATCAAGATAATGACAATAATAGTAGGAAACTCTAAAGTTAATATTAATTTATTGTTGTACCACAATTGGCTTTATTAATTAAAATGAATTTGCAATAACTAGCTTTGGTACTACTTGGGATTTTTTTAAATAAAATATTGTATACATTATTTTATTTTTGAAATTATAATACAATTACATTTCTCCATTCCCTTTAGTCCATCTAAACCCTCTCATACACATCTCCTTTTTTACAAATTTACAATCTCTTTGTTTACCATTTTCTCGATGCATATATATATATATTTATATATATATATATATATTTCTAAGTATAACCTTTTAAAGTGGTATGATCTTACTTATGTATATTTTCAGGATTAACTGTTTGGCAGTGGACATCCAATGGGTGCACTCCTCCCTGTAGATCATCTCTCTTACTCTCAGCTTTCCTTGGTTGCCTGTAGTTCTTTGAGTAGTATTGCTGGGGCCTTATGACTTTTCCCCATTCACTTTGTAAGAGTCAGAGGATCAGGGATTTGCTGTGAGATTAGGTCTTCTAGTAATATGAGAAGCAACATTCATAAAATCTCACCAACATGACTGCATGTTTGGCCAACTGTGAACCGACAAAGGATGACACCAGAGCACCTTCCAAAGTATTTTAAAATCTCTATCCTTTCTCTTAAAATTAAAATTGTAGTGGTTCACTGAGCAGTCATGGTGCATGCCTTTAATCCCAGCACTTGGGAGGCAGATGCAGACGGATCTCTGTGAGTTAGGGGCCAGCCAGGTCTATAGAGCAAATTCGAGGACAGATTCCAAAGCTATAAAGAAACCTCTCTCAAAAAACAAAAAGAAAAACAAACAACAACAACAAAAACAAAAACTGTAGTGGTTCATTAAAGAAGTTGAGAATTTTATTCAAAATAAAATTTACTCCTTGAGTTTATCAATATCATTTTGGCTTTTAGGTAGCTTCATATTTGGGCCCTATTCCTCCATATCAACCTCAGGCTACAAATAGTTAATTTGATGTTAACCCAGATTTGAGATCTAGCTCCCTTTTCCTGCACCTGGTTTGTGCATTTGAACTTGTTTACACAAGCTAGATTTTCTAAAATCTTCCTGCTCCTTGTAACTTTTACTTTATTGTAGCTGTTTTTTCCTTCTTAAAATGTTTTTGAAAGGTCAATTGTTTGTCCAGAAGCTTCTCCTAAGGAGAGAAGGAGGAACTGTTGTGTGTCAGTGCTCTGGTTCTACAAATTAGTGCTTTTTGCCAAAAGGCCCTTTGTCTCAACAAACAGAAATGTGATCTTTGAAAAAAGTGAAAATTAACAAACAAAAGAAAACAAAAAATCAAGGTAAAGCAAAAGCAACGTTAAAAGGTAATGTCATTCGGGCCCCACTACCTATTTATCTTAGGTTAAAGGTGTGGAATATTCAGTAATTTATAAGCTTGCTGCTGTCATTTGCCCAACTGACTTTCTCAAGCAGAAAAGCAGTTTCAAAAACGATTTGATAAGCATGACCCTCTCCCAATTAGAAGTTTTAAGATCTGTGGGATTCTATTTTTGCTTATTAAATAATTTATCCTTTATACTTTTGAGGAGGATGCATCTTCTGTATATTAAGTTAGCATTTTACTACATACATTATTAGCTGTCATGTCTATTACTCAATGACCCTTGAATGTAAATGTGTAAGAAGTATGCTATCTTTCAGGAAAATCAATGTATTTTTCTGTAATCAGACTCTCAACCTCTATTCTCTAGATTTGGCCATTAGAATTTTGTGTTTGTATAACTAGATATTATTTAAGTACCAATAAATCAATTTTTAGGTAACTAGATATTATTTAAGTACCAATAAATCAATTTTTAGGTTCCTTAGATTTCAATTTCTCATTTGCTATTTTACTTATTTATTATTCTTTCCAAGTGTTGTGCGTGTGCATGTATAATGTTTCTATGTTGTGTAAATATAGGCATACAGAATGTATGTGAAGACCAGAGGACAACTTTGGTTCCTTGGTTCTTGTCGCTTTGTGAGGTAGAGTTTCCTAGTTTCTGATGATCTACATCTTGCCTTATGGGTACTGGATAACAGATTTGGTATCTGAATTCACCTTTTTGTGGTTTCCAGGGGTCTAATTCTAGTACTACAGCTAGCATGGAGCTTTAATTCACAGAGCCATAACACTGGCCCAATAGATTGATTTTCATATTGACTGGTTCTCCTTGGTAAGAAAAATATTTGTGCAGAAATGATCAAATTGTTTTGGAAATATACCTCTAATTGTATTGAGATGTCACTTAATCTCTGCTGGTTTTGCTAGAACAACTTGGATAAATGAACAGATGCAATATGATATAAATTCAATCCTATTTGCCTTAAAAATTAAAACCATGTTAGCACATGACAATATACAATTTTGAAAATTAATATGCTGTTTTCAACAAGTACCTATTTATAAAGCCTTCATTGTTATTATGTCATTAGAGAAAATCTTGATCATAGTCATTGTGATTGATCTTTAAAATATATAAATTTTACAATCTCCACATAATGGTAAAATTTCTTATTATACAACCATAATTCAATGTGTTACTCAGAAGATATTCTTCACTATGGAAATATTTTAATATGTACAAAAGGAAGATAGCAAGATACCCCCTAATGTAGTCATATCTCAGCTTTACTTATTGAGAATATATTGCAAACTTTTATTTATCTATCCTTTCTTTTCATTTCTTTTATTTTATTGAGTTAATTAAAGCAATTCCTAAGTAAAATGTCATATATATATATATATATATATATATATATATATATATATATATATGTAATACCATGAGACCATTTAACTCATACATTAACACTCATCATAGGTATAAATTGCTCCTGGACCCAGTCATTGGTATATTAGAAGGTACAGCACAAAACTTTGGGAATCTTGGAATTTCAGTTCATGCACTCTATCAACAACAACTGTGTGACTCTGGACCTTCAGCTTCCCTTTGTTTCAAATGAAAGAGTTAAATGTAATTTGTAAGTCCTAATTAATCAAGATATTCTGAATTTATATACCCAAATGATTAAGTTTGCTGGTCTGTTTCATGTTATTAACTAGATGGAAAAAAAAAAAAAGTAGAACCTGGTGTCTTTAAACACTAAGTGTGCTAAGATTTTTGAGTTGAAGGTAGACACATAAAAGCTAATGAGCTTTAAACAAGACTGCTTTTATCGTCTGAAGCAATTTTTCCTGTAACTGCCTAAGAGAGAATACCCGGTAATTATTTGAAAACAGTAATAATGTGGTTTCATCATTCTGACCGCCTTCCTCCTTAAAGGGCTAGCCCCACTTGTCGGAAATGCTCCAAAAGCCTGCGCTTCCAGCGCCCTCTTCTGACCTACCACCCCACAGGTAAGTCAGGCTTCATTTCTGACTTGCCCTAGGGCTTGAGATTTCCTGTTCCCTCATCTGCTACAGCTTTGTTTTGAAATAATACACATGTGAAAGGCACAAATACTGTGAAAAGAAAAATTTGAGTATAAGTAATACTTTATATTTTCTTCTAAGCTTCCATTTTGAAATTTGGGGAGTTTTACAAAGGGAGAAATAACTGAAATTTGAAAGGTGGTTCAAGTCTTGATCAAACAAGGAAGAAACTTATCTAAGAAAATTATATGAAAATAAAAAAATGAAAACATGCTGCTAAAACTTTCAGATGAATAAGATGTAATAAGTAGCATATTGAAATTCAAACCCATGCTATAAATTCTCTGCCTTATAGCAGAGAAGCAAGAAATGATACCCTATGCAGCAGGCACTCTGCCTTTTAAAATCACCCTAAAATTCTATACTAACGGGCAAGTGCTCTCTGAAAAAACATTGTACTACTTCACCAGTCCTTCTCCTCTACCCCCCACTCTCATGCTACATGCCTTCTTACCCCAGAGCTTTTCTTACAAAACTGCTTCCTTTCTCCTTCCTGTTCATACAAGTGATTGGTACTGCATTCCTGTCAGGCCCATCACAAATCTTATGTGTCTGTCTTGGGTCACACTGCCAGAGTATTAAGTATTTAACACCTCCCTGCTCTGTTCAAATGTTCAAAATGTTTCCAGACATCTTGTTGAGAAGCCTTGCCTTCTCGTCATCTAGGTTGATACTATTTCTGCCTCTTGGATGATCTGCATATTTTTATTGGTGGTTTCTTTAGCATTTCTGTTCATTAAACCCAATCTCTAACCTGCTTACCCAGAAATTTCCAAAAATCTCTCAATTGTGACCAAAAAAACCCCACCCTGATAAAACAAAAACCCACAAGCTAACAACTTCTAAATTTATGTAGGAGTGATATTTTCTTAGCAAAAAACAAACAAACAAACAAATAAATAAATAAATAAGAAGAAGAAAACTCAAGGGCTGTGTACTATGTATAGTAGACTTTTGACATCTGTAAACCATTAGCCATGAGGCCAGAAATACATACTTGTTTTTATCACACACATATTTCTGAATGAACACATTTTGAGCATTTTCTTTTTCTGCATTTGTTGTTCTTATATTTGCTTGAGGTTTTACTCCATAGCTTAGGCTGCTCTAAAACTCACTATGGATCCCAGGCTGTCCTCAAACTGTAGAGCAGTTCTCTGGTTTCCTGCCTCAGTTTCCCTGCCTGTAGGATTATAGATATAGAATATCATATTTTTATGAACTAAATGTTATTTTGAGCAACTATGGTGCAAAAATAAACAAAATATGTGCCTTAACCTCATGATCTACAGTCTATTGACAGAACACAATCTATATAAAGAGTGAGATGCACAGAATTAGTTACATTAGTGTTTGGAGTGTCCATAGGGTCACCTGTTCATAATCTAAATAGTACCACTTTATTTCATTCCATATGTACATAAACATCACCAACAACTTTAAATATTTTAGTAAAAATCCCAAGAGACCTTAAAATATATTTATTTTTAAATATTTATTTTACTGTTTTAGATTATAACAGAATTACATCATTTTCCCCTTCCTTTTCCTACCCACAAATCTTCCCACATACCCCATCTTGCTCTTTCAAATCCATGGCCTCATTTTTCTTTAACAGTTGATTTTTAAAACCTGCTACATCTGTATGATGTTACTTGCATGTATATGTTTCCTTTCATTAACATTTTTAGTTAGCTCTCTTTCTCTCAGGTGTCTAAGCACAACTGTCTTGTCACCTATCTGTTTCTATTTCTTCTAACCACAGACTACTACAACCTAGGCATAATGCTGTTGCTCTTCTGGAAAAAGTCAGAACTCTGGACCACGAAATACAAGGATTTCCTTAATCTTCTTTAAGTGATGGAGAGTTTCTTCCACCATGACATCAGTATCAATCAGTATAAACTGGTGGAGGATATAAGGACCTGATATCATCGAGGAACAGAAGGAGGAGCATTGTGTGGCAGCCTCTAGATCAAGCACTGCAATAATAGGATGGGCCTTCTTCATCTGGTATCATCACAGATCCTGGGAGTCCATCAAAGACTATCAGGCCCAGAACAGTCAGCACTACCATCCATACCAGGGAGGTATTTGTTAAAACACCAATGTGTTATTCATTATAATTCCACTTCTCTGATGCATGCATGGAATCACTAAATATGTCATTTGGCAGTGTAAATACCAGTGTTAACAATAAATCCCAAGAACTATGTGGGCAATGAGTTGGGAAAGATCACAAGGGGGTTCATCATGGAGCTAGAAAAGAAGATTTTTGATGAATTGGATGAAGTAATATCAAATCCAGATGGAATTGACCCAAAGGGACCAGGTAATTTCCAATTGTAACATTAATCAGTTCTGAGTTCCACCAAGGCAAAGTCTTACAAAAGAAGTAGCTTGGAGACTGACTGTGATACACTGATCCCTCTTGTCCAATCCAGTGCACCCACAGACATAGTCAAGGTCATTGTTAAAGGTGCCAATGGACCAACGACTCCAGAAGCTGACGAAATTTTCCTGGAAAGGAACATCACGCCATGGTTATTCCAGATCTCCATTTAAATGCTGGAGGAATGACAGTGCCTTATTCTGAGCATCTGAAGAATCTGAATCATGCCAGCTATGGCTGATTAACTTTCAAATATGAAAGAGATTCTAACTAGCACTTGTTCATGTCTGTTCAAGAGAGCTTAGAAAGAAAGTTTGGAAAGCATGGTGGAACTATGCCTGTTACACCCACTTCAGAGTTCCAGGGCTCCATTTATATCCCATCAACAGAGAAAGACATTGTACACTCTGCTTTAGCCTACATGATGAAATGTTTTGCCAGGTACATTATGGAAATAGCCATGAAGTGTAATCTTTGCACCTTAACCAGAAAACTGCTTTCTGTATTAATGCATGGAGAAAGTTTCCAAGGCGAACTTTGCATAGGTGCATTGTAACTCTCTTTCTACAATTCCTCTTCTCCTGTGCCTTCTGCAAAAACTCTCACAAGTTTATACACAAACACCAAAATCTCTGTTTTGTGACTTACTGAATAAGTCATTCTTCTCAATGGGTTCATTTGAATTAGTTTCTTAAGAGGAAAAGATTTAGGTTATGGTGTCACACATACCTATAATAGTATGAAAGTAAAATTTGGTTTTAAAATAAAATATCACTTTTTCTTTTGGATATGTGACCTTGCTCCAGGGCTCTCCCCAACAAGGTTAAGGAAATTGTCAGAGAAAATGTTCAAAAGCACTTACTCACTTTTGCTCTGAATAATTCTGGGATATCCTATAAATTTAACACGTGTGGGAAATAAGTATATAATCTTTTAAGGAGGGATCATTGTCCTCAAATGAGTTATTGGTATTTTATGTGAGCAAAAAACATCTCAACTTTATAACTTCAAACAAAAAATACAAGTTATTTATCATGCATGTTATTCTTTCAGAGAAAAATAAATACGTACTGCTATAATAAAATTGCCTTTAATCACTTAACCAGCCTAACTGTATCTCTGTGCAAATATTTTTAAAGTATTATTTATAGCTTATATACTATGTATTGTTGACTAGTAAAAATAGAGAACATTATGGAAAGCTGTTCGAAAAAATCTTTACTTAGCATCATAGTATATACTTTTAACTTGGGAGGCAGAGGTAGGTGGGTCTATGAATTTGAGGCTAGCCAGATACAAATGGTAAGACCCTTTATCAAAAAAAACATAAAGAAAAACAACAGCAACAACAAAACTAGACATATTTAAATTAGAAGGTAGAAGTTGTAGCAGGGAAGTAGTGGCACATGCCTTTAATCCCAGCACTTGGGAGGCAGAGGCAAGTGAATCCCTGTGAGTTCTAGGCCAGCCTGGTCTACAGAGCTAGTTCCAGGACAGACTCCAAAGTAACTGAGAAACCCTGTCTCAAAAAACCAGAGAGAGAGAGAGAGAGAGAGAGAGAGAGAGAGAGAGAGAGAGAGAAGAAAAGAAAGTACAAGTTGTTTTTAAAAACAAGAAATTCTTGTGAAAGAAGATGCTGTAGAGAGGTGGGAGCTCATAGGCTGTATATTTAGGAATATTATCTACTAACAAATACTAGTTAAAATCATACCTAATGTGTGATAAAACTGTAGATACGCGATAGAAGTACAGGTGAAGAATCTTCATCACAGTGAAATAGGAAGAAAGTGACGCAATAAAAGACAAAATGATGATGGTTTTGCCAGACCTCCTTATCCTTATTCTCCAGGAAAAGGTGAGTGAGCTATCTGCCTGTTCCTGTTCCACAGCCACATGGCCCAGGACAATCAGACACAATAGGGAGTCAAGTCAAAGCAGAAATTCAGTTTATTACTGAGAGCATCAGCTTATATAGCTTAAGTAACATCGTGTGATGTGGGGATACCTCCAGCCAATGAGAGACAGCCAAGCCCTCCCTCTGGCTGGAGGGGTGTATACCTAGATTTTGCTGTCTCATCTTTGGTAGCTTTGAGACTATACTTCAAACTTGAGACAGGCTTTTCTCTGTCCTATAGGCCTCAAGGTGCAAGTCCTGAGATAATTTTGGTCCAACAGGCTTGAGGAATTTGCTTGTTTGTTCATACAAAACCGGTGTGGGAGGTTCTTCTGTCTATGTGTTGATTTTATTGGTTAAGGAAGGAAGAGTTAAGAGATATGCCATGGAGCCACAGCAAGAGTCAGACATGCCAAAACTTTGCTGGTAAGCCACTGTCACGTGGCGATATACAGATTAATAGAAATGGATTAAATTAAGACGTAAGAGTTAGGCAATAAGAAGTTAGAGCTAATAAGTCAATCACTGATTTAATTAATGCAGTTTCTGGGTGGTTATTTCGGGGTTAAGCAGCCAGGAACAAACTAGCAGCCTCCCTTCAACACAAAACTTATTGAGAACCTACTAGGTTCAAGGAAGCAGAAACAAAATCACATATATTACATGATCATGGTAACTTTAAGGACCTGAGAGTCTAGTAGCAGATAAAAGCATATCTAACTTTAATAAAATGTGAAATACAATTATCTGTTAGGCAATATTATCAATTATGTGTTTGTAATTATTCATGTAAAAGAAGTATGTATAAAGGATAATTTGAAAAGAAAAATATTAAAAGTAAGAAAACTAATTGAAAAGTTTTTGAATAATATAGCTATAAATTTAGGGGATATAAGGTTAAAATAATATGAGTTGAGTTGGGATTAATAGTTATTTTTAAATTAGAATTGGCAATATTGGTTATAGTTGGATTTAGGTACTGAATAACATCATGAGGAGAGAACAAGCAAGAATGGACATAAACATGTCAAACAGGAAATGTCTCATAAATCTAACTTATAACACGTGGAACAGATATTTTATGTTAAGATTTATGTGTGAGTTAGATTGATGTCTAAGCTGGTATATAAGTTGTAAAGTCATTGTCCATGTTGAAAAATGAAAATAAATAAGGCTCCATTTCATTATCAAAACAAAAGCCAAGGTGTTATTGTTCTTTTAACAAACCACAACCTCAGTAGGTAATTTAGATTTATTCAAACTATCATTTGTGTCTATTAATAATTATTTTTTTTGATTGTTGGTCAGCATTTAAAATAATTCATACTGCCTAAGGATGCCAAGCATGGGAAAGGTAGATGCCAAGGTTCCAAGTGAGATAAAAAATAAAAGTCATCTGTATATTTATAAATTATAGATATAAAGAAAACATATAAATGTTATAATCTAAGTAATGACAAAATTTACTTTTTTCTTTTATTTTTTAAAGAATCATTTTTCATTTTACATACCAATCCCAGTTCCCAATCCCTCCCCTCCTCCCACTCACTCCTCTCCCACCTTACCCTACCCATCTACTCCTCAAAGAAGATAAAGCTTCCCACGGGGAGTCAACAAAATCAGGTACATCCTTTGGAGGGTGCCTAGTTTGGCCCTATGCAGGTTCCCCAGATATCAGTCCAAAGTCAGTAAGCTCCCACTAGCTCACATCAGCTGTTTCTGTGGGTATCCCCATCATGATCTTGACCCATTTGCTCATATTATTGCTCCTCTCTCCATTTGATTGGACTCATTCTAGTGCTTAGCTGTGGATCTCTGCAGCTGTTTCCATCAGTTGCTGGATGAAGGTTCTATAACTGATTCATTGTTATATAAATACAATCTATGTAATTTGAAATATGAATTTCACAATAAACACCCTTTTAACTTAATGTTTCTAATGAATTTATTAGATATAAAATATCTTAAATATATCAGAAGTTTCATCGTTTCAAATATACAAATTTTGCTTGGCTTATCTTTAAATGTTAAGAAAATTTAGGATGGTAAGTGTAGAATTCTTACACTGGAAGAAGAGCAAATAATGATTTTTCAGAAGAAAACTAAATGTTATCCATCAGAAAGGAGTGAGGTCTTAGGAATAGTTCACCAATTAGCTTGAGTTAACTCTCTAAAAAGACTTTAGGGTAATTAAAAACCAACAGAACACACATACATGTACGTACGTAACAACAGTATGAAACAGAGGAGGCATGAACTTGAAAAATAGCAAGTTGCTTGGAGGAAGGAAATGGGAGAGGAAAATGGTATAATTCTATTATAATCTCAAAGAAATAAAAGAATTGTTTAAAGGAAACAGAAAAAAACATCCAAAGTCTTTAAAAAACATACTGGTTATGTCATATGAATTATTTTTCTGAGATTAAATAATATGACCTTCAGATAGAAAAATGTTTCAACATGTGAATTAAGTCATGATGTTAGAATTTTGGATGAATCCTACAAAATGTTTCTACTTAAATACACTATATAACCACAACTGTGCAAACATACTTCAGTGATGATGCCATTAAGCGCTCGCACACAGATGCATCCACATAAGCATGGATGTGTGTACAGATCAGTTTTGTTTGGAAACTTGTAGACTCTAAATTAATTGAGACAGTCTGTGATTTTACAAAAGTCTATTGATCAAAATGGATAATTGTAAGAACTCACTTTAAATACATAAGATCACTCACTCTTTGTGGTAGTAAACTTAAACCTCTTACTTATTGTACTTCAAAGCTGTTTTACAATTTAAAGTCTTTCTTTCAAAAATAGTGCTTGCTTTGGGATTGAAAGGTGATAGAGAATGACAAAGAAGATGGAAAATTTCTCTTACTATTTTGTCATTTAATTTTCAGCATATTTCTATATCAAGAAAGACATTGGCCCACTTACACATGGCATATACTATACCTAATACGAATTAAATACTAAAGGACAACATTAGATAAATTTAAATTTTTTAGTACAGAACTGTGATACTGCACTCGACATGGTGCAAGGCCGTGATTCGAGCATTTGGAAGCTGGGTGAGAAGGAATTGTGGGTTATAGGTCAGCCTGAGTTAGATAATGAAACCATTTCTTAAAACAAGCAAACAAGAATTCAAAACAACAATAATCTGTGACATCCGCTGAAATAGGCTGATGTAAAATGAACACGAATAGTTATAAATTTTTCAGATGTAAATTTTTGCTTTCATTACTATCCTTAATATTTTCCCTTCCCTTTCTGTTTGGAAGATCATTTTCGCTATATTATTCATCTACACATAGAACATATTAACACGCTTTTCTTAATCTTATCTGCCTTCAAGTTTTCATAATGAATTTGGTATATGGTACTTTAAAATTATGCTGCTATCAAATCTACCAAGTTCTAGTTTTTTGTCTCTGGTCTCTACCTTCTTCCACCCCCAGCAACACCACCTGTTCCTTTTATATTAGAACCTGTTGGGACGAGCTTTCTGCTGCCAAGGTCAGATAAATATTAACTACAATTTCATATACTAGTCCAAGTTTTCACTCTTAGGAGATTAATGTTTTGACTTACACAGGGTTTTATATTAATTTTCCTTTTGCAAATTAATGGTGAACAGCATATGTGATAATACTTTGGCCAGCAAGAGATTATGTACCCCTAATTAATCTCAGATTGGTAAGGTTACTAAAATCATAATTCCAAATTTCTTCTTTCAATAAAACTTTTATATAAAGGTACACCTAAAATACCAAGGCAATATTGCTTTAGTATTTTATTTCCTTCTAATTTTCAGTAGTTTATAACATTTTATAATAGGTTCGCAAGCATAGTGACAGACACAATAGATGTTAAAACTTGGCATAAAATGATAATTAAGAAATCATTCTGGACAACAGTATGCACAAATACTGAAATCTTAGGACACTGGAGTATAATTTGTTAATATCATTAGTCTGAAACAAGAACACTCAAACTCCTCATGGTAAATGGCCATGGTTAATTTAATTATAATTACCTACTTATTGACTATAATATGCAGATGTAAAATGTTAAGCTAAAAGAGATTCTTACGTGTTCATGAGAAGACTCAGCAGGGAAAGGTGCTTGCAGTGCAAGTCTGATGACCTTAGCTTGATCTTCAGAACCCACATAAAGGTGAAGAGAGAGAAAAGACTACTGAAAACTGTTCCCTGACCTCTGCACACACACCCTGGTACACATATCCCCCCATAATAATAGCAATAAATAAAAATAAAAATTTTAAGTTTTGGCACAATTTCTATTAGAAAGAGCTTGAAACGTTTCCATAGTAGAATGTACTAACATAGAATCCGTACGTTTATTAGCCTATACAGAAAAATCTAATTTTAGTACTGATATCTCAAACAATTCTTCCATAGATTTTTATTAGCAGAAAATAAAACATAACTCATGTAAGTAAAATATATTTAAGAACTTCAATAAAATAGTTGGTTCTGACCATTAAGGTTCGTGTTGAGCATATTATACACATACTGAAATGAAAACTGATCAGATTGATTTCTTCAGTAAGTTGTTTAACTTCAGTGTTTAGAAGTAGATTTTTTTCTTTTCTTTCTCTCCTTCCCTGCCACCACCCTCTTCCTCTCCCTGTTTCTCCCTATTCATTTGCCTTTATTTTTTGAAACAAGGTTTCTAAGTCAAGCTGACCTCAAATTCCCCATGTAACCAAGACTGAACTTGAATTTCTGGTCCTCCAGCCACTACCTCGCAAATGTTGGGATTCCAAGCATGTGCCATTTTACCTAGTTTGAATGCCACTGGAGAAGGAAATCAGGGCTTTGTGCGTATGGGTGAAGGAAACAACCTACCACCAACTGAGGTACACCGTCATCCCCGGTTTTCTTAATTTATATATACTCATACATGCAAAAGCTTCTTCACGGATGTCTCTGCTAATCTGTTAATGTGTCATCTCCATTGCTTATCCTGAAAGTTCTTTAGTTTGGACAAATGACTTTTTAATATATAGTCAGAAATTCACTTTGACAATAGTAAATCAATTGAATTGACAGAATGAACATATTTGAAGATGTTCATATTTTGTTTAGAAATTAAAGAAGTACAAGTTGGTTGGTTAAACCCACTCTTTCATAGCGTGGGATTTGTTTTTAAATATTTAATATCTACTTTCTGCCTTGCCTCTAAAGCAAATGCATACTCACTGACCATGTAAATTAAAAATTTCTAAGTTACAAGACAGTTTTCCAAGTATGCCCCCATCCACTGTCATTTCTAAACCAACAATTGAGTGTTTTTACACTGGAAGAAAAAGTAAGTACGCATGTCTCACTTTTTTATATTCCAAGAAACTGTATTACAAAGTCACATGCAATAGTGAAACCATTTCCTTATACTGAAATAAGGGTGGTAGAAGGCACTTAATTCTCTTCTCTCAGAATTTTTTAAAAACTCCTTTCCTACTATCTCTTTTGGACTATGTGTCCTACTGGCTTGTGAGTAAGACCCCATGACTCTGACAGTTCTGACACTGATTTAGAGATGTGAAGAGACTAAGGGCACCTAATTCATAAAAGGACTACATTCCTTCTAGTAAAATTATGTTTTATTTTTAGTGTTGTGCAGCTAATACACAGGGGAATTTCTATCTAAATCCAAGTTTAAAATATTTTTTCTTTTTATATACTGTTTGTGGGAACTCTTTAAATATTAAGGATATTAAGTTTTTATGTAACTTATAGTTTATAACTTTGTTTTTCATAAATTTTACAAGTCTTATTGCCCCCAACGCGCGCACACACACACACACACACACACACACACACACACACGCCCACATGGTCGTATATATTTCTAGCATAACTTTATTCTTATAGCTTTTAAAATACAAACATATACTATCATATGTCAATAATGTAGAATTTATCGACAAGATTTATAAGATGAAGATTTAACATACTTATGTTATCTATCTTCTCTTTTGAGGCTTATTTTTTT
The DNA here is from genome assembly GCF_037038515.1 of Microtus pennsylvanicus. Classification (NCBI taxonomy): domain Eukaryota; kingdom Metazoa; phylum Chordata; class Mammalia; order Rodentia; family Cricetidae; genus Microtus; species Microtus pennsylvanicus. The sequence goes on along the minus strand of NC_134601.1, from coordinate 79,814,090 downwards.
AGTTTGGCATGGAGTTTATAACCAACTCTGTGACTATCTTTTTTAACTTTCTTTAAAATTAAAATATAATTATAGCATTTCCCTCTTGCCTTTCTTCCCATCAAACCTCCTTGCCAGGTTCCTCTCTCACTACCACTTCCTCTAGAGTTATCTTTTTATAATACCATTATTTATAACATTTCTGCTTAGTTCTTCTTATAATCTTTAATTTTACTTCAGGTTCTACCTGATTTAAAGTAAAGGGCTACAGTGTGATGAAGTATATTTTCTGAAAATCTTTTATTTTCTCTCACATGTACTTAGCAATTTCCCACTATGGAAGGTTTAGCCATGATCTCTTTTCCCTGGAATTTTTGTTTAGTTTATTCTTTCGTCTATCTTAAATAAACATTACTTAGGACACTCTTGCAAAAGTGGGATTACTGTATTAAAGTAGATAAGCATTTTAAGACTTTTACAACATCTTGGACAAAAATATTTGTTGTATCAACTTAGTTATACCAAAAGTATATCAGTACGTGGACCTGATGACATCTTTATTGATGTTAGTTCTTTGATTGTAGTTCAGATCTTTCATGTTTTTTCCCAAGGCTATCTTTATTTTTAATGGTTTCTCTTTAGTCAACTTTAGCAATTTTCATTTCTCCAGCCATTATTTACTTCACCAATGATTTATAACTTTTAGCCCAGTACTATGTACACGATTCCTTAACATATTCCCAGAATCATTCGAGTTTATTTTTAAATGCATTTTATGATTCTTTCTGTGCATGTTTTTCTATATAACTGTCTCTTTATTTTCTCCTTTATCTCTAGTTGTCTACCTTGTTAAGTTTATTTATTCTTTTATTTTGTATCTTCTTTAGCTTTGATTCCTGACTTTGGATTATTTCTCTCTTTGTGAATGCCTTAGAATTACTTTGTGTTTTGTTTATAAATGAGGAATTTGTTTTTATTTCTCTAACAATGAAATGTTATTAAATAAAATATGAGATGGCTTTTAAGTTGGTTGCTACCTATTGTGGTTTTGTTTTTACCGTTGGTTTTAAATACACAGTGGTGTTCTTGCTTTTGGAATAGTAATAACAGTTTTTTACTTTTTCTTTGATCTAAGAATAACTTGGTGTTTTAAGAACAGGTTATTTTCTAGTTGTAATTAATTTTCATCAGAGTTTGCAATATATAAATGGCTTAGATTTGTGATTCAGTTGCCAGGTTTATTTATTTATTTTTTTGAGATCTAACACTAATCATTTCATTGGTGCTTAACAAAAACTATATTATCCTTCATTTTTGGATAATTCATAATAAAAATCACATGTAACTTACATATTTGTATAAATAACCCATGAATTATTAATGCAAATCATTAAATGGCCAAATTTAAGTATCTGAAGATACCCAATCTATTTCGTTTTCTAATACACTGAATTAACACTAAAAGTAAAAAATGTATACAAAATATGCATACATACAAAGGTTCTTTTTGTTTAGCAATGTTGCAGATGGTACACATTGTATTGAATAATTCTAAGATTAAATAAAATAATTTTTTATTTTTATTTTTATTTTACATATGTCACAATTAGTTCCTGGTATTATTTTAGACTCATGTGGTAATCAATCTTATGAGCCCATAGTTACTGTTTGGTTATTTGATTATCTTCATTGTTTTTAAAATTATTTTTGAAATTTACAGTCTATTTTATAATTTGTTCCATATTTTGTTTCCTGGGTTTCAGTAATCATTGTCAGTTATTACATGTTACCTATAGCATAAATTCTAATTCATGAGATTTAAAGTTTTTCTGTTATTTATTTATTTACTTACTTATTCTCTTATTCATTACATCCTACTGCAGTTTCCCCTCTCTCCTGTCCTCCCAGAGATCTGTCCGTTCTGCCAACCTCCCCTCTTCACCAGATTCACTCCTCCTCTGGTTCCCTCCAGAAAAGAACAGGACTCCCAGGGATCTCCACTGAACATGGCATAATAAGATGCAGTAAGACTAGGCACAAACCCTCATATCAAGGATGGATGAGGCAACTCAGTAAGTGGGAAAAGATCCCTAGAGAAGACAAAAACCAATTCCATCAGATGATATACATTTTTAGCAGCATGTTCTCTATTTCTTAATGACGTTTATTAGTTTTAGGATTAGTAAGAGAAGCTGCGTGTATGTGAAACACAAGTAACCAATTTTTTAGAGTAAATCTATATATCTGTTTTATCTCACAAAGCAAACTCATTTTTATTTTTCATAAGTTGGAATTCAAGTGGCAAATAAGCAGGTGTAATTTATAAAGGCTTGGTGGTAATGGCAAAATAGCAGATGCTTAAGACAAGTGGTTGTGCTTAGGGACATGCACTTTGTTAAATGGAGCACAAAAGAAAATCTCGTAGGAAAATATTTGGAAAATTGGGACATTCTAAAATAACTGTGTGGACAAAAGGATTTAGAAACTCATGCACATGCCCTGACAAAACACATTCTCTGTCAAAAAAATACCTAAGACTGTACTCTTTCACAATGGGTGGAAAGCTAGGCTCAGAGCAAGTCTACATAAGTGTTTAAGGAAAGTCACAGGAGAGACACATTCTGAAAATACAGAGAGTTCCTGGAACTCCAGCTAATCTCCCTCAAGCGTTAATTGAGGATGATGTCAAAGAACAGAAATTGTTGTGTGCATACATCATAGAAAAGAAATACTCTTTAGAAACTATTTCAAAAGTCTCAAAAAAACCCTAGCATCATTTTTATTTATAAAAAGCAAACCTTGAGAATAGAAAATAACTTTATTTCATTACTTTCCATATTTTATAGTTAAAAGCTAATTGTCAACACCTAAATAGGAAATAGAAAACACAGACACAATATGAATTGACAAGCACCAGCCTAAGAACTCCCCAGAATTGAAGCTATTGTGAAAGCCTTTAGAACAGTCATCACAAGTATTTTTGACAGACCAAAAGAAAACATTTTAAAGCAAAATGAAAAGAATGGCTGGAGGGATGACTTTATGGTTAAGAGCACATGAAGTTCTTACAGACACCCGAATTCAGTTCTCAATACCCACATTGGGTGGAGCAGCCACAAAGGGTAGCTCATAACTGCCTATAACTTCAATTCCAAAGAACCCAATAACATCTTCTGGCCTCTCCATTTACCCACATTCATATGCACATAAATGCAAGTACATTTGCAGGCACACACACACACACATACACGAAGTAAATCTTTTTTAATTAAAGGGAAAATGATGTATAAACAAAATAAGAATAATAAAAGAGAAAAAATAAAAAAGGAATAAAAAATTCTACATACAAAATCTATATTAAATGAATAATTTCCTAGAAGAGGTCAAAAGAAAGTTTAGCAAATACTGAGTCATCAAACCAGAAGGCAGAATAATGAAATTATAACATCTAGGGGGAAAAAAAGAATGTTAACACATCCTAAGAAACTTCTGAGACACTGTAAAGCAAACCAAGGATGAATTATGAAACTTGCCTAAGAAGAATGAACAGACAAAAAGAATGAAATATATAAGAAAAGACAAAAATTTGACGAACAAGTGAATCTCTTAATTCAAAAAGCTCAACAAAAAAAACAAGTGGCACATGTATACAGACAGTCACACACATGCACACACACACACACAGAGAGAGAGAGAGAGGGATAGAGAGGAGAGTCTCTGTTCAGAGGAGCAAAAGCAAAGATAAAGGAATAATCTCAAAAGTAAGAGATGACTGATCATCTAAACTAAGATTATTCTAATTTATCATGAGAAACCTTACTGATCAGAAAATAGTAAGGTGATATATTTAAAATACTGAAAGACAGAAACAAACTGTCAAATGATGGTTGTAATTCTGGCAATACTCCCCTTCAAAAATGAATATGTTCTCCAGTAAAAGAAAACAAGACAATTTGCTGCCAGTGTACTTCCCCACATGAAAGGTGAATTGTGTCCCTCTGGTTGAAATTCAAGAGTACTAGACAAGAATATAAAGTCACATTAACAAAGATCTGGAAGTTAAGAAATAGAAGTCACCAGCAAAATAATTATGACACTACAGCTTTTTTTTAAACAGGACATAAAAAATAAATACATAAAAGAGTTATTAATATGTTATATAAAGTTTTGCATAAGATTAAAATTAAACTTTATTGAAATAAAATTGTTACAACTTTAGAGTATAAAAGCTTATGATCAACAAATAAAATATTCATAAATGATTATATATACATATATTCAATTAAGCCCAAATGAATATAATAAGGATGAAATGTAAAATATATAGAAAACAATTGATAAATGGTTAATAGTATTACATTTAGTAGGAAGTATTCTGATGTAATTGTGTAATTGGATTTCCCTCCCCATGTTAAAAAGAGAGAGAGAGAAATTAAAACAACGAATTCTTAATACATGGGGATGAAAAAGAATAAACCATAATGTGTAGTGGTATTTTGAGATACGTGACCACTGCAAAATTGTGGCAGTCAGCAAAAGATTCAGAGATCTGAGCAATAATAACAGCATTAGCAGGACAAACAAAATACCCCTACATGTATCTCGTATCTTACTTGGATTAATAGCTTAAAATTTGCATAGTAAACTTGTATATCCCCATCTTTAAAGAATCCGCAGGTTATATATTATACATTTTTGGAGAGTAGATCCATTGTGAACCTGATTTGCCCCAGCAGAGTGTAGGTGACCTATGTCCCCCTAGATATCCTGCACTATAAAGGATGGCTATTTTAACATGCAAAGGATTGATGGGCACCAGCCCCCTCCTCTTGAGTCAAACCCAGATAGTTGTTAATGGCAGAGTGGAAAGGCTCTGTTGAGGGACTCCAAGGCATATATGAAGCTCTGGTTATTGGCCGACTCTCAGGTGCCTGCAGTGGCTGAAGGATGTCTAGCAAGTGTTAGAGAACATAGCTTCAGCTCCAACTATCAGGTCTGTGTAGAACTGATAAGGATGTCAAAAGAAATTTGATTTGCTACCACACTATGACTACTTTCTACCTTCCAGTTCTGTGATAAGATTCCAAGTTCAACAAACAAAAAATCTTTTAAAATTCAAAGCTATGAACCATGTATGAAATAAGACACATAAATTTTGATTTTATGGAACTAAGTTACCTTGCTCAGTATAATTTTTCCCAATTCCAAACATTTACCTGCAAATTTCATTATTTCATTTTCCTTAGTGCTGAATCAAAAATCCACTGTATTTGTGAACACACTTTCTTGATCTATTTATCAGTTGACAGACATTTTGGTTGACTATACATGCCTAGTTCTCGTGAACTGAGTCACAATAAACACTGATGTGTGAGTATTTCTTTAGTATAAATCCTTTTACTATATTTCTAGGAGTGACACAGCTGGGTTATCTGGCAGTTTTACTTTTGGTTTTGTTTTGTTTTGTTTTTCAGAAACCTCTGGACTGACTTCCACAGTGGACGAACAATTCTACATTCCCACTAAGTATATCTAAGGGTTCCCTTTCCATACATCAATGTCTGTATTTTTGTCATTTGTTTGCTTGACGATATCTATTCTGACTGTGATGAGGCAGAACCTCAAAGCACTTTTATCTGCATTCCTCTGATAGATAAGAGTGCAATGCTTTCAAACTCTTTCTACAAAGTCGTTATTAATCTGGTGCCAATACCAGATAAAGATACAAAAAAAGTGAGGATTGATCTCTGTTACCAAAGAAAAAATTCAATAAAATATTGCAAATATTTATTGTATCGTGTATGTTAAACTCCCCTTCTTTGCCTAAGATTCAACCAAATGGGCCAAAAATATTGAAAAGTCTTTTATTAGTTTTCATCTCTCTCTCTCTCTCTCTCTCTCTCTCTCTCTCTCTCTCTCTCTCTCTCTCTCTCTCTGTGTGTGTGTGTGTGTGTGTGTGTGTTCCCCTTATCCAGTTTTATTACTGGGGAATTATGGGTTTCTGGCAATGAATTTGATAGTGTTTCCTTTCTTTCTAATTTGTGAAATCTTTCTTCTTTTTTTTAACTGGGTCTTTTTTTTAAAATCTTTTTTTTTATTGAGAAAATGAGAAAAAAAAACAAGTTTCCACCTCCTCCCAGCCTCCCATTTCCCTTCCCCTCCTCCCACCCTTCTCCCCCTCCTTCCACCCTTCTCCTCCTCCTTCTCCAGTCCAAAGAGCAGTCAGGGTTTCTTCTTCAAAAATGTGTGTCACTTGGAGACAACAAAGAGTTGGATATTGTTTTGAAACATACTCAGCCAATCAGTGTCTACTTGTTGGTGACTTAAGGCTATGTACACTTAAGATATTACTGAAATTTGCTTACTAATGCCTGCAATTTTTTGGCTGTTTTAAGATTATTATTACCTGTATTAGCTGGTTTATTGTATTGAACAAGAATACTTTCTTCATCCTAGCACTCCTTTGTTCTGTATGAAATTTTTTCTATTGGGGGATCTCATGACATATTCCTTTGTCTTCTTCAGTGCTGATTTAGTGTTCATAAAATTCCTTGTTTTGTGCTTGTCATGAACTGTCATTATTTCTCTATAACCTTCATCTTCCTTGACAATTACTGATATAGCTTAAATATATGACCCCATGTTTTTCTGGTTTTTAGGTTTACTGATGTGAGATCAGTGTTTTTGTCAAGTGCTTGCCTTTGTAGCATGGTAAGCATTATTCCATTACAGTTTTAATATTCCTTCCTTTGTGATTTTGACATATTTAACTATAATGTCTCATATAGAAGTTCTCCTCCAGACATGTCTGTTAGGATTTTTTAATACCATTTTGTGTGATGTAAGTTTCTTTCGCTGAATGTGGATGATGTTCTGATATAATTTTAGTGAATAGAATTCTCTATGTGTTTAGTTTTTAATCTCTGTTTTGTCTTCTAGTCCACAGTTGCTTAGCTTTGCTCTTTTGATTGTATGTACCCCAGACTTTTTGGAAATTCTTTCCATGTTCTTTTTATTTTTATTGATGTTTAGTGTAATATTGCCCCAAACTTATTCTCCATTCCTGTTAATTCATTTTTTGCTTTTTCAAATATTTTTAATTATATTTATAATTATGGTCATTTTTGAGCATGAGCTTTTAATATCCAGTATTTCTATTTTTCAAAATATCAATTTCTTGGTGACTTTTGTCTTCTATGCTGCTGACTTTTTCATCTATATTGTGTATTTTGTCACACATATTTTTAACCTTCACTTTTATGTTGCTAACTTTTCTCTCCAGATCTTTGACTGAATTCATCTGCTAATATTTATAATGTTTGAAGTCATTTATAAGTAGACTTTTGAGTCTTATTTATTTATTTATTTATTTTGAGACAGAGTTACTTTGTGTAGCTTTGGCTATAGATGTAACTTTCTGTCTTGTCCAATCCCACAGTCATCAGTCCCAAAGAAACACACAGAGGCTTATATTAATTATAAATTGATGATCTATTAGCTCAGACTCATTATTAACTATCTCTTACAACTTAAATTAACCCATAATTCTTGTCTATGTTTAGTCATGTGGCTTGGTACCTTTTCTCAGTGAAGCATTCTCATCTTGCTCCCTCTACATCTGGCTGGTGATTGACTCTCTGCCAGAATTCTCTTAGTATGTTTGCCTTGCCTATATAGGAATATCTGGCTACTTGCCAATCAGTATTTTATTCAACCAACATAAATGACAAATCTTTTTCTTTCATCACACGACAAAGCTTTATTCATCCTCAGCTACTTAGGAAAGGCAAGCTCACTAGCGCTTCACTTGAGTATGCTGTCATCTTGAGCTTCTGCCCGTTCTCTCTCAATTCATTTCAGCTCATCTAGTCTCTTCTTTTCCTCTGCTGCCACCCTCCTCTCCTCCTCTGCCCGAGGCTTAGGGTAACTATAGCGCTTGGTGCCGTAGGCCACGCCAAGGACCAGGGCTGAGTATTGGCCGAGCTTGATGAGTGGAGAGACCTGAACTGGGGGCATCATCTTGTCCGTGACATTCACGCCAGAAGCTTAACTCAAATGACAAATCTTTACAGTGTGTAAGAGTATTATCCCACAGCATTTCCCTTTTTGTATTTTCAAAAGAAGAATAGTGATTCTAATCTCCTTTGTTTACATTTTTTCCTGACCACTATTCATAACAACTTGTAACCAACATGCTAAACAAAGACAAAGATTTATAATCCATTTTTGAGGAGAATGTGGGTATAGTTTTCTAGGCTACTTCTTCCTGATTGGGGCACTGGTAATATTATAGGGACCCAAAGAAAATTTAGGATTATGGTCAAATAATTACTGGAGTATTCCATGAGGCTGGAACATCCTATTCAGCAGCCTTGAAGCTGTTCTACATGTAGAACTCAGAAGAAACTATAACAAAGGTGTTCTGAGTCTTTGGATCATCTGGGCCATCTTCTATTATCAGAGATTTTAGGGTGTCTTCCTCAATAAAACCTTCTTTTTCTTAATCCTGAATGAATCCACAGCTTCTAATTTCCTGTGGAAACAAAAGAAAAGCATCTTCTCCAAAGTAAAATATCTTTAAGACTTAAATTTTGAAGTCAAAGCATTTTCAAAATATATAGGTTAGATTAATCCAGCAGCATTTATAATCAAGTGTCTTTTAGCAGCTGTTGCTACTTCCCTAACAGTCAAACACTTAAAAAAACAATGCAATAACGTGCAGTATCCAGATTCTTTGTATATTTTCCATCATTACATGGATTTTCTTTTTACTCTCTTCATTTTATTTTTATTTTTAAATTTTTGGTTTTGTGAGAAAGGGTTTCTCTGTATATCATTGGCTGTTCTGGAACTCATACTATAGACCAGACTGGCCTCAAACTAACAGAGATATACCTACCTCTTCCTCCCAAGTGCAAGGATTAAAGGTGTGTGCTACCACGCCGAACTCCTTTATTTCTTTGTTTCAAGGACTTTCTCTATCCTTTTTCTTTTCCCTCTGAAGCCTATGTATACTTTTAAATATACTGTAAACCATATATTTTTTTTCTGAGCATATGAGTCTTTAATCTGCTAAATGGCATGGCTAGGATTAAAGCTGCCACTTTGCTGGCTAGCCCCACCCCATTCCTTAGCTTCCTGAGAGTCTAGCTTCATGGAGGAGGTACAAGTGGAAGCCATGTTTATTGCCATAACTCTGTGAAATTTCTAGATCCATGCTACTACAAAGAATCATGCTTCTGGCTGCTCATAAACACTATTTAAGTGTGTGATGTCAGGGCTTTTTAAAACAGTTGCCATGTGGTTTTTTACTGCTAATGCTGAATCAGAAAGCCTTTCTTAAAACCTCTCCTTGCTCCCACCAAACAAACCTTACTGGAATAAAGACAGTTACCAAGAGGGTTCACTTGACTCTGTTTTTATCTGTCTAGAATTCTATTTTAAAGCCTTCTCAGGCTTTATGTGGAAATTCTTGGGTGCCATTTGTAGACAGAAGTAGCTGTCCTTCCCAGACTGGCAGCTGTCCAGTCCCAAAGAAAAATAGAGACTTACATTAATTATAAACTATTTGTCCTATTAACTCAGGCTTATTATTAACAAACTCTTATAACTTAAACTTACACATAGTTATTGTCTAGGTTTAGCTGCATGCCTTGTTACCTTTTCTCAGTGAGGCATTCTCATCTTGCTTTCTCTGTGTCTGGCTGGTAACTCCCTATCTTTTCTTGTAACAATGAAGGGGCCTGCTTTTTGGGGTTAATGTCCTGCCTGGTACCCTACAGCTGGCAAGCCCCAAAGAAAATCACACAGAGGTCTCCATAAGATTATAAAACTGATTGGCCCATTAGCTCTATCTTATTAGCTCTTGTAGCTTATATTAACCCATTATTCTTATCTATGCTAACCACATGGCTCGGTACCTTTCTCAGCCGGGCAGGTCACATGGTGCTTCTTTGGTGGTCTGGGCTGGATCTTCCTCCTTTGCAGCATTTGCCTGTTCTCATTGCCCTGCCTCTACTTCCTGTCTGGTTGACCCGCCTATACTTCCTGCCTGGCCAATCAGCATTTTATTAAAATACATGATTGACAGAATACAGACAATTCTCCCACACCATGTTCTCTTCCCAGAGTTCTCCTAGTCTGGTTGCCCTTCCTATACTTCTTTCATGGCTACTGGCCCATCAGTATTTTATTAAGCCAATACAAGTGACAAATCGTTACAGAGTACAAGAACATTATCCTACAGATTTGCTGTCCTGAGACTCACTCTGTAGACCAGGCTGACTTCAAAGTCACAGAGATCTGCCTTCCCTGCTCCTTCTTCCCTGAGTGCTAGGGCTAAAGATGTGAAACATCACCATTAGCATCTTTTGAATTATTTATCCAGCATGTTATCTTCATACATATTGTTAGCTTTAAAAATTGTGAAAATTGGAGAGTTATCTTATAGATGATTCATGTTGTCATGTTTATTTTATATGTTTGGTACATGTATTTGTGATGTGTATATGTGGAGGTCAAAAACTGAGGTCAGCTATCTTCTTCAATTTCTTTATACCTTATTTTTTGAGACAAGGTCTTTCCAGGAACTATTGTGAAATATTATTCTAGATGTGTTACATTCATTTATTCTGTGAAATATTCCTTTAATGATACAGATATGTTGCATTCTTTTATATTGTATTTGTTTAACTCTGTGAAGCTGTGTTACTTTGCCTTCCTAAAATATCTGGTTAATCTAATAAAGAGACAAATAGCCAATAATAGCTGGGCAGAAGAGGGATAGGTATGAGTGACAGGCAGAAAGAATAAATAGGAAGAAAAATCTACATGAAGCGGGAGGGTAAGGAGCAAGAAAAGGAGTAGAGGACATTAGGAGCCAGCCACACAGTCACACAGCCAGCCACAGAGTAAGAAGGAAAGAAAGAAAGATATATAGAATAAAGAAAGGCAAAAAGTCCAGTGGTAAAATGTAGTTAAAGAGAAATAGAATAATTTAATTTAGAAAAACCAAGCTAAGGAAAGACTGAGCATTCATAAGTAAGAACAAGTCTCCATGTGTTTATTTGGGAGCTGGCTGGTAAGCCCCCAAAGAGTAAAAAAAAATCCCAACTACATGGAATTCAATTTATTTGGCAAAGTGGGATGACCAACGAGCCATATCTACCCAGTGTTGAGTTACAGACATGCACCAATACACTCAGGGCTTTTTTTTTGTAATTCCTTGAAATTCCTTGAAATTTGAAATAAATATCTATGCAACTGTAGATTCAATTCACAGTACTGAAACATACATACATACACACACACATACCCATACATACATATACACATGCATGCTTATATTCATACCTAAAGGAAGCACAGGGCCATAAGAAGAAGAAAGGAAAAGAATAAGTTGAAAGACAAAAAAAAAATGAGGTGTTGAATCAGTTTCTTTCTACATCCTCAAAATTTGATTGCTGGTAATATGAATGGGGATGAGGACTGGTCAACTAAACTTGTGGAATCTTCTCTTTCCTATTAGCTATTTTGCTGTTTATCCTGTATTAAACAAGCATTTAATGTCTTCTCTGGTTATTTGCCACGTTAATAAATTTCTTTTTTAGTGTACCTGGGCCTTTTCTGGCCACACTAGACTTGCTATCTATGAACTGGACAGCTTCTCTCTCCCTCCCAAGTTTCCCCAGATAATATTCACTGGGGTGACTAAAGTTCTAGCTGGGGATATCTCTAAAATACTTTTGGAATGTGGGAAGCAAGCACAGTGCTGAGGTCTGTCAGATCAAGGCTCTGCCTTTGTACTTTCAAGAACTTCTGAGTATTAATCAGCCTCTGTGATAGATATACTTCAGAGTTCTCAGACTCTACAGCAGTGAAAGGCAGATAAATGACTCCAGCGATCATTCCACCTGCTGACCTCAGGCAGGGGCTACCAAATTCCAGTGTTATTCTCAGTTGATGAGATCTGCTCCCTGAAATTCAGGGATATGCATTTCACTGCCTAAATAAAGAATACTGCAGCCTGCACTTTTTAGCTTGTCAATGTCTGGCTCTCCCACTCTCTACTGCTCCCAGGACTGTTTCTTACTCACTCTGAAGCTGTGCCAAGTTAAATTCAATCTCTTTGATTTGTGGTTGTACTTAATTCTCAGCTCCAAGGATAGCTCTGTTTTGAGCAATAGATCTCTCTCAAAATGTCACCTGTCCACTGTCCTCCATGTCTTACACAGTACAAGAGGGAATTCCTCTCTGCTGCTGATCACAAAAGTCACTCTCACCAAAACTGGACTTCTGAAAGTAGAACTTCCAGCATTCTCAGTGGGACAACCTACTTCATCTTTTGGGAAAGACTTCTGCTTTTCCCACCCCCGTCCTGGGGAGTCATGATAGAGCTAGCTATGTTTCACTTGGCTCACTCCATTTTGATGTATTGCCCCTCATTTTTCTCCATAATTTTCATTTATCCTATTATTTTGTTCCCTACATGGATTTCAAGAGATTCATTCCTGTCTCACTTTTTTCTGGTACTGACTCCTTTTAATTAGTTGCTTTAAGTCCACCAATTGAGCAGAAAATTCCACCCCTTGCAGTTATTTCTAATATAGTCACTATATATAGCTTCTCTCTTGTCTTGCTTCTTCTCTTTCACTTTCATTGCAAATACACCTTGCTTCTTATTATTATTTACAAATACTTTTAACTTTTAATAGATTTCCAATCAATCTTTATTATGTTAGAATCTTACTTTTCTAATGCTATTAATGACATAGCTTATATTTTCAGGTGTTTTATGTTTTCTTTGGCGGGGTTACTACATTTTTAATGCCTGGATTATTTTTGCAATTGTTATGATTACTGCTGTCTACACCAACATTTACTATTTAGTATTTGTTTCTTTGTTCATATACAAATGTAAAATTACATTGGCTCTATCCTTGATATTTTTTTCTTTTGCTTCAGATAGTCTATTGATGATGCTTTCTACATTGTCTTGTTTGTTGATATTTCATTTGGAAAGTTTTTTACTTTTTCAAGATCTCAAATTCCTTTTTGAATTTCTAATCCATATAGATAACATTTTTGCTTCAGTAGTTCTGAATTTCTTAACCAGATTCCAAATTATTTCACTAATGTATTTACTTGTTTGTTTGTATCCCCTTTGAAGTTTTATACTATTTGGACAAAACTTTTTGAATATACTTTTCAACCATTTCCATACCTTTGGATTTGGTAACTGAGGAGTTACAATCATTTGGAAGCATCATGTTACCTTCTTTTTCCACAGTTTTTGTGTGTCTGTGTTACAATTTACACATCTTTCAGTATAGACATATCTCCCAATTTTTATTATGGGATCTCAGTGAGCAGCCTGCTCATGATAACTCAATATCTAGTAGCACTCAAACAAGAAAAATAGAAACTGTCCTAACAGCTACACCAAGAAAATTCAGATATACATTTAAAATCAACTAAAGTCCAAATACTATACCATCAGTAACCTTCCAACAGAAAATGATCATAGGAATTTAGAATCAGCTAGGAATTTAAAATTATTTAGAATGAGCTAAAATAAAATTAAGTGAAGTAAAGGAAGGGGACAAGTAAAAAAGAAAGAAAAAAGAAAGACAAGCAAAGATAAAGAATGTATTAAAATGTTATCTAAAGGGAAAGAAAAGCAAGAGATAAAAATATGATTGTATAGTAAGCAAATCACATTACTGGACTTAGATAAATATTAGAAAAGAAATAAATAATAAAAACTAATATATATTATATATAAAATTAAGATAGGAAAAAAAGGCAAAGTACTGATGTGGTTTCTTTCTGGACCTTATAATCTTGGAGTGTGACAGATGAAGCTCATTACCAGTTGAAGCAGAATTATTTTATTTTCCTACCACTTAGGCTATGAGGTCAGGCAGGGCAAACATCAGAGGTCTTATAAGGCTGTATTCCCTTTGGGCACTTCTCTCTCCCTATCTCTTCCCCTCTTTCTCTTTATTTCGGCATATCAGGAGCCTCATGGGGCTACACTGAGCTGTGCATTCTGTGGGAGTAGCATGTCCTGGCTCTCTTAAGTTTGCACACCCTGGTGTAGCTAAGAACCAAGCCAAGGAATGTCTCCCTAGTGTATTGGGCATAGGGAGTGAGACATAGTATTGAAATCCTGCTAAGCATTAAATACCCTGTGGGAAGAAGGAAACTGTGGAAGTTGAGTAATTGGGTGGACCTGAGTTTAGAGGTCTCTTCCTTCCAGCAGTGAACAGCAGGCAGGTGGCTATGAACTTTGATTTAGGCTATCAGTTTGCATAGTTAACCCTTATAGTCTGAGGTTGCCTTCTAGCTACAGACCCACATTCATCTCTTGCTGCAGGAACTAAGAATTTGTTGAAAAGTGTTTCCTGTTTACCTGACTTGTTCATTGTTGTTAGTCTAAAATAATTAACCCCCTCTAGTCACCTTCTAAAGGTAATACAGTCCTTCAAGCTATGGGAAGTGACAAAGTGGGCCTCCTCTTGATTGAGGGTCCATCTCAAAGAAATCACTTCTTACTAAATCCTCCCACTGCCTCTGAGATTTTCACAAACTGAGGACTTCCTAGAATCTTGAGAATGTTTATCATAAAGAGAGGTTGGATTTTGTCAAAAGATTTTTTTTTGTATATAAGGAGATTATCATGTGGTATGTGTCCTTGAGTTTGTTTATGTGGTAGATTACATTTATTGACTTATGTATGTTGACTCATCCCTACATATCTGGTATAAAGCTGGTTTGATCATAGCAGTTAACTTTTTGATGTGCTCATGATTTTGTTTGCAAGTATTTTCTTGAGAATTTTTGTGTTTATGTTCATTAGAGAGAGTGACCCATACTTATGTACTTTTGTTAGAACCTTGCCTGGTTTTGAAATCAGAATGATAACGGCTTCTTGAAAGGAAATTGCAAATTCCCTTCCTTTTCAATTTTATGGGATGATATGATAAATATTGGTGTAGCTCTTTGAAGATATGGTAGAATTCTGCCTGTGTCTATTTAGTCCTAGGCTTCTTTTAGCAGAATTTTATATCAGCACCTTTATAGATTTTCCAGTTTAGCAGATAGTGGATTTTTAAATTATGTATTATGGTTCTCTGAATTTCCTCAGTGCCTATGGTGTTTTCATTTTTCATATCTGGTTATTTGTGTCCTCCCTTTTTGGGTCAGTTTGATTAAAAGATCTTAACTTTTTAAAAGAATTTTTATTCCATTTATTCTTTGTGTTTTCTTGTTTGTTTCTACTTCATTAATTTCAGCTGTGATTTTGGTTTGTGTCTTCCTGTTGACTCTATTTGGGTATTGTTTGTTATTGTTTTTTAAGGCGTTCAGGTGTATCAGTAAGTAATTGATTTGAACTCCTTCCCATTTTATGATGTAGACACTGTTGGAAACTTTCCTCTTAGGATTGACTTCATTGTGCCCCATAGATTTTGGAGTATTGTGGTTTTTTTCCATTTTTATTTAATTCTAGAAGCTTTTAATTTTACTTAGTAATTTCTCTCCTGGCCTAATTTTATTCTGTTGTGTGTTGTTTTGTTTCCATGAAATTGGGTACTTTCTGTTATTACTATTATTATTGATATCCAGCTTTATTTCATTGTAGCCTGATAGAATTCAGTATATTGTCTCAGTTTTCCTAAATTTGTTTTCTGTCCTTATGTGTCATCTATTTTGGAGAAAGTTCTATGGACTTTTGAGAATAAAGTGTTTGAATGGAGTGTTCTGTAAATATCTACTAGATCCATTTGATTTATGATGTCATTTAATTCCAGGGTTCCTTTATTTAGTTTTTTGCTGAATGACTATTTTTGGTGAGAGTGGAGTGTTTAAGTCATACACTATCACTCCTTTTTATCAGCCTGTAATTTAGAGCTGTTTCCCTTATGAAATTGAGTGTCACTATTATTGGCATATAAATGTTTAGAATTGCAGTATCACGTGATGGATGTTTCCTTTGACAATTACGAAATGTGCTCCCCTATCTCTTCTGACTAGTTTTTGTTTTAAGTGTATTTTTGTCAGATACTAGAATAGCTAGAGCCATGCTGTCTATCTCTCAATCTGCATTAGAGACGCTTTGAATAGTAGATAGCAATTAACGTAGAAACCCACAATGACTCACGCTGCAGAAAAAAAGTTTTCGTCATGAAAGAATATTACTCTCTCAAATGTCTTTGCAGTATGTAATAAAATTATCATGTGATTTTTATTCATAATTCAATTATGATATGTCACATTAATTGATCTTAAGATTTCTGTCTTCTCTGTCTTTGTCTGTCTCTCTGCCATTTATCTCTCTGCCTCTCTCTCTTTCTCTCTCATACTCTTTTTTAATTATTTGGAAGCAAAAGCTCACTATATATCTTAGGCTGTCCCTACATTCATGTTTCTCCTACTTCAGATTCCAGAGTTTTAGGATTACAGGTTTGCATCACCAAACTTGATTCTCTTTTCCTAATGTAGAAAATTAGTGTGGTAAACTTGTTTTATTAGAGATGGTTTGAATAGATCTCATACATTTTTATAATTTTTATATATTATCATCCCATTTCCCATGCCCAATTTGTTTTTGTAATTTTACTTTAAACTTTATGTTCAGTTAATTTATATGTGTTTGTGAGTTTTCCATATTCCCTCCTGTTGTTGATTTCTAGTTTAATCCTGTTATGTTCAGTATCTTAGTGTTTCTATTGCTATAATAAAATACCATTACCAAAAGCAACTGGGAGGGGAAAGGGTTTCTTTTATTCCATAGTTCCATATCGCAGTCCCTCATCAGAGGAAGTTGGGGCACGAACTTAAGCAGAACCCATGGAGAAACACTGATTTCTGGCTTGCTCAGTCTGCTTTCTTTTACCACTCAGCACCATTGCCTAGGGGTGGAATTTCACAGTGAGATGGGCCTTCCCACATCAGTCATTAATGTAGAAAATGGCCTACTGAATTGCTGATAGGCAATCAGGATGGAAGCACTTTCCCAAATGAGGTATTTCTTCCCAGATAGCTCTAGCTTATATCAAGTTGACAAACAACAACAATAGCAACAACAAATCTCAAGCAGGACAGTCAAACAATAATTATCTTACTTTCTTCATGAAATTACCCTTTTATTTTTACATAATGACTTACTTGGTTTCCTGTGACTATTGGAAACTTAAAAATCTATTTTTTCCAATCTCAGTTTAATCATTCTTGCTCTGTTTTGCTTAAAATTTACATGCAATATTTCTGACTATCTTTTTATTTCAAGCCTATGTATATCCTTAAAGGCAATATGAGCTGTCTTCTCTAGGTATAACATATATACATATATATTTTTAAAATTATACTACTACTGCATAAATTTTAACTAAAAACTGCATTTTCTCCCAGTTTTACAGTTCGTTCACTGCTTTCTTCTTCCTTTATTGTCTTCCTTTGTGATTTTTTTAAAGGGGGGTGTATATTAATTTGTTTCTAATTTTATTTCTTGAATGTACTATAAATTTTCATGACTATCATGAGTCTTATGTAAAATATCTGTAGTAGGAGAGAGCCGCTTGTTGGTCTCCAGCTGCTCAGCCTTGAAATAATCAAACAGAAACTGCATTAATTAAATCAGTTTGGCCCATTAGCTCTAGCTTCCTATTGACTAATGGTGTAGGAGGTCCTTCTGTATTTGTGTTGCTTTCATTGTTTGAATAAAGAAACTGTCTTGGCCTTTTGATAGGGCCAAGCACTTAAGTGGGCAGACTAGATAGAACAGAATTCTGGGATGAAGAAAGCCGAGAAAAGCAGCCACCATGAATGTCCTGCCTGAGGCAGACGTAGGATAGAATCTTGCCGGTAAGCCACAAACACCTAGTGATACACAGATTTAATAGAAATGGGTTAATCAAGATGTGAGAGTTAGCCAATAAGAAGATAGAGCTAATGGGACAGGCAGTAATTTAATTAATACAATTTCCATGTGATTATTTTGAGGGTTAAGCTAGCAGGGCGACCAGGAGCCAGGCAGGCAGGAAATGGCCCACTCCTCCATATTACAGCTAACTCTCACATACTAATTTAACCAATTTCCATTAATCTGTGTAATGCCACATGGCAGTGGCTTACTGGGTAAATTTTCATCCGGCTCTGGTGGGGCTACATAGCTTCTCTCTGACTCTGCCCTTCTTTCTCCCAGCATTCACTTTAGTTTTCCCCACCTAGCTCTTTCTGCCCTGCTCTGCTATGGGCTCAAATCAGTCTTTTATTAACCAATAGTATCTACAGCAAGCATACAGAGGGGAATCCCACATCACCTCCCCTTTTCTGTTTAAATAAAAAAGGAAGGTTTTTAACATTAACATAGTAAAATTACATATAACAAAACAGGTTCAAGCAAGAATTACAGTTATAATATTTATATCTACGTTATCTTTTATTATAACTAAGGAAAACTATAATTATAAGTATAAATTCTTCAACTCCGTCAAAGACTCCAGAAGGATATATTACCTAGGTAAACAGGAAGTGCATTGTAAGCAACTTCCAAACTCTAGAATTGATAGAGACATCTCACTGCCTTGACAGTCACCCAAAGTTCTTCTGTAACATTGGAGCATCCATCTTCAGCCTACAGGCCCACAGTATCTAGCAGACTTTCCCATGAAGCAGGAAATTTCAAAGACAATTCTGTCTATATTGGCAGTTTGTCAGTCCCTTTCTTCTGTGTCGTGAAGAATGTCAAGAAGACTCTTTCATGAAGCAGGAACCCTGAAAGGTTGTCCACCTTTAGGCAAGTTCAGCAGTCATTTCTCTGCAGGTCCTGCATGTCCAGTTCATCAAGCAGTTCAGGCAAGGGCAGTTTTTTGCCCAAATGGCTAGCAAACTCCATAAGTAGCCTCTTCAATGCCTATCATCCTCTTGAAGTAATTGATGCTTCCAGAAGCAAAAATGTCTCATGCCATGAAAAGTCTTAAAACATTTTAAATACCATATTCTGCCGTCTTTGAAAGATTTGAAGAATCCCTATCCATCTGAAATACATCTCTGTACATCTAGAAAATCTAACTAACATGACTGCAAGCTTGACTATTACAGATGATTATCTAGTAACCTATATTTCTTAATTATACATTGCATTTTTAAATGAACTACATAATCACAAAATATTAATCAAGAGCAGATATATTCATATAACAAAATTGACCTAAAAGTTGTATCAATAAACCAAGATCTATACCAATGCAAAGTATCCATTTCTATAGCATATCCCCCTTTAAATATAAATATAAATAAACATTTATAAACAATAACTGGGAATTTGTACTCTAGACTACTTCCTGCTGATAGGGAGCACTATTAATCAGGTCTTTCATGGTGTATCCTGTGTGCTAGGTTTATCAAAGTTAGCAGTTGGGCAAAGTAATTTTTTGAGGGGTGTTCAAGGTGACCTCTCAGAAGGTCTTGATCCTTCAAACCACATTAGTCTGGAAGGATTCCACAGGTTATCATCCTCTGTGGAAACAGAAGAACGTCTTTTCCAAAGCAACATATCCTTAGACCCAAATTCTGAAGTCAAGATACCATTATAATATACATGCTAGTTTAGCTTAGCAATCCATACAATAAAATGTCTCTGTACTCAGCTCCTTCACAGTCAAAAATTCAAAGACACAATAATATTCATAATCCAGACTCTTTGTGTGTAATCCATCTTTATGTGACTTATTTTTATTACTCCTTTAATATATGACTGTTTGCACTCTGTCTCTTTAAAGACTTTGTTTCATTTTTTTACTTCCTTTTATGACTATACTCTTTTTCTTCCCTCTCCAAAGCCTACATACACTTTTTTAACACACTGTGCCCCATTTAGAGGTATTTAATGTTTGAATGGGCCCTATTGTGTATCTATAATTCTTTATTGTCCAGGAGCGCTTCTTAAAATGCTAAGCACTTCTTAAAAATTTAAGATGTGCCTTTACTAGGGTATATACAGCCTCCCTGCTTGTTCCATCCAGTCCAACATGGTGGAGGTGGTCTGTTCACTGCCTTTGAGCCATACACACTGCCCAAGTTGCAAGTATTCAGTAGGTCTATGTCAAGCCATTAAGCAGCTGTAGCGTTCTGCTCACAAAACCCATTTAAATGCTTGATAGACAGACCTCATCAGAGTTCACTCTGGCAGCATGGCTCAGAAAGCTGGCATTTCAAAACCATGGCTTTTTTTTCTGCTATGGTTGAATCAGGAAAACCTCTCTTCAAAGAGACATGCTTCTGCTTGCTTCTAGCAAACAGAGCCAACCCAAGAATATGCTGCTACCAAACCATTCTTAACTTTGTTCTTTTATGCTAGCATTTTATGCTTTCTCAGGTTTTACATGGATTTAGTCTACCACATTGGTGCTCTAATTTGTAGTAGGAGAAAGCTGCTTGTTTGTCCCAGGCTACTCAGCCTTGAAATAACCACACAGAAACTGTATTAATAAATCACCATTTGGTCCATTAGCTCTAGCTTTTTATTGGCTAACTCTTACATATTAATTTAACTCATTTCTATTAATCTGTGTATCACCACGTGGCAGTGGCTTACCAGGTAAATTTCCATCCAACTCCAATGGGGCTTCATGGTTTCTCTTTTACTGTGCCTTTCTTGTATCCTATAAGTTTGATTTTAAATTTTAAGCTACAAACAACTTAAGTAAATTGTAAGTGGAAATATAATATTTTTGTCATTTCTGTCAATAATTTGTTATTGATAATACAATAACATTTTATTACACACATATCAATAATGTACTATAGTTTTGCTTATTTTAATACTTTTGTACTTTTATTTTAAGCTAAAGTTGGAAGTAACTTACTAACTAGTATTGCAATGATATATATATAGGATAGGCTTTTTAGCCTCATGTATTTTCATTATTGTGTTTCAACTTGAAGAATTCACTTTCAATTTTCTTTTTTTTAAAAGTGAGGTCATGTAGTTATCAGTTCTCTCAGCTTTTTCTTGGAGAAATTCTTGTATTCCTATTTTTCCTGAAGGAGAATTTTGCTTGGTACAGTGTTCTTAGTTGGGAAGTTGGTTTTGATTTGCTTTTTACGAATAACTGGAATGTATGTTTCTTTTTTTCCCTGACCAGCAGGGCTTCTGCTAAAAAATCCACATAGGCTTATGGAGGCATTCTTGTATGTGATAAATGGATTTTCTCTTGCAACATTCAAATTCTGCCTTTAACTTTTGGAAAACTGATTATATACTAATGTTTGGCGAAGAGCCTATGACAGTCAAGTTATTTGGAGTTCTTCGATCTTCATGAGACTGGGTGCTCATTTCCTTCTCAGGATTTGGGGAATTTTCTGTATGTCTCTTTCTATTTTTTAACTCTTTCTTTGTCCTCCCTATGATTTTTATAACATTACATGTTCTTTTAATTGAGGCATAGGACACCCACCCACTGAGACAGTGGGGCTGATCTATTGGGAGCTCACCAAGGCCAGCTGGACTGGAATTGAAAAAGTATGTTATAAAACCGGACTCTCTGAACAAGATGGACAATGAGGGCTGATGAGAAGCCAAGGACAATGGCACTGGGTCTTGATCCTACTTCATGTTCTGGCTTTGTGGGAGCCTAGCCAGTTTGGATGCTCACCTTCCTAGACATGGATGGAGAGGGGAGGACCTTGGACTTTCCACAGAGCAGGAAACCCTGACAGCTCTTTGGACTGGAAAGGGAGGGGGAGAGGAGTGAGGGAAAGGGAAGAGGAGTGGGAGGAGGGGGAGGGCAATGGGAGGCTGGGAGGAGGCGGAAATTTTTTTTCAATAAAAAAAAAGAAAGAAAAAGCCGGGCAGTGGTGGCACACACCTTTAATCCCAACACTCGGGAGGCAGACGCAGGCAGATCTCTGTGAGTTTGAGACCAGCCTGGTCTACAAGAGCTAGTTCCAGGACAGGCTCCAAAGCTACAGAAAAACCCTGTTTCGAAAAACCATAAAAAAAGAAAAAAATTTCATACATGTATGCAAAGTATCCAGACCATATGCAAGCCTCACTCCCCACATCCAACTCCCACTAGTACTCTGCATCACATAACCCTGCCAACTTCATGATCTTCTTTTATAATTGCTTAGTTAGTTCATTTGTTAGTTTTTGTGAATTGGTTTTACTTGAGAATTTTGTATGTGAGTATTGCATTTGCATGATTTCTCCCCTTCCCTTTCCTTTTTCTAACTCCTCCTATTTGTGCTATGGGGTAATCCTACTGTGTGCTGTGAATATGTGTTGCTCTCATTGGTTGAAAATGAATGCTGATTTGGCCTATAGCCCAGCATAATAAGGCTGGGCAGGAAAGCTAAACAGAGATACAGGAAGAGAGACAGGTGGAATCACAAGAGATGCAAGCCAGCTGCCTGGGAAACAAGATATACTAGGGAACAGGTAAAGCCACAAAGCCACATGGCAAAATGTAGATTGATAAAAATGGGTTTGTTTAAATGTAAGAGCTGGTTAGTGATAAGCCTGAGTTATCAGTGAAACATTTATAACTAATATTAAACTTCTGAGTGATTATTTAAAGGAGACCAGTATGGGGCAGGATAGAGAAACCTCTAGTTATGCATTTGCTTCTAACTCCCTCTCAAATTCATTACCCCTTATCTTTTAATTATTTTTTAGATATATGTAATATCTGTAGATATACATGCATGAATATGTACAATGTCCTTTATTCATTTTTCTCATATGTTTATGGTTTTAGGGCTGACCACTTGCTATTATGGGCTCATCCCAAAGGAAGACTAATTTTCCCTCTCTTGCTGTGATTCCTTGACTATAGCTCTTCGTCTCTGGCAGTGGTTTTTAACCTGTGGGTGTGACCCCTTTGGAGATTGCATATCAGATGTCCTGTATTAAGATATTTATATGATTATTTATAGCAGTAGTAAAATTACAGCTAAGAAGTAACAACAAGATAATTTTTTTGGTTGGTGTCACCACAACATGAGGAACTGTTTGAGTCACGGCATTAGGAATGTTGAGACCATTGATCTAGGGTGTGGCCTTGTGAGATTTTTCTCATCTTTCTTAGCATATGTGCTGATCACTTTTCTGTTACTGTGATAAAATGCCATGGTTAAATCAACTTATTAAAGGGGACTTAGAATTTGACTTGTGGTTTCAGAATGTTAGAGTCCATGATGGTAGAGTAAAGGTACAACTTAGTCCACAATCACAAGGTGAAGAACATTTGGTCTTTAGAAATCTCAAAATCTGCTCTCAATAACACACCTCCTCCAACAAGACCACAGTTTCTTCTAGAGCTTCCAATCCTACCAAC
The DNA here is from genome assembly GCF_037038515.1 of Microtus pennsylvanicus. Taxonomy (NCBI): domain Eukaryota; kingdom Metazoa; phylum Chordata; class Mammalia; order Rodentia; family Cricetidae; genus Microtus; species Microtus pennsylvanicus. Next base: position 79,790,769 of record NC_134601.1, on the reverse strand, counting down.
TAGGGACTAAATATTCAAGCATATAAGCTTATGGAGTCCATTTCTACTCAAATCACCACATTCAATTCCCTGGCATCCATGAATATCATAATATCAAAATGCATTTAATCCAACTTCAATGATCCCCATAGTCTTTCACAGTCTCAACACAGTTTAAAGTCCATAAGCTCTTTGAGATTCAATACAACTCTTAAGTGCAACTTTTTGCAAAATGAGAAAGCAAATTATATGCTTCTGACATACAATGGCACAATATATATATATATATATATATATATATATATATCCATTTCAATATATATATATGGATATATATCCATTTCAATATATATATGGATATATATCCATTTACATATATATTTTATATCCATTTACATATATATATATATATATATATATATATATATATATATCCATTTCAACATGGAGGAATTGAGGCACAGTGAGGAAATACTGGACCAAAAAAACAAAAAAAAAGACCTCAACCAACAGAACAATCTTCAAACCCTGTAACTTCACATCTGATGCCAAAGGGTTTAGAGAGCAGCACACTTGTCTCTCTTGACACAGTTCTACTCCCCGTATACAGATCTCCATAGCAGGTATCCCACAGCTCTGTTGCCTCTGAAATCACAAGGTCTCCAGTGCAATCCAGGCTTCACTTTCACAAGTTCATACAATAGCCTTTCAGGGATTCCATTCAGGGACTCACCCAACACATGCCTGGCCTCAGAGACCCTCCTTAACTATGGAAGAAATTTCCACAAAGCCTTTACTAACACATCCTTTATAGCTCTAAAGTGATAACCATGTGGATGTCACTGCCTTGTTTGACTACCAATGTGGAGTAAACAGTGACACCAGTGAATCACATTTGTAGGAGCTTTGTTGATGTTTTAGAAGTATAAAATTTCCTGGGCCTTTTTTAAAAAATAAATAAATAAATTGGAAGTTTAGCTGGGCGGGGATCTTGCCTGAGGGTACCCATTTTTTTATTCCATTTCTAGTTAGCCCTATCTCTTTCAACACAAGTATTGTTTCCAACATTAAGTTTCTTGGTTGTTCTTTTTTCTTTGAAAACTATGTTTTGCATTTCTTTTTACCCTACTTGCTCTTTTTCATTATAAAACTGTATAAAGAGTGATTATTAATAACCACATAACAAAGTCAATATAAAGCTCTCCTAAAATCTCCTCTGCCAAAGAAATTAGTTCATTACCTTTCACCTTAACCTTGAGGAAATTTTTCTTCAGACAAGGGCAAAAAGCAACTACATTCTTTTCCAAAGTTTTGCTATGGGGCAAGTATTTAAATATATAAAAGTGGGGGAGTCACTTTCATTCAAACCACTACAATATGCCAACTCGGGTCTTGATCAGGCAGCTATGCTGTTGAAATTTCATGAATAAAATTTACTTCTCATATAAAACACACACTCTCAGCATACATCCCGCTCCACCTCCTCTTCTGTGATATTCACTGAATCTTAGGTAAAGAAGCTGTGTTGTAGAAACACATACATTGTTTTACATGAAGTTTTCCAGTAAATCCAGGAGACTTCTATTTTCTTTTGTTTTATTTTTATTTTTTAAAATATTTATTTATTCATTTATTTTGTATACAACATTCTGCCTCCATGTATGCCCACATGTCAGAAGAGAACGACAGATCTCATTACAGATGGTTGGGAGCCACCATGTGGTTGCTGGGAATTGAACTCAGGACCTCTGGAAGAGCAGCCAGTGCTCTTAACCACTGAGCCATCTCCCCAGCCCCTTTTGTTTTATTTTTATTCACCTTATTGGATACTTTAAAAGGATTTAGTTTTTTTGTTTGTTAGTTCATTATTCTTTCTCATTGAATTGATGCTTTGAGTTCAGTCATTTTATTCACTGGCTCCATAATTTCACACTGTGGGTTAAGCTGTCTATTGCATATGTTTTTATTTTACCTGGCTGCTTTGATCCATTATCCCAGGTTGTGCCTCCAGTTAGAGCGGTAAACAAGTGACACCATGTAGTAAGGAGCTCTGCTTCCTGCCACCCGGCTAGCTTTACCCGAAATAATTACATGGAAACTGTATTCTTTTAAACACTGCTTGGCCCATTAGTTTTAACCTCTTATTGGCTAGCTCTTACATATAGATCTAACCCATTTCTAATATTCCGAGTAGCACCATGAGCTGGCTTACCAGGAAAGATCTTAACCTGCTCTGTCTGGAGTGGGAGAATCATGGCGACTGACTGAATCTGCTTCTTTCTCCCAGCATTCTGTTTTGTTTACTCCGTCTACCTAATTTTCTTTCCTATCAAAGGCCAAGCAGTTTCTTTATTAAGTAACCAATGAAAGCATAAAATAGAAAGATGACCCTCTTCCATCAACACCACAAATCAGGGACCTGATTCCAGACTAAAAGAAGCATTTGTGTAGTATGTGGATCCTTGACTTCCTTTGAACTTACTTATTTTCCCCCACTAAATTGTCTCCTACAGGTATTACAGCACAAGGGAATAAACCTTTGGAATGGGTATATTTACACCAAAGCATCCATAAAATACTACCCTTACCTTAATCTTCTTGCTCAGTTTGTAACCAAGGGAGGACCCAATATTAACAATTATATGGCTTTGATCCTTTGCTGTATTATATTACTTTTATATAACAATCAGTTTTTAAGATTGTTACAAAATTCTAGTCTCTATATAATTAAATCTTTTGGCTATGTCCATCCTTTTACTGTTTTTGCCCTCTTAGCTGCTGCACATGCTTCCCCTCTCTTCCCTTTCTTCAGATGGCCCTGCTCAGAGTCATGTTCACTCTGGACTCTCCACATGTCTCTGCCATTGACTATGATCTTCCTTTTATCTACAATAAACCTTCTCTTCCATCATACCTAGGAACAGTCAAGTCCTTCTTTCCTTCTTTCTTTTTTTTTCCATTCATCTGATACTGAAACCCAGGATTGGCATATGTGGGTTCCCTTCCAAGGATCTTGGTCTCTCCAAATCAAAATGCTGATCTGACTCTCCAAAGGTGTGTATTGATCATTTGTTTCTGCATGTTACTGCCATCATCAAATTTGACCCCAAATTCTAGAGTATACCTCTTCAGCTGCTTCTTCCCATCAAGTGCTCTAACCATTCCTCTTCTTGTCCATGTCATTAAGTGTTTCCCTGCCTCCTAGTGCCTGGTTCTTGTCTCCAATCCCTGGCATGCTACACCCATCTGAGTATCTCTACTAAAGACCCTTACCATCTTCCATTTTCCCGTGCTGTCTCATCTCTACTGAATAAGTGTCACCTAGCTGCCTGTTTTGTCTACTATTACAACAAAAGCCACACCACTCTTCCAGGAAGCTCTTCTCATCCTACTTGGGCCCTGGTCACATGGAAAGGGACTCTTCTCCTCTGAGATTTGGAACATGTTTCTCTCTGACAGTTTCCCATCCCGCTTGGGGATGACTGGAAGGAAGTTTCTTGTCACAAAGCTTTATCCACCTCAGCTCAGCTAGCTTTCTCTTGCCTCCCCTAGGGAAGTGCAGTTCTGTGGCTCCTGCTCTCATCTCTCTCCTAAAGTCTCCTTACCCAGAAGGTGCTGGCCTGCTGTCTCTTCCTGAAGTCCTCTTAAATCTCTCCTCCCTTGGGTGGAGCTCCTCTCACAGTGTCTCTATGCCTAAGCCAATATGGACCACTCTGCACTCTTTCTCAGCTCCCTCTCAGACCTTATAAATTCCCTCCAGTGGTGGTCCATCTTCCAACCCTTTCTCTCTCTTCTTTGGACTACACACAGCTTGGTCTCAGTATAGATCAATGGCCAAAGATTGGAATGTTCTATTTTCAAATTCTCTCATATGGTAACAGCTTCTGCCACTGAACAAACAAAAGATCACCATATCTCTATCTAAACTTGCTATATGCTATACTTTCTCCCTTTCCCACTCTTAAAAATCTTTTATCTCTACAATTTCTCTGCACTCTGCTCTCAAAAAAATGCTCCTAAGACTATTCTATAGACTCTGTCTCAAAATTTGCAAGTTCATTGTGTTAAAAAGAATCTATAAAATCTGTAACAAAATTTAGCTTTAAATTTATAAAAAAGTCTTATATGTAATTAAAATAATTTATACATGAGTAATCTTGATTTGCTACATCATACTAAATATGTGATTCAACTCTTGTTTAGAATATTTTGCATATGTAACTTAGATTCAATTCTTGTTTTAAAGTAGGACCAAAATATAGATATTATAAATAATAACCACATTCATCTTTACTAAGATTAAAAGATACATGCAAAGTGACTTCACCACCATCTCAAGATGACCAGACGGTATAAACCAACTAAGACAGCTTCTATAAAACTTCTTAGTCCTACTGAGCCCTCTTCTTATCATCGTATCTCTTTTTAGAGTAAGGAGACAACAATGGTTTTCCAAAATGTTTTGGATTATTATGGATTTTTGTATGATGATAAATTTTCAAGGTTATAAATATCTATTCAGATTAACAAAAGCTGACTTAGAGATTTATACCTAATGACTTATGTCTTTGCTAACTATTCAATACCAGACATCCATAAATTTAGATAAGTAACAACACATGTTTGATAAATAAGGTATATTTGATAAAGTTTATAAATTTCTAATGTCTCCTCAGGTTCACAGTAATATTTGTCAAGCGCCTTTCTCTTTGCTCACTTTACCAAGCTATTATTTGGATAAACTTAATCGTACAAAAAAAACCTGTTATATTCTATAATGGTGCATTATGAAAGAATCAGGGGAAAGTAAAGTTCCCAGTTTATATATTTATAGTTTAAAACTTTATTTTGATGCTAAAAGTAATTTTAATTAAATCTTCAACTGAAATTCAAAGGCTTAAACTTAACAGAGATAAAGCTATAAAATTTTATTCTTATATGTTCCCAATTTATCAACTGTTAAAGATAATTAAAACATACAAACTAATGTGTTTTCAAAGTTAAGCCTAAAGCAAGTAACTAAAACAAGTATGCTTAATAGATAGATGGTGAAAAGTTTCTGCACCTTAATAAGCCTCTCAGCTGATGCAATAATCCAAATCAGATCAAATAAAACCAAATTAGAAAAAGCCCAGGTTTAATGGATACAAATGCTCCCAGATGGCTTTTTCCAGCCATGTTATCATTCATAAAGACAGGTGGTGACCTGAGACTGGTCTCATGAGGGGGGAATGGCAGGTGACCTGAGGCCTTGGTGGGTCCCCCATGCGGAAGACAGACAGATAGATAGATACACATGCAGAGAGAGCTGGGGTATAGAGTTTATTTAGTGAGTTATGGAGGGAGAAAAGAAGGGAGAAGGGAGGAAGGGGAGGGAAGAGAGAGAGAGGCAGAAGCTACCTCTCCAGAAGAAAGGCAGATGGGGGGGGGGCAGTAGTTAACTCTTCAGAAGAGGCAAAGAAAGACAGGGAGCAGGCTGGAGACTAGGCTGGAATTCCACTTGACTTTGCAGAAGGGGGGAGGTTGGGAGTAAAAGGAGCTTGTCTCTTAAAGGGACAGGGTACCTAGGTGACAGACCAAGGCAGCAGATTACAACAGCACCCCCTCCCATAGAGGAGGTGGGAAAGAAAGACCGGAAAACCATATGTTTGTCCTCTGAGGGGCAGTTTAAATACCCTGTGGGAGTAGTCTAGAGCATATCTGGGGATGAGTTGGTGGGCTTTCTCAGAGATGGAGTCCTTACTGAAGCAACTCCCAGGGGAGGGGCCTTGGGGTGGAACTTCCACCTGAATATTCCAGACTTTCTGGATATATATGGATGCCAGGGCCTGTGGTGTGGCTTCCATCCAAACAGATGGTCTTCAAACTTTTCAGAGATCTGCTAAATATGCCATTTAAAATGTTTAATAAAGGAGCTTCTTGAAAAGTTTCTGCACCCCAGTAATTCTCTCTGCCAATACAATAATCCAAATCAGACCAAATCAAATTGAATTAGAAAAAGCCCGGGTTTAATGAATACAAATACTCCTGTGTGGCTTTCCAGCTCCCCAGAGAAGAGACTGAAAAGGAAGATCAGAAAACTTATTTTTCCCTGGGGGCAATTTAAATACCCTGTAGGAATGGTCTTGAGCATCTCTGGGGAGGGGTCATCTTTTGGAAGGCTTCCTCAGGGATGAGCCTGGACTGAGGCAGCTCCAGGGTACGGAGCCTGGAAAGGAGCTTCCATCCAAACATTCCAGACTCTTTGGATATATAAATGCCAGGGGCTGGGGTGAAGCTTCCATCTAAACATTCCTGATTCTTTGGATATATGGTTGCCAGAGGCTGGGATAAAGTTTCCACCCAAACATTTCACATTATAGACAGAAATGCCAGCTCCTAGAAGAAACCCTAAGGTCTTCAAGGAAGATAGATGGGGCACGATGACACCACCTGAATTGTGGAAATACTAACCACTGGGTGAAACTTCTCTATGCCTTGACCGCTGCTACGACTCTGCCAAGCTGTGAATACTGTTGGGTTGATTGCCATATTCTGCCTGGACAAAGTAAGGTGCTTCTCCCAAGCTGCTTCTTCACAGTAAATCTCCCAGGCCTGGGTTTGAGTGCTGAAGGCCAATGCTGTGCTGTATGACAGTTTGAGATGAAATGCAGTCCTGTATGACAGCTGAAGATCTACAACCACTATCCGCAATAAGTCACTGAGGCCATAGGAACCTACGGCAACTATCTAGGTAGTAAATAAATCTCTGCTATTCTTAACTGATACATTGGCCATGTGGATTAAACATCTTGCTATAATTTATCCTTCTCAGATCTCTGATGATTTTGACTAACGGCAGCAAGCTTACCAGCTCCTCCAGCAAGGCTACAGATGCCTATACTTCATATGGGAAAATCAGGCCTCAGGCCTCACTTTTGACCTAGAGCTACTAGACCTCCAGCTGAAAAAAGCAAACAGTTTACCTTGCTCTGAAATACTCTGAAAGACATAAGCTCACAGATGCTTTTAACCCAAAATACTTTCTGGATCTCTAAGCTTTTACTACGACTCAAAAGTGTGATTCTACTGCTTTTTCTACAATGTGGATTTCAGTACAGATTACAAACAGTGGTAATGCTAATGTACCCAAAACTTTTATCTCTTTTTACAAACTTAAATTCATGTAAGCTTCAAGGAGTTGACTTGGATCCACCTCATACAGGCAAAACAGACTCCAGATAAGTACTCCTAAATTTCTCAATGTACACCCAGGATAAAAAATTTCCTCTGAATTCCTTAACTTCATCTTCTGTCATATATGTAAGACATATATGTATATATATATATGTATATATGTTATGTGTGTTACATGTGTTACATATGTGTTGTGTGTGTGTGTTTCAGAAGATTTCCAAGTCCTGAAAGACGGCAAACTGCTCCAAACTCAACAAACCTAGGTGCTTCTGGTAGAATTCCAATCAGCCTGAGCCTCTGCATCCAGGAACTCCAGAGTGGCTAGCAGCAAGTGGTACATCCTCACAGACTGCTCCAACCTGGCCTGCACTTACCTAGCCCCATACAGTACTGCAGAGCCTTGAGAGCAAGTGGAAGAGCCTGTGCTCCTCTTTTTTTCTCTATTCCTGGCCTTGACCAGCATTCCAGCTTTCTTGAGGTCACAACATTGACACTACAATGTCAGCAGAAAGTCATAGAAAATATTGTGTCAACCCTTAGCATTTATTATCAACACAAAGGCTGAGATGTTAGGTCTCTGTTGGGGGCCAGCCTCAACAAAAATACTCTTTCCAGAGTGGAGGCGCAGGAATTTAGAAATGTAATAAAGAATATGAAGACACAAACAAAAATAATAAAACACAGACACATATAGGATAGTATCAGGAGTGAATTTTTCAGTGAGTACTGAAAATTCACCCGTGTTTAATTTCCAACTGGTTAATACACTCCTGACCCTAAAAAACGTGTAGGAGTAAAACAAAAGACTGCATTAACATACAAATTGAAAGTCAGGGCTACATTCATCACTCATGCCCTAGACCAAACACTCTGTAGGCAAACCACTCCCTGGGTGGAATCCCAAGTTATTTCCATAAAGGGAACTAGAACTTAGTTGGATCCTCAGACTTTTGTTTTATGTAGGAACCAATTACTTCCCTATTTCAAGAGCACAAGGTCTGGCAACTAGCCACACCTGTTGACAATAGCCTTGAGAGAGCAGAACTTTGATTTACAACTGGGTAGGACTTTTGTTTGAGTTAAAAGCACAATAACCTTGAATGAACTAAAAACAAGTCCCAAACTCTCTGATCTTTGGCTTTTTTGGGCTTCCACCAGTCTCAAACCTGGAACAAATGGTCAAGGTGCTATTTAACATATCAAAGTGGGGCTGGCCACTAAGCTTTCCTAGCGTCCCTCAGTCCTACCTATTACAGGATATGGGAGGCGTACCCTGCCCCCTTCTCTGAACTCTTCAACCCAGGCTAAGCTTCCCTTCCTTAAGTCTCTGATCTCTATATAACTAAGCCATTTGGTTGTCCTAGTCTTTTTACCCTTTTCTCTCTTGATTGCTACACAACCCTTCCCATCTTCTCATATGGCCTTGCTCAGGGTCATGTTCACTCTGAACTCTCCCAGATGTCTCTGCCTCTGGCTATGATCTCTCCCACATCTACTATAAACTTTCTTCTCTACGATACCTAGGAGTAGTCATATCCTCCATTTTTATTTCTTTTTAATTCATTCCTTAAGTACTGCTTCTAACTTTCTAATGGTCTTGGTAATACTATCTTTAGTAAAGAACAGTAAGTAACATGCCTCATTAATCATAACTTATAATAAAGATAATACTATAATATTCACTCAAGAATGAGATTCTGAACATATCACTGTCCTGGCAGGATTAATTAATTCTGTTCATCAAGGGGAACTAGGGTTGTAGGTACACATTAAAATCCAAAAGGACCAAGAGAGAAACACAAAAAGTTACTGAGGTGCCTGTAATGGTCTGTGCTCTCTCTCTCTCTCTCTCTCTCTCTCTCTCTCTCTCTCTCTCTCTCTCTCTGTGTGTGTGTGTGTGTGTGTGTGTGTGTGTCTTTCTGTCTTTCTTTTTTTCTCTGTGTTTGTGCCTCTCTCTCTGCTCTTCCTGCTTCTCCCCTTCCCTTCCATAACCCACTAAATCAATATCAAACTTCACTCTACATGGTGTGCTTATGCATCTCTGTCTCTCACCTGTCATATGGCTTCCTGCCTGGGACTCAGCTGCCTTTGTAGCCTGCTGTGGTCTCAGGACCAACTGCCTGCTGCCTGCTGCCATTCAGAGACCAAAAGCGTTTCTGCCCCTGCACCCCTTGGGGAACCTGCAGCATTTTACTTTTACCATTACATTGGTGCCATTACTTGGCCAGGCTCTCCACATTCCCTCCAGCCAACAGGCTGGCTGGCTGAGGACAAGTGGAACCCTGGGCTCAGGAATCAGGTTTTTTTTTATATAATTTAATTTGCCTGAGTGAAATGTCTACGCACACCACTGGCTTCAGTTAATAAGTTCCCCCATTCTGGTCAGCTTAACCATTTCTCTGAACCCAAGGAATTGACAATTGAGCTCCCAGAAATCATCTGGTGTTCATAGAAATAAGGGGACAGCTCCCAACCACAGTCTTTAAGGCTACGGTTGAACCCTTCACCAAAATTCATCTCTGGATTGTCTCCCTTAGCTAAAATCATGTTTGAACAGCCCGGGGTCAGTTCTTCTGTGATTGGAGGCCCAGGGTCCCTCAGATTTTTCTTTCTTCCTTTTCTTTTCTTTTCTTTTATTTCATTTTTTCCCCTGCCATGAAAGACTGCTCAGAGTAGCCTTTGGCCTCTCTGGCTTCTGAGTTGCCCCGACTGGAGACAGTCAGGCTTTAGCACCAAGCCTGTAGGCAGAGAATGCTCTCCTACAAGCCCTGCAGTGTTTGCTGATGATTCACACCTTGCCTATAGAGGGGAAACGTCTTTTTATAGGCCTTTGTGGTGTCACCATTTTCATGGTTTCAGCTATGGGTAACAAGCCATCTATGTCTGTCAATCCAGCCTCCACCTGGGATAGATGCACTTTAGAGGCCCTAAAACCCCAGACCTTAATGTCCTACTTCTTCAGCTCCTACCCTCACTCTGCCAGTGTCCAGCTGGCTCCACTTTTATGGGAGCTTTCTACCTACTGTCAGTGCACAGGCAAATGGGAGGAGTTTCCTCCAACTCTCCCTGCCAACAAGATTGGTCAGATCCATGAGGCAGCTGTTTTCCATTTTGCTCCCTGTTGCAGCTTGTGATATGGAGGCTCAGCAATGGGGCAGATCATGCCTCAGGTCTCTCTTATTATTAAACTTAAAATCCATGCAGTTCAAAAATCATGGCTTTTCCATACAACATGTAACTGCTGTCATTTTGACTAAGGTCAGGTGACTTTACCATCATCTTAACTGAGGTCAAGTGACTTCACCGCCATCTTAACTGAGTGGCTTTTCCATATAATATGTGACTGCTGCCATTTTGACTGAAGTCAGGTGACCTTACCACCCTCTAAACTGAGGTCAGGTGACTTCACCACCATCTTAACTGAGATCCAGGTCAGGTGACCAAGTTCTGCCATCTTTACTGGGGTACTCCCTGCCTGGTTCTCAAGTATAAACTCTGTTACATGGGTGACCTTACCGCCATGTTAACTGAGAGCCAGGTCAGGTGACCAAGTCTTGCCATCTTTACTGGGGTATTCCTTGCCTGGTTCCCTGATGTTGACTTTGTTACCTGTTTGTTTTGGGCAGTGACATGCCTTAAGGAGAGCCCACCAAGAGCATCTACTTCACCCAATTCCTATCCACTGTGTATGTGTGTATACATACATGTGACTTAAGTGCACCTATGTTTACTGTTAAATCTTATAATTGTCTGTTTATTGTGTCTCATTCCAGACTACAAAACAATGTTTCATGTTTTAAATTGGTATGTACTTTTAAGTATCTTAGAAAAAATACTATATATGTAATCCAACCCTGATTTAAAATATATCAAGCTGTTCTCTATTATTGTCAGTTCTGCTGCTAACCTTCTATTGCAAGCAGTTTTTCTTCTTTCTGTCTTTTTATGAGTGTAAATATCACCTTTTAAGTTGAGAGTCAGTACAGTCAAGCTTGGACCCAGCTCTCCAGGCAGATTCTATACTGTAGTTATACCTGATAAACAGCCCTCAACTGCTCAGAGATCTGGGGAATATGGCATTTAAATAGTTAATTATTAAAAGAGTTTTTATAACAAAAAGAGACAGGTTGGCTCCTAGCAGCAGCACTATACTTCCTCCAAAGAAGACAGAAGACAAATGGGCACAGAACAACATCCATCTGCAATTCACTTCAACTGCCAAGAACTGACCACTGGTAAAAACTGCCTTTCATCTAAACTGAAGATCTCCAGACATGGGCAGAATTGCTGGAATCGACAGCCTAGCTGCCCAAGTCAAGGTAGGCTTGTCTCCCTACCAATTTCGTATCCCACATGATCTTCTGGAGCGTGGCAGTCCCTGCTCTAAACAGCAAAAGACAAATACGACCTTCAGTGACCAACGAGGACACTGAGGAGTAGCTCTAGGTGCCAACCAAGTAAGTTTTCTGGTTTTTTTTTATCAATAACTCAAGTAAAATTTTATCATTCTCAAAGATCTCTGAAGCAGATTGACAGCTGAGAGGTTTTGTCAGTTTCAAAGGACAACCTTACCAATCAAATTTCAGTAAAATACAAATACAAGACCTGAAAGTTATAAAGGTGTGAGGACAAATGCAAGTTATCAAATTTACTCTCATGCTGCCTTCCATAGTCTTAAAAATACTTTTTATTGTGCAAAAATATCTGTCACAGTCATTCTGACATAAATATGCTATTGTTTATACAATGCATATGTCTAAAACTTATGTTTTCACAAACCCAAAGAATTCTTGTGAGTTCCAGGGAGCCAAATTGAAGGATCCACCTTAAACAGGTCAGATACACCCTTTTCAATTCCCCGGTTCTAAGTTTTTTTTCCTAAACTTAACTTTGTCCTCTGTTCTTCTAATTCCTTAAACGGGGTAAGAGACACCAGATATTTCCATACCACAAATACAGGACATGAACAAAGAGACCAGCTACCCCAAAATGTAACCAGCACCCAGCTTCCCAGGTTTCCCCCTCCAAGATGATTCCCACAAATAAGCAGGAAACAGTCCTGGGGATCCACCATCCTAATTTCTTTAACCTGTTGTGCCTAAACCCCCTCCTTTTTTATTAAAAGAGATGGGAATGTAATGGTCTGTTCTTTTCCTTTAAGAGACAAGTCACGCCTACTCCCTTCCCCATCTGCCAAGGCAAGCTGATCTTCAGCTTCCAGCCTGAGTCCCTTCCTTTCTGTCTCTCTCTCAATGAGGCAGCTTCTGTCTCTCTTTTCCCTTTTTCTCCCCTTCCCCCCACTTCTCCCCTTCCCCCTCTCTGTTTCTCTTTCTCTCTTTCTCTCTCCCCTCTTCTCCCCTTCTCCCTTTCCCCTCCATAACTCACTAAATAAATATCCAACCTCACTCTGCATAGGGATGCCTATCTGTCTGTCTCTCACCCACTGCATGGCTCCCTGCCCATGACCAGCCACATTGGGAGACCTGCGGTACACACAAATAAACAGTAAGCAGTCTTGAGAATCCACTGCCCCAATTCCTTTAACCTGTTGTGCCTAAACTCCCACATTTTTATTATAAAAAAGAGATGGGAATGTCATGGTCTGCTCTGTCCCTTTAATAGACAAGCCCCGCCCACCCCTCCCCCCCTCCCCCTCTCTGTTTCTCTCTCTCTCTCTCTCTCTCTCTCTGCTCTCTCCCCTTCTCCCCTTCCCTTCCATAACCCACTAAATAAATATCCACCATCACTCTGCATGGTGTACCTCTCCATCTCGGTCTCTTACCCATCACATGGCTTCCTGTCTGGGCCTGGGCTGGCTTTGTGGCCTGTTGTGGTCATGGGACGCACTGCCTGCTGTCTGCTGCTGCTCAGGGAACCTGCAGCAGTTTACTTTTACTATTACAATGCCTCCTTTACTTCATTGCCAAACAGCCATAATCAACGAAAAATCTGTATCAAAAATAGAGTTATGAGACTATAAGGACCTCAGATCTCACAGACTGGGTTGTTTCCCTAGATAAAACAAAACATATCCAGTCAAGATGCTCCAGAGTACAAAAGTAAATATGAAACTAATGAAATATGAAAACAAAGATTACCAATTTAAGTTCATAAGTAGCTATTGATCAGAGGCAGAAGCAGAAATGCTTTCTTTTTTCCCCCCTTCTCCTAATTTGTTGCCTTATGTGACAAGCAATGTTAACAGCAAACATTTTAATTTCTGGAATATTCTGCAATATCATTGTAGGCAATGGAATCCTGTGTGTTTCTTGTGTTTGTGATATGAACAATGTGTCCTGATTTGTATGTAATAGGAGACACTGGTTGGGCATAGTGGTATATGCCTATAATCACAGTACTCAGGAAGCTGAGTCAGGAATATCACAAATTTGAGAGCAAACTGAGCTACATGAAGAGAACTTGCAACAGAGGATATAACGAAGAAATGAAGGAAAGCAAAAAGGAAAGAAAGGAGGGAGAGAGGGGGTGTACTTCTTTGTTTTCTGCTACTGTGATTAACAAGATCATGGCCAAAGAAAACTGAGAGTAAAGTATCTGAGCTTCCACTTCAGACAATGATCTATTACTGAGAGCTTGAATTAAGAATTGAAGGTGAAAACAAGCAGGAAGGTTGTTTGCTGGCTTTTTCTCTTTTCCCTGGTTTGTGGTAAACTAGCTTTTTTATATCAGTGGACTGGTCCCTCCTACACCAATTAGTAATCAAAAAAAAAAATACCCACAGGCATGCCCAAAGGCCTATCTGATCAAGGCCATTCTTTCACTGAGACTTTCTTATCCCAGCTCACTCTAAATTTAACTCAACAATAAAATTGAACCTGGAGTGGGTTTAAGCAGGGAGGGAAGAAAGGGGAAAGAGAAGAGAGAAAGAAAAAGTAGAAAAGTAGAGAAATAGATAAAGAAAGGGAGGTGGGGGAGAAAGGGAGAGAAGGAAGGAAGGAAGAAGGAAGAAGGAAGGAAGGAGGGAGGGAGGGAGGGAGGGAGGAAGGAAGGAAGTAAGGAAGGAAGGAAGGAAGGAAGGAAGGAAGAAAGGAGGTTAAGGAAGCAAAGATGTGAAGAACTATGGTGGCTATTATTGGCCTGACTTCCCAGAGCTACTCTTTCTCCATTCTGCTTGTTTTGAAGACTGACTTTTGGACACTGGGTCAATGAGCTGTTTTCCATCTGGCTTTAATTGAGTTTGGCCAATGTGTGACTGCAGCAGATAAAAGGTTGAGTTCATTGTATGCTTTGCTAAAAGTCACAACTTCTTTCAGGGACAGTTTTTCCTATAGACAGTCTTGCTAGGTTCTCAGAAATAAGTCTTGAATTTTCAAAACTAGGGGTTGTCAACTTTCACTCTTTCTGATCTTTTGGTGAACTTCATTAGAGTTTATTTTCAATAATATTAGCCTTTCTTGTTATTTTCATTTGTTTGAAAATTCCATACATGTATACAATGTATCTGGATCATATTTGCTCCCTTGTCCCAGTCTAACTTTGCCCAAAACCCATATCACATCCCTTTCCCAATCTTTCTTCTTTTCACAAAAATAATGTATTTATTTTGTGGAGTTGTGGGGAGCAGAGGAAGCCCTGAGTAAATATGTGTTATTGACATAAGCCAGCTCTGTAATGGACCCTAGTCTCAGAGCCATGGGAAAATGACAGAGCTTTCTCTCAGAAGCAGGTCTCAGGTATGACAAGACTTCCTCTGGTCCCCTACAGAGGCCACTCCTACTGAGATTAACTAAATGTGTCTCCCTAATACAGCTGTATCCAATAAGCCTCCTTATTTATGTGTATGTAAAAACCCTGCCTTTTTGTTCAGCTGTATGCAATAACCCTATATCCCAGTTCAACTATATATACTAAACATGCTGTTTTTCAAAAGCACTGAGGTTTTTCCATCACAAAGCCCATTTCATCCAAGCCCAGTTTTTATGTGTAAGTTTTTATTATTTCCTTTTAGTCCTAGTCAGCTCCATCCCTAGGGTCATATTAGATGTGGCAAGTGACTCCTGAACAGGACCAATAATGTAGATACTGGCTATGTACTCGTATGTCACACAAGAGAACACTCTCTAGAGAAGGGGAAAGAAAGGAGGGAAAGGGAGAAACAAAAGTAGAGAAAGAAAAAGGATAAAGGAATATATCAGAGGGATAAAGGGAACATATTTCAATTCATTTGACATAAAGAAGATATTAACAAGTAGAATCTAGATATAGAAAATTATATGTCAGTAATTTTAGAAAGATTTTGAGAAATCATGGAAGCAGGCTAAAAATTTCACAGCTCCATCAATTATTAGATTGCAAACAGGAGACTTACCCTTAGTTTTCTGAAGATGGCACAGTAAGTTGGGCCATTTGGAAAAGTATAGGGGAGGAGGCAGAGAGATGGACACAGGGACGAAGGACCTGAATATTGCCATTTTCTCTTTTAGTTTATAGAATTTTACACAGGGTTCCATAGATTCATAGCCTAGAGGAATCCTGCTTTATAGTCTGTGTGCCTCACATTAGGAAGTACTAACTCATTTCCCCCTGAATAACAAGTACAGATGACAGGGGAGCCACTGCTTTAGCTTCAACAGCATGCCCAGGACCTGTAGGAACAGAGGAATAAGTTGGATTTATGGGTGAGGCTTGCCCTGACTTGTCTAGTGCCTGAGATGCTGATACTAAGGAGAATGATTATAAAAATGAGGCCATCCAACCCGTGGTAAAATTATGATCAACCAAGGGATTCAAGAGGAAATGGTTGCACTCTTCTGCATCGGGCCTTATTTTGGGTGAGAAATTTAGGAAAACATACTAATCATTTTTACTGATTTCTGGTATTTGAACAACCAGAAACTAATAACTCAGGGTAAATGCTGTGCTGTCATGAGACTGTTCTTCCAAATCCTTGAAGGAGATCAAACAAGTCTTTGATGACCTATGTGCCTGTGGCACATAGTAACATCATCAGTAACAGTGTCTGCTCTCCCTCTGATTGGAAAAGTACGGCAAAATCTTACATCAACCTGGGAGATTGCCTGTTATTCAAAACTGGATTTACAGGGGGCTGGAGAGATGGCTCAGCGGTTAAGAGCATTGCCTGCTCTTCCAAAGGTCCTGAGTTCAATTCCCAGCAACCACATGGTGGCTCACAACCATCTGTAATGAGATCTGGTGCCCTCTTCTGGCCTGCAGGCATACAGACAGAATATTGTATACATAATAAATAAATTAAAAAAAAACAAAACTGGATTTACAGAATTATATCAGGACCAGGTCCAACATAATTTTGCTCATGGAGCTGCTATAACTGACTTTCTCTTAGGTACAGAGATTTATGAAGGAGCAGGCACCAATCACACTATCCTTTGCAAAGCCTATCAATGAATTAATATTGCCACCTTAAGGGCATGGAGACAGTTGCCCACCAAAGAGAGAAAACCTTGTCACTTTTTGAGATTCACCAGGGCTCAGAAGAGTTGTACCCAGATTTTGTGGCCCAGTTCTTCAAAGTTAACAGGGTGCTTAGTAGCTGAGCCAGAGACAGGAAAGTACTTAAGAAACAATTGCCTTTTGAAAATGCTAACATGTCTTTAAAGCAGTCACTTGGGGGTTCCTACAAGAGCTTCAATTTACAAGAGGTGATTAGATTGTGTGTCAATATGGGTCCTAACCACTTTCAAAGTGTAGCTCTCTCAGTTGCCCTTTAGGAAGTTGTACACCCTGAGGGAACAGGTGGTACCTGTTATGCACGTGGAAAAACCTGGATATTTTGCAGACTGATGTTTCCCCACAGAAATTTCAGATTAAAAAATAAGCAGGACCTTGTAGCCACAAGATGATAAACATAGTCCTGAGGTTATACCTGTGACTTCATAGAGGAATACATTGGGCTATGGAATACTATACACAAAAGGAAATTCATGGACAATTTCTTTTGAGAGTGGGGAAACAGCCAAGTCAAGCCAGGCCCCATGAAATAATAGGGGCTATATATCCTTGAAGAACCCTATGAACCAAAAAGGCAGACCTGTGATCCTCAGGCACGAAAATGAACCACTGATCAAATCGGCTGGGAAACCCGTGGCATTAGGGGATTATACCTTACTTCTCCCACCCGAAATATACCGCCTTCTAATGTGGAGACCCAAGTCATTCCCACCAGGGTATAGGGCCTTTGTGTGAGGCACAGTAGGACTTACTTTAGGAAGCAGCCAGATACTAACCTGGGGACTACAGATCACCAGAAGGTAATAGATGAAGGGAATAGATACAGAGAAAATTAAAGTTCTGGCTCAGCCCTATACTTATTTTGATATTACACTTGAATTAAAAATAGATCAACTAACTAGTAATAGCCTCCAGTTTTATGTTAGAAAAGTTGCTCATCATGGCTCAGTTCCATAAATTGATGTGGGAGTGATTTCTTATTAATAAAGAAACTGCCTAGACCCATTTGATAGGCCAACCCTTAGGTAGGCAGAGAAAACAGAACAGAATGCTGGGAGAAAGAAGCCGAATCAGGAGTCGCCATGATTCTCCCACTCCAGGCAGATGCAGGTTAAGATCATTCCTGGTAAGCCAGCTCGTGGGCTACACAGATTATAAGAAATGGGCTAGTCCAGGTGCGAGAGTTAGCCAAGAAAAGGCTGGAACTAATGGGCCAAGCAGTGTTTAAAAGAATACAGTTTCCGTGTAATTATTTCGGGGCATAAGCTAGAGCTAGCCATGTGGGCAGCCGGGTGCCAAGGATGCAGCCCCACTGCTCATATTACAACAATAAATTGGTATTATTTTGATCCACAAAGCATTTTCATAAGCACAAATTGTAATGATTCAGCCACATAATATAGCTGACACTTCTGGGTTCTAGGGCCACACATGTGCAGATAAGCCCTCAGGGCAGAAGTGCCTAATGGCCCCAGGAATCTGAAAGGACCCCACATGACCCACTTGCAGCATGGTTGCATCATCTACATATGACACAGCTGCATGAGCCCTTGAGCACATGCGTGAGCTCTGTCATCTGTGTATGACATAACCACACCATCCCACTGTTTGCATACATTAGGCAGCCCTTAAAAGCTGGATGCATCATCTTCAGTGCCCCCTCCTCTCTCTCTCTCTCTCTCTCTCTCTCTCTCTCTCTCTACACTGACTTTCCCAGGCCTGTACACACCCCCTCTAATAAACTCCTAAGCATGTTTGTTGCATGTTCCATGTTTCCTTCTCACTCGTGCCAGGTAATTTAACAAATAGTACAGGAGACTCATCCAGAAATGAAACTGTACTCAAATGGTAAAGATTTTCTTGGGCTTTTTGACATCATGGCACGTGTATCTGTGATCTCAGGATGATACTGGCCCCAGCATGGCCACTGTAGCCAGTTGCTGCCTATTGGCAGGAAATAGGTGGGACAATGGCACCAGCACAGAGTTCTGCCATGGTTAGCTGGTGGGATGCCAAAAGTCATCAAGGTATTTTATGCCATATGTCCTGTTCAATATGCCTGTAAACTTCTGGGACTGAGATATCTTGAGCCAAATGAGGATTCTTTTACATATCATAAACCATATTATCTCTCATCAGACGTTACTCCAGGGAGTTAATTCTTTATGGGGTTTAGGCAAAACTCAAAAGGTGTAACTACTGTCAAAATCCTTGAGGTAATTATAAAATTCTGGGATTGGGGTATCCCAGGACAAAATCTTTACACAACAGTTTTGGGAGAAATCAAAAGGCAAGCTCCCATGGAAATTTACCTTCCTGGATTGCTTGGCTATCAGAGAATCCCATCTGGATATATTAGTGGCTGCTTGCTGGAGAAATATGGACTTCTGGCACTGATTTGATAGAGAAACAGTCACAGACTGAACACATAGAAAGGTTCAATAGTCCTTGTAACATCCCTTTTTCGTTATAGAAATTAAATCAGATAAATGGAGGCTGTAACAGTATTTAAGAGCTATAAATAAAATCATGTAGGCAGTGGGGTCCTACTGTGGGGACTCCCATTGCCTACTGGTATACTACTATATTTTTATATAAGTATAGTAGACTTGAATATTTATTTGTTTACCGTTCCGCTGTATCCGTGCAATTGTGAATATTTTACTTTTACCCTTCTTCTACCTAATCATGGTCTACCAACACAGCCCTTTCAAGAGGAAGTCTTCCCTAGGGATAAGAAAAACAGATTAGGAATGGAGCACAGGGCCCCTCCAGCTCCTGCTGCAGGGTCTTCTTTGTTCCGTATGACCCTGCCTCCCCCAAGCCTGCCCGATTGTATGTGAGATCCTTGGCCTAGGAACAGTTTCTGCTCCTGCACTGAGGCTATGCACCCAGAGGGGTGAGTGTGGTGTGTACCCACCGAGCCGGAAGAAATTCAAATTCAACAAAAGAAATTCAAATGGCCAAAACACACTTAAGGTCATGTTCAACCTTCTTAGCAATCAGGGAAATGCAAATCAAAACAACTTTGAGATACCGTCTTACACCTGTCAGAATGGCTAAAATCAAAAACACCAATGATAGCCTATGCTGGAGAGGATGTGGAGTGAGGGGAACACTCATCCATTGTTGGTGGGAATGCAAACTTAGTTAAACATTCTGTTGTCAGAACAAGAAAAGTTAACACTCACAGCTCACGTGTAGACCAAAACATTCTGTAGGCAAACCACTCCCTGGGTGGAATCCATAGTTATCTCCCTAAGGGAGAAAGAACCTAGTGGGAAGCAAATAAGAATTAAACACAGGCAATTTTCAGTACTCACTGGAACTCCCTCCTGATAATATCCTATGTTCTGTCTCTTATTTCGCCTGTATCTATGTTCCTTTTGCCTAATAATTCTAATCTTCATGCTCCTACCCTGGAACATACGAACCTGCCACAGCTAGGAGCCTGGCAGAAGTCACCCTAAAAAGGTGGCTTGTGACAGGTATGTGTATCTTTAGAATTCTAATAGCCTTTTGATAGATTGTTCCTTAAATGATTATGAAGTGATCCTTGTTATATATTGTAACTAGTTTTTATTTAAGGTTTATTTTAGCAAGTATTAAAATAACTAAGTATTTGTCTCCTGGTATCTTGTATTCCATTTACTTGAAATATCTTTTTCCATGCTTGTACCCTACCTAAGGTGGTGACTATGTTTGATGGTAAAGTGTGTGTGTGTGTGTGTGTGTGTGTGTGTGTGTGTGTGTGTGTGTGTGTGTGTGTGTGTTATTCTTCTTAAAGATGTGGAGGTGGGTTAGGCTGGTCCCACGAGAGGCCCCGGTGATTCCCCTAGGCCTTGGCAGAGCAGCAGAGGGTCCCCAGGCCTCAGTGTGTACCCTGAGGCCTTGGCTGGTCCCCTTGGCCAGGGGAAGACTGTGGCAGCTGAGAGACAGGCAGATGAGAGAGAGAAGAGAGAGGTGGGAGAGAGACAGGCAGCAGCCACCTCTTCAGAAGAGGGATTGAAAGAGAGTATAGGCTGTAGGAAAACAAAATCCACTTGCCTCAGTGGAAAAGGAAGGGGAGGGGGTTGAGAGTGGGAGTGGCTTTTCTCTTAAAGGGACAAGGTACCCAGTTGACAGGCCAGCAGATGTAACAGTAATTTTTTTTAAAAAAGATTTAGTTAGTTAGTTGTGTGTGTGTGTGTGTGTGTGTGTGTGTGTGTGTTTGTGTGTGTTTATATGCACCACATGCATACAGGGGCCCTCAGGGGAAGTACAGAGCACTGAATCTCCTGGAACTGGAGTTATGGGCAATTGTAAGCTGCTATGTCTGGGCTGGGAGCCAAACACAACTCCTCTGAAGAAGAGTGAATGCTCCAAACCACGAAGCTATCTCTTCAGTCCCACTCTGTATTTTTTGAAGGCAACAAAAAGCTAGATCCTGTTTTGTAATCCAATCTGCAAGTTTGTGTCTCTTCATTATGGAATTTATACCATTATTAGTATTGAATTCGTTTTGAATGATGGGTATTAATTACTACTTATTTTGATGTTTTCTTAGATCACTTTTGACAAATGATTCTGGAATTATTTTTTATTCCCTGTGATCTCTTGGATTTATTTATCCCTGTCTTCAGGCCAAAGTACTCTTTTACAGTAGCCTCTGCAGACCTGACTGAGTGGTCATAAATTCCTTTAATCTATTTTTACCACAGAAGTTTTTATTTTTGCTCAGTCAGTATTTCTGGGTAACAGTCTGTGTTAACAATGTGGTCCTTGTGAACTTGAAGTACACTTTCCAAGGCTCTTCTGATTTAATATTTGTGATGAATAATCAAGCATTATTCTGATGGTGCTGCCTTTGTTAGTGATTTGATCTTTTGCTTTTGCTGGCTTTAATAATTTTGACCTTTTCTGTGTTAAAGTGTTTAACTAGACTATGTCATGGGGGAGTTTCTTTTCTGGCTCTTCCTATATATAGTTTTGTAGGTCTGTTGTGTTTGGATGGATTTCTTTTTGTCTATGTTTGGGAATTTTCTTCCATGTTTTCACTGAAATTATGTTTTATGCCTTCACTATGGTGTTCTCCTTCTATGCTCCTAATCCAAGGTTAGGTCTTTTCATGGCATCCCAGAGCACTCTCTCTCTCATGGTGTTCGTATATTAATTTCTCATTGACTTTTACTGAGTAATCCAATTCCTCTACTTTCTTTTCTGCCCCCAATTCTGTTTTCTACATGATCCATTCTATTGTTGAGACATTTCAACAAGATTTCTATTTAGCTTATTGACTCTTTCATTTCTACCATCATTTCCATTTGGATCTTCTCCAATAATTCTATTGTCATATCTTGAGTTAGCTTCCTTATTCCATTAATCTCCTTGTTTTAATTCCCCTTGAGGCTACTCTTATCTCGAATTGTTGCAAAATATTTATAAATATTCTTTTAAACTATTTGTCTGGTAATTCTTCAAATGTATTTTATGAGGTATCATTATTATGATATTAGTGAGTCATAGAGGAGACATGTTGTCTTGTATTTTAATGTTGTTCCTGATTCTACATCGGTACTTTCACATCTGGAGTCACTTTATTAGTTGAGTTTTTTTCTTTTATTTGAATTTTTTATTTTTTAAATGTATGTCCCTTTTTGTGGTCAGTGATGATATTGCAGTGCTTAGTGGATAGGATTATTGTATAGTTTCTTCCTATGGTACTGACATTTAGGGTCACAGGCTCTATCCTGAGTCATCTCCTGAAGGCCAGGTATTGTCCTGTGTTGACTGGAGCCTCCCAACTGGGCCTTCAACTTTTAAAATGAGTTGTGGATCTCTCTATATACTTATGGGCCTTGCCCCAAGTCAGATACAGTTCCCAGGCTTAGTCTGTAGCTTCTAGAGTTGTAAAAGGTCCATTGTGACTATAAACCTAATCCAGAGTCAAATCTTTTCCCCATTCTGAGCCCACAGTTTCCTCTTAAATTGTTAAAAATGTGAAACTTCCCCCAAACACCAGTAGACCTTACCCTAACTCAGGACAGGTCCCTATCATAGGTCTGTAGCTTCTGCTGGATCTGCAGGGAGATGTGTAACTTTCTCCAACCCTGTGGTAATAACCTGGAGTGAAGTCTAGTCCTTACCCTGGATATTCGCCTTCCATTGCAGCTATGGGAGGTGTGAGACTTGATGCCATCTTCTTTTTTTTAACCCAGTGAGTCAAGTTAATGCTACCCATATGTGTCTGTGTATGGGGTCATCTACTGAGGCATGAAGAATAAAGCAGTGACCTTACCAATTCCCAGTGAAAAGAAGTGACACTCCCTCCCCTTGTATCTGTTGACTGCCAATAGTTACACTGCAAAAAAAAATTGTGACCTCAGGAGCTCCTCCTTCTCCACGCTGAAATTTTTTATGCTTTTTTAAGACAGGGTTTGTCTATAGCTTTGGGGCCTGTCCTGGATCTAACTCTTGTAGACCAGGCTGGCCTGGAACTCACAGAGATACAGAGATCCACCTGTCTCTGCCTTCCGAGTGCTGGGGTTAAAGGTGTGCGCCACCACTACCGGGCTTTTATTTTTTTTATTTTTTATTTTTTGGACCATGCTGAAAGTTTTAACTGGCCTGATCTTGTGCAGGTCTTCTGCAGGTAACTCCAGCTGTGGTGAGTTCATGACTTTAACACCCAAGTCATATCCAGAGGGTAGCCATTTAACAACCTTTCTCTCTGTACTCTCGCTCTTACACTATTTTGTCCCATAATCCATAAACTTTATATATTTGTTTACCAATCCTCTGTTATCTAATTTAAAGGTGCCATGTTTGCTGTCAAGACCATGGGTGATATATTGAATATCAGTTTTTCCTCATTTATTCTTTTTAAGTTCTAGGGTGTAGAAGAATAAATCATCTTGCATTTTTACCCCAAACATTTAGGTCAAAAAATCTGAGAAAGAGCCATGGCAAGACCCCCTGACATCCCCTCATCCTGCATATCCAGTCCCAAATTATTTTCTGCCATTTTTATAGACACAACATGTATTGGCTTCCTTCCCTCTCTTTCATAGTTGTCACTTTCCTAGTCTAATTTTCTATTGTTTGTTGTTTACTACATAGTAGAATGTAATCCTAACAGCTATTTCTATGATATTTTAAAAATAGCAACCTGCTTCTAGGTATGATCTTGCTTAAAATTATCAAGTGTTTTTTCAATACTTTAAGTATAAAGACAAAGTTCTCTTATACTCTACAAAATGATATATGACGTAGACTCTGCCTAATTTTCCCAGCACTGTCTTTGCTAGTGTTCTCTTTTCTCGATGTGCTAATTATCCTTTCTATGTAGTGAGGAGGCGAGCAGGCCTGCTTTTTGTCCCTCCTGGCTCCCGCATGGTTAGCTTTACACCTGAAATAACAACACACCAATTGTATTCATTTAAACACTGCTTGGCCCATTATATCTAGCCTCTTCTTGGCTAACTCTCATATCTTGCTTTAACCCATATCTAGTAATCTGTGTAGCACCACGAGATGGTGGCTTACTGGGAAGATTCTAATCTGCATCTATCTCGGAGAGAAGAGCTATGGTGTCTGACCTAGCGGCTGGCTCCATGGTGTCTGCCTGATTCTGCTTTCTTTCTACCAGCATTCTGTTCTGTCTACTCCGCTTATCTAAGCTGCTGTCCTATCAAAAAGCCAAGGCAGTTTCTTTACTAACCAATGAAATTAACACATAAACAGATGACCCTTCTACATCATTTCTATTTCATTTTTTAGAACAATCATTCTTCTTATGCTTTAGGAACTTTGTTTCCCTGTCCTTCAGCATAAATGTTCTTTTCAATAATTATTTTAATGTTCCTTATCTTTCAGCTCAAATTTCACATTCCTATTAACAGCTCACTAATGGACCAGAATCGTCCCCACTTACAAACTCTCATAAACATCCTATTTTTCTTTTCTTTTTCTATTCTCCCATATATTGCATCCCAGTCACAGTTTTCCCTCCCTCCTCTCCCCCGAGTCTCTTCTCCACAGCCTCCCCTCTCCCCCAGATTCATATACCCTCTATCTCTCCTCAGAAATAAAAACAGGTCTCCCAGGGACATCAACCAAATAAGAGACATAATATGCTACAATAAGACCTAGTAAGGGGGACATGGAACCTGAACCAGCCATCTTCTGTAATCAGGCAAGAATCCCTCAAATGGAGGGATTGGGGCACCAACACAGTCACAAAACCTATTTTTTCTTTATAACAAAATTTTACAATTAAAAAATATCTTTTAATAAGAGTATGTATAAAATAGTAAGTGTCCATATTGTTTTTCTCAGAATAGTATGCTCCCTAAATAAACAGCACAATACCCAGTCAATGATTAATGTATATATAATCATATTAGAGGCATTAAATAGAAAACAAACATTGTATTAGGTTATGGAACCTAAACTGCTCACAAATTGCCTATTAGACCAGTGGCTCTCAGCCTTCCTAATACTGTGATCCTTTAATACAGTTTCTCATGTTATGGTGATGCCCCCCCCAACCATAAGATTATTTTTGTTGCTACTTCATTACTGTAATTTTGCTATTGTTGTAAATTATAACGTAATAATCTATGCCTTCTAATGGTCTTAGGTGGCCCTTGTGAAAATGTCATTTGACCTCCCTCCCCCCCAAAAAGGAGTTGCGATCCATAGGTTAAAAACTGCTAAGATAGAACCAGGCGGTGGTGGTGCATACCTTTAATCCCAGCACTCAGGAGGCAGAGACAGGTGAATCTCTGTGAGTTCGAGGCCAGCCTGGTCTACAAGAGCTAGTTCCAGGACAGGAACCAAAAGCTACGGAGAAACCCCGTCTTGAAAAAAAAAATCCCAAAACTGCTGAGATAGATGATTCCCCATATCTGTAATTATTTTCAGGTACTCACAGAACCAACATCTCTTACATATTGAGTTTCAGATTCTGGCTCCAAATTAACATTCATTTATACTTTTTAGATTTTCTAAATATTTCCCTTTTAAAATTACTCCTTAGTTTTGAATATTTTGGAGACACTGGAAGTGGATGACTATGAATGTCATGTTGTTTCACAATGTGTCAATAAAAACTTCTGCTTTTTCAGTTAACCCCTTTTCAGCAAAATTTGATGTAAAAGGCAAAGTTCTATGGATGCTTGTATTCAAACATGGTGTTTTACGTGATTGTATTTCTTTCACAGGCATTATTTATTTTTTTCTAACTTGTATGAAAGTAGTTGATAGAATTATTGTATGTTTAGCAGTGATTCATTGGCTATTAATGTAAGATATATTTGTCTCTAATTAATTGTATTTACTTATTTATCTGTCCTCAACTATTTATGCTTTTAGAAAACCTTTAAAATAATTTTGAAAAGTTCTAAAGCTTATGTATTTCTGTCATTTTGATTGGGATGAGGTTAAACAAAATCCTTAATTTATGTCTTTTAGCTAAACTTTCTCATTTACTTCCAAATAAAAAGAAATTTTCTTTATATTTCTGTTGCTACTGAGCGCAGTGGCTGGAATAAAACTAATGCTATGAAAGGAAGTCATTCATTTGTTTTTATCATGATTAATCATTGTATAAATTTTATTTGACCCACTAGTCTCTAGTGTTTGGACAAATTTATCTGTTAGCAAACACAGGTTCATTCTCTCTGAATCTTTGAAAATGATACATTTATTTTATATATAATCACATGGGCTAGCATGTCAGGAACAACACTGAATATGTACAAAAACAACCATTGTTTTTTGGGACTCACCAAGAAACATGAAGAATTTTAAAATAATGCATTTACTTTTTTTGACATAAATAATATATATATTGTATTATATAATCTAGTATTGACTATATAGAATTTGAAAATAATGCATTTACTTTTTCCAACATAAATAATATATACTATATTATATAATCTAGCATATATTATATGATTAATCAATTTTTTGAAGAAGACTGTTGAACTTCATCAAGTTCTCTGTAAATATTCTTTTTTATTTTTCAAATCTTGTACCCTATCTTTCTATTATAAAGTTTTATTTTTGTGTCTATAGGTGTTTTCCTTCATGTGTACCACCGGTGTGCCTAATGCCTGTGGTGGCCACAAGAAGGGAGTATGCCAGATTGGATTCCCTGACTCTGTACTTACAGATGATTGTGAGCTGCTGTGTGGAGGCTGGGAATCGAAACTGGGTTCCTTGAAAGAGCAACCCGTGCTCTTGAATGCTAAGCCACCTCTTCGTCCCTTCTCGTTCTTTTTTTTTTTTTTTTTTTCAAGACAGGGATTCTCTGTATAGCTTTGGAGCCTGTCCTGGAACTCGCTCTGTATAACAGGATGGCCTCGAACTCACAGAGATCTGCCTGGCAGCCTGCCGGCCTCTGAATCCCGAGTGCTGGGATTAAAGGTGTGCACCACCACCACCTGGCTTCTCCTTTTTTTAAAGAATCAGTTCTTTGAGCGAGGTAACCCTGACCCAAAAAGATGAACATGGAATGTACTCACTCATAATTGGTTTCTAGCCATAAATAAGGGTCATGGAGTCTACAATTGATGAACCTAAAGAAGCTAAGTAAGAAGGTGAACCCAAGGAAAAACATATAGTTATCCTCTTGGCTATGGGAAGTAGACAAAATTGCCGGGGAGAAAATTGGGATCTCTGGGGTGGGGTGGGATGGGGGTAAGGGGAGATGGGGAGAGAAAAGTGAGAAGGGGAGAATGGGGGAACTTGGGGAAACAGGATGATTGGATGATTGGGATATAGGAAGGTTGGATAGGGGAGCACGGAAGCACAATTCTTAGTTAAGGGAGCCACCTTAGGGTTGGCAAGAGACTTGAACCTAGAGTGGCTCCCAGGAGCCCAAGGCGATGTCCCCAAGTTAGTTCCTTGGGCAGCTGAGGATAGGGAACCTGAAATGACCCTATCCTATAGCAATACTGACAAATATCTTGCATATCATCCTAGAACCTTCATCTGGTGATGGATGGAGATAGAGACAGAGACCCACACTGGAGCACTGGACTGAGCTCCCAAGGCCCCAATGAGGAGCAGAAGGAGGGAGAAGATGAGCAAGGAAGTCAGGACCACGATGGGTGCACCTACCCACTGAGACAGTGGGGCTAATCTATTGGGAGCTCACCAAGCCCAGCTGGACTGTGACTGAAAAAGCATGGGATAAAACCGTTCTCTCTGAACATGGCAAACAATAAGGGCTGATGAGAAGCCAAGGACAATGGCATTGGGTTTTGATCCTACTTAATGTTCTGGCTTTGTGGGAGCCTAGCCAGTTTGGATGTTCACCTTCCTAGACCTGGACGGAGGGGGGAGGACCTTGGACTTTCCACAGGGCAGGGAATCCTGACTGTTCTTTGGACTAGAGAGGGAGGGGGAGAGGAGTGGGGGGAGGGGGAGAAGAATGGGAGGAGGGGAAGGGAAATGGGAGGCTGGGAGGAGGCGGGAATTTCTTTTTTCCTTTTCTCAATAAAAAAATGAAAAAAAATCAGTTCTTTTCACTACTTTTTCTTTTCCCCCCTCAGTCTTTTCAAAATATTTGAGATTATAATATTACATATTTTGTTTTCCTTTCCTCCCTCCAAATCCTCCTTCAAATCCATGGCCACTTTTTACACTAATTGTTATTCATGCATATCTGTATATGTGTATTCCTAAATATATTTCTAAATATGACTTGTTTAATCTGTATAATGTTACTTGTATCTGTTTCCAGGGCTATCCTTTTGTCTCTGTTATTGATTTTTTTTCTTTTGGAGACATAGTTTCTGTATGTTGCCTATGATGA
Source organism: Microtus pennsylvanicus (assembly GCF_037038515.1). Taxonomy (NCBI): domain Eukaryota; kingdom Metazoa; phylum Chordata; class Mammalia; order Rodentia; family Cricetidae; genus Microtus; species Microtus pennsylvanicus. Next base: position 79,762,358 of record NC_134601.1, on the reverse strand, counting down.
TTTTAAATTCCTAGGCTATTTTCTCCCTCAGCTGCCAGAGTAGCTGGTCGCACAGATGCATTTCTCTGTGTCCAGCTGAGAACCAGTTCTTGAACATAACAGTTCTGATTGCTTCCTAACCATTGGACCTTTATTCTCTTCCTATATCTTTCTTTCAGTGTGTATCATTGCTTCTGAATTTATAAAGTTAAAGATTTGTTTTTAACTTTATTTTAAAATAATAATATTTTAAAGCCCTCGATTGAACTGGGAATTTAGTCCACAGAAATTGAGCAATAGTCCCTATCAGCAAATAGAAGAGAAATTATAATACTGGCCCATGTGGTGCGGAGTTTATACTCGTAGGTAAATGTGTAAAGATGTCAGGCTTGTTGCATTGTTAAAAATCATTAGTGTTGAACCAGTGTTCCAGATGCTAAAGCACAGGCCTCGACAAGCCTTACAATCCAAGGACCTGAGTTCCACCCCCAGCACAAGTGTCAAGGAGGAAGGGGAGAATCTACTCAACAAAGGAGTCCTCTGACTTCCACATACTCATTTTGCTGCATACCCACACACTGAATAAATTAATTTAACTTAAGAAAGTCTCAATGTCTTATTCAGTGTTAGTCTTTGGTGGTCTGATATAGCTGCATATGGTTGTTTATGTTTCTATGAAAAAGAAAAACCATTAAAATGCCTTAAATTGTTCTGAGCTGAAGACTCTCTATAAGTAGTTGAATTTACATAACAAGAAAATTGTAAGATATTTAAAAAACAATTAATACAGAATGAAAATGGGGAAATGTGAGATTGTGAAATATAAATATGTAGAAGTGGTAATGGATACAGTTATGTTCATAATTTTATGTCTGATTTCTGTAACCAAAAGCCAATAAATAATAATTTCCACATTAAGTATTTGTCAAATGATGAAAATAAAACATGATTGAATATGGTAAACTTTATTATAGGGTTGTAGAATTCATACAACCAGAACTCCTTACAGCATTCAGCACCTGTACAGCTTTGTGGATTTCACAACACAGATATCAGTGAGAAAGAATCATTACATGCGTAAAAAATTACTTCCTCATGACTATTGTTCACATATGAGTCAGATTCATTACAGAGCACCTGATAGAAATGCAAAAAAATGTAATCTCTAAAGTCAGGAGAATTGAACAAAATGAAGAATGAAGCAAAAAAAATGTTAAGAGATTTGACATGCTTCACACAAAAATGTCAAAAACAACTTGAAATATTTTAAATTTAAAGCATGCTCTATCCATATGATTTTATCAGGAGCTTGCTTTAAATAAAAACAGAGAATGGATTTTGTCAGGATGTTAGATGACATATTCATGCTGCTTTCAGAATCTAAACCCTATAAATTCAAAAAAAAGATAATCATTTAATTTGTTGCAAACAGCAAGCGATGTCAATTAAACTTGATTTGGACAATGGCTTGCAGTGGTTAGTAGTTTTCTCCCCCCCTTCCGTTTCCAGTATAAGCAATCGAGTAAATGTATGAGTAAATATCATGAGTATCCCATTACTAAAGTCACACTGTAAGCTGCTGACTTCTTATTACCAAGGATACTCTTTATCTGCCCTTCTTCACTCCTGACATATCTTGGTCTCAACAATAAATTCATTGGGGAAGTGTCTTATCTTCCAGCATTTGTCAATGGCACGCTTATTGAAACCTGTGAAGACACAAAAAGATGGCTTTTTAGTTGTCTGTGTCCATGAAGAGGTATTTCAACATGCTCATTTCCATGCAGTCTACCCTCACTCTCTTCTGCTCACCCAAAAATAATAAATTACCTACCCAGCAAGAGGTCTCTGCGTCTAAGGCGGAAGGATTTTCGGTTGTTGCAAAGTTGGTAAATAAAAATACCAAGGTTACTAACATCACGGATTTCTTCCACAGCAACCAGGTCTTCACGAACCACATAAGTGTGAGGCAAATACTTGCCACTCTAAAAGTGCAAAGAAAAAAAAATAAGACAATAAATTCTTAAAGACGGTATTAAAATTCCCACTTACATCCTTTTAAAAATAGACATTATTAAAAATAGAATTCATTTAAGAGCAGTTTTGTATACTATTTTTATTATACATATATACATTTATGAGTTTCAAGTTCAGTGTGCTATTTGCACATACACACAGCATGCATTGATGAAATTCAACCTCCCTTTATCCACCTCCCCCTACATACATGCCCTTCTCAACTTCTATTAATCAGTGTTGTGTGTTCAGGTGAACACTTTTAGCTTCTATATATGAAGAACATAAAGCATTTGTCTGTCTGACTGGCTTACATTGCTTAACATAAAATACCTCTGTTCCATCTATTTTGGCACAGCTTACACTTTTCATTAAAAAAATATTTCAACGAGATGGAATGTCTGGCCCAATTCATTAACTTTTTTGAATAATGAAGCAAAATTATTTGGAAGTGCTTATAAGAAAAAAAATGATCTCTGAAATACATACTGCCAGTTTGCCAAAAAGCTCCACCAGATTCTTTGGAGTCATAACAATGGAAGTATTGAGGGGCATCAGATAACAGTTTCCCAAAAGCAAGTCCAGGTAAGCAGTCATTCCCTGTTGGGGAGGTGAAAAACGATGCGTATTAATACTTCAGATTTTCAAGTACCATCAGAACAAACAGCCAGATCTTTTTTGAAAATTTACTACGCCTACCCAACAACAACACAATGAAAAGGTTTGGCTCCAAAAGGGTGTTCATTTATGAATAAATTAATTGTCTTTCAGTAAAGAAGGACTAAAGAAAATTTTTGAATAACTGCAAGAAAGAAAAATCCACCTTCTCAAAGTCATGGATAATTGCCGCAGGGTCGCTATCTGAGAAACTGGGAACGGGCACATCAATGATTGCAATGTTGTCGTCCTCACGGATATCAGCCTCCTCGGTCACAGGCAGGAAATATGGCTCTCCTCCATGGAGGGAATTCACAGGATCTTCAGAATCAAAGAAGCACATCTCACCGTGGTAAATGGTGCTCTAAGAGACAAAAGGGAAGTGTAAGACTTTGCAATATTCATCGCCATGACACCCGAATTGTCTCTTACACTCATGTACCATGTTAACCTGAGACTTGTTTGTTACAGCGTTATGAAACCTAAGCAATGGCAGAGAGTGAAAGGTAATTGAAAACATTCCTCAAGTCTTCATTTCTCTGGTTACCACCACCTAATTATTTAGGTTGCTAATGAAATACACGGCAATTAGTAATTCCAAATAGTAAGAGCTATAATTATTACCTTAGGCATGAAGTACTTGTAAATGCAGGCTCCACCCACAATCAGCCCAGCCAAGATGAATGAGAGGCCTAGGAGAGTAAGCATGCATCTCCCAGAAGAGCCATCTTTCTCCTGCGTGGCAACTCTGAGCTCCTATTGATTAGAAACAAAATTAAAAAGATAATATTTTTAGACAGTTGCTTCTGTGTGCAACTTATCACCCCTGAAAAGCAAAATATTTTGAAAACAAACTAATCTTAAGTCATTTGAAGACAGCTTCTGATGCTAATATATATAGAATATCTCCACTAACACTAGCCTTCCTTCTAGCATTTTCAAAATTAAATATAGATATGTTATTTTAAAATATGTACTTGTAGAATGTTAAAATAACCATTAATTTATAGAATGACATATTTTTAATAAAAGTACTTAATATAAATCTACTTTTTAAACAAATGTTTAATGGATAAAGAGTATTTTTAACTAGATATGATATAGTGCAGGTTGTCTCTAAAATGTATGCTCTTTAAATAATTGAACCTAGTCTTAGTTTTATAAACACTGGCTTTTTAGTCTATAGAAATAGACACTTTGCTACTTGCTTTGAAATCAATTTATCAGCTTAAAAGAGTGCTAGTAACCTTCAATTCGTTGGCTACTTTTCAAGAAGCTTTATTGTCAAGTTAGAAAGGAATTATTTCATTTTAGAAATTAATTGAAGTTAATTATATATTTTCTAATATTCCTAACTTTATTATTAAGTATAAAGCTTCCTGGTATTGTCCATTAGTGTATATACTGCAATAATGCTATTTTCCAAGTCCTAGCGTAAACGCTAAATTTAAAAGCAGAGGATTTGCTACATACAGAGCTGTTTGCGAAGCAGTGATTTAAACGTTCTGTCAAATCAATAATTTGCTGACGGATTCTGAAGAAAAATTCAAAACAAAAAGTAACTGATTAACTGCACCCTCCATAGGGCATGGAACTAAAAGGCCTACTATTTCAATTTTTATGTCACAATATACCCCTCAGCCACATTATTACTCAGCGAGAGAATAAGTGAAGGCAGCAAATCTCAGCCCTGACAATACAAGTTGGTATTAAAAATTATTTTAGTTTGTCTACCATTAGAATTTTTCATGAAATTGCTGTTTTGGACATTTAACTGATCTTAAGACAATTTGGTGAAAAATGTATGTCAATGTGCAAGAAAGGAAGGGTAGACAATCATTTGATAATTTTTGTTCACAAAATAAATATATTTTTAAAGGTCAAAATTTGAAATTTATATTTTCTTAATAATTTAATTAAGCTTATTTCATCAATTATATTCAACACATACTGAAATACCTTAATTGTTTTCGTTAAAAATCTAAATTAATATCTAGTAGTACAGAAACCAAATTTTAAATTTTGACTACTAATTACTGTAATACAGTTGTGGGTTCTTAGAAGGCATATTTTAGATAATTAAATTTAGGCACAGAAAGATGAAATGACTTGCTAAAAAGCACATAATAGCTTAATCTGAAATTCTTTGAGGAATGCATTTTTTTTCTTATTACTGAGACAAAAGAACAATTTGTACTGTAACTTCATTTCTCTTTTCCAATAATTCAGGAAGTTTATCATTAAGCATGGCTAAAGTATGAGGGTCTTGGTTTAGCTGGACATGCCTGGTCAGTAAGAATAAGGATTTCTTTTGTTTTCATTTAACACTGTTGGAATTCAACGTAACTGAATGAATCAATTATCATAGCTAATTTCTTTTCAAAGTGTATTTTAAAAGTTACTGCATATCATTTGCCAATATGAGTTCAACGTGTTCAATCTCTGTTGATCAGGCCTAATCCCTGTATCGCAATGTGATATGGCAAGTAGTACTGTCAGAGGCCATGCTAGGGTTCTATTGCGGCTTCTCTAAAGCCTAACAAAGAAATAAAATCAAAGAGGAGATATTTGTTTTTATTTATTCCTCATCTCACCACAGGGCTGACCAAAGCATTACATATTAATTGAATCTTTCTACAACTCTTGAAGTTTTTTGGTGGTGAGGGGAAAAAAGGATTACTGTGTGGCTATTTTTAACTACTGGCATCTAGTTAGACCTCCCCTCAAATCTGGCCATGGTTCATTTATAAAGTTAGTAGGAAGACAACTACATATTTGACCTTCTGTCATTTAATTAAAACCTCAACATTGCAAGGGGGTGTTGCTTTTGAGTTCCAGAATGTGTGACACACAAAAGCTAGTTTGATTGCAGCGTTCAATATTGAAAGTTTCCACGATGGAAGTTCTGCGGCAGCGCATTAACATCTCAAACTGTATGCAGAATTACATTTTATTACATGAACTCACAGCTCACTCAAAACGCTTTTCAAATAGCCACTCTAAACCTAAAAGAGAAAACTTTCTAAAGACAGCAGGACAAGTTAGGGCAGATCAAGTCCCATTCCTGCAGATTCCACAGATGCAGAAGAAAATATGGTCGCCTTTTAAAATTGAGATTTTACTGAGGAAAAAAATGATAGTTTATCAACACTCCAAAAGCCGTTGGTTTTTAAAAGAAATATATATATTGAACTAGACAAACAACCTGGGAAGAGAGAACCTCTCCAGTGCATGGAAAATGAGCTGTTTAAATTGCAGCGTTGGAAATGCTTCAGACATCTGTAAGAGGGGAGTGGGATATTGCTCAAGAAGAAATAACAACCAAAAGAAAAAAAAAGAGAATCTCAAAGTTTATTTTTACAAGAGTTTGGCCAAGAATTAAATCCAATATATGTTTCTGACAGCTCCATTACCTAACCGTTAACATTGTCTACCTAAAAATACACACAAATGTGTGTGTGTGTGTGTGTGTGTGTGTGTATGTGTTGTACAGACACACACAACTTGCCCCAACCCATACAGCTTGAAGTTAAGGCCGCCCCTTGTTTCCCAAATCCGCAATCCTACAAAGATACAGATTCACATAATTTCACTCAAGTCAAAAGTAAAGAAAGAACAGTTAAGTCTCTTGCCCTTGCTCACCCCATGTGGCTGCTCATTCCCTGTAGCTATAATTGTGTCTCTGGCTAATTCCATAACCCATTTCCCAGAACAAAATGACATGGAGGAATTTCTTCAAACTCCTTCCAACAATTTCCTGGGATAGGTGGTGTTAAGGGATGGAATTATAAGGATGCAGAGGGGCATGAGTCGAAGCGGAGCAAAAGGTGGCCCATGCAATTTACAGTTGGCCTGCCTGGAACTCGAGGACTATGGGACACCTAACATTTTGACCTCTGCACCTGTATACCCTCCCTTCTCTCCCCATTCCCAAACTCCAGCAGGCCGACCTAGGCCGAGTGGGAACTACCTTGCCCGTCAGGATCTGAGCTCGGACCGTGCGGCTCACGAGTGCCTCCACATCTTGCCGCGCCTCCTCCTTTTGCACCGCCGTGGGGGTATTGAAGGCGATCTTCACCATGGTGAATCTTCGGGCTGCGCGGTAAGGCGCGGCTCGAATCAGTATCCTGGGCTGCAGGTTGGAAGAGGAGGGGATCTCTTTCGTCCAAGCTGCACTTAACTTTCTCCCAGTCTTCCTTTCACAGGCTGCCTCAGGCTCAGGTCCGGGGCTACTTATGACTCAGTCTCAGGCCGAGTGGGAGAGCGTGGGCGGGGCCGGGGAGGTGCTGAGGGAGGAGCGGGAGGGGGCCAGAGCGCTGGAGTGGAAACGAGTGGGGGTGGGAAGCTGCTAGTTGGGAAGCGAGGGGAACTGGAGCCCATGGCCCGCTTAGGGTAGACAAGCCTCACCTGCACCCCAGGCATGCTTCTACTGCCTTCTGCACCCTCAGATAAGAGCGAGGCAGGAAGGAAACCTGCCTGTCGTGTCTTTCTGCTTCTGTCTGGACCACAATAGCCCCTGACTTTGACTCTGTTTTCCAAAACTTGGGCCTGGCCCCCTGCGGGGCCTAGGACTGTTAACTTGGCGCCAACCCAAGGTTTCTCAGTTCTACAACCCACCAAGGCCAGAGAGCAGTTTCCCGACCGGTCTACACCTTTATAACAGCTTCCTTTTAAAGAACACCTAGAAGCTAGTTTGTAGTTGCTTGCTTCTTTCTGCCCAACACAGGTTTTCTTCCATGGTTTTTGTTTTCTCTTATAATTTTAACTTTCCTACTTAAAGTAATGTTAGATGAGAAAGACGGCGGGGCTTTTGTCTCCCTAACTCCGCATTTTGCAGACAGAACATGATGAGATACAGAGGAGGGAGGGTGGGAAGCTCATTCCTAATGAATCCGTGAAATAACCCAGATCTTTTCTTTCTCCCTGGCCGGGATAGCCAGAGGAAAGTCTTTGTCCAGAGCCTGTTTCTCTTCAGCCACCAGCTGCATAACCAGCAGGGAAAAAAGCAAGGGTGTGTGCACCTATGTATTTAAGCAGGTAGGGCTACACAGTGGAACCAGATGCTGGTGCAGCCCTTGAAGAGTAAAAGAAATAACCTCAGAGGGGCTAGGTAACAAAGCATTACCGAACATGTATATCCATATTCATCTAGTATAGTTAACCTGTTTCTTCAATCAGGTCTCCTAGACACAGACACAACCTAACTAGTGAAATTCAAGCTGCGATGGTTGGTGATTTAGAGCTGGTGATAGAGAAGTTATAAATAGTTGGGCTACATAAAACAGAATAGAGGTCTGTTGTATGAAGGGAGCGAGATGAAACAAAGCCCCAACAAAACAAAACAAAACACCGTTTTACTAGAGAATTCCCCACCTACTCATCAACTTGACCCAACAGTCTTGAATATGCTGAGTTGTGTCCCTTCTATCCAAGAAATTCTAAATTGGAGTTTTTCCCATGGAGATCGTTTTGCTTCTGAAGCCCTCTCCTGTCTTGACTGTGGGGGCTTTGCAAAGACAGAGTTCATATCCTCTGTTAGGTCAGAGATGAGAAGCTGGATGGAGGGAACAGTGCCTGTGCCTTGAACACGGTCAGGACCATATAAGCGGGGCATTTGAGTTTACTTAGAAACACTGGCATTGTAGGCTCTTTCGCTTTTTATTTAAGTCTGCCTTTGTAATTCAACGTTTGCCAGGCAACCCTTGGTTTAGGTAGAGCAAAACCTCAGTTTTCCCAGTCTGGCTCTTTCCGGTTGCTCTCTGTTGGGGACGACCTTTATGAGCCCTTAATTAGCATCTGCACTTCCCTGACCCACAGCACCTGCATGGGTGAACTCTTACTATTTTGACACAGTTATCTCCTAAGTGCAAGCTGCTGGATCTCATAGCAGATGTTATTGTCTTTCCTGAGATGTGGAAAGGCAGGAGGAGCAGGAATTTTTTCCACTTGTTCAGAAAAGAGAATCTCTGCTAGCTCCCAAAGGGAACATGTGATCACTTGCTTAGCATAGAGCTTTAGGCAACCTACCTGGTCTCCTGGGGCTTCACTTACCTCCCTTGTGTTATTCCCAGGAATGAGGATGTAGAAAGACATACTTTTCTACTATTTGGAAAAGAGAAAATGGCATGGTTGGTTACTTTAGGACTTCATTCCGGTCTGTAGCATATTCACATTTCAAGCTTATAGAACTTACTTATTTCCGACCTCTTAAAATTTTTTTTTCATTTGAGAACTCCTAAGCAACCTCATTGTCTAGAGGTAGGTCTTCCTGTACAAAGTTAAACTCCTAAGCATAGTCACATATGTTGACATATGACTTCTTTGAATAATTTAGCCACCATCTCTTTTATGATTATTATTATTATTCATTTTATTGAGTTATACATTTTTCTCTGCTCCCCTCCCTCCCTCTCTCCTCCCCTTCAACCCTCTCCCATGGTCCCCATGCTCCTAATTTACTCAGGAGTTCTTGTCTTTTAGCCACCAACTCTTATTTGTTAGTGCCATGCTCCCTTTTCAGAATGCCATCCACACTCCGTGAAGGAGCTTTGCTGCTGTTGCCTATATGTAAAGCAGACATAGTGTCAATTTATCAGATACCACTATTACTTCCTTCCTCGTTCACTATGTATATATCACAGTCTATGACTTTGTGTGTATCTCTCTCCCTCTACCTTCCTCCACCCCTCCACACTCTCTGTGAATATATATATATACATATATGTATGTATATATATATATAAAATGTGTGTGTATTTATGCATATGTACATATATATGTATATACTTATGTATATGGGGTAGGGATTTGGTGTGTGTTTTGGAATCATATTTTAGCAATAACATTTAGCAATTTAACGACCATTTGTTTATTTCAAGAAGTTTTTCCTGCATTTTTTTAAAACTGTAAGACATATGCTGCAACTTGCTTACCAGTAAACACATTTCTGTCTACTAAAACTGGTACACATTGACTAAGCTCTATTTTGAATTGTCTCCTTTGCAGAAGCAACTTCTTATTTCTTTACATCAATTTCTCAACTTTCTTGCCTTTAGAAACTGTAGGGGATCTGGCTGCCATGCTGCTTCCAGCTCACATTGTTAATCATGTCTGAATGCACACTATTCAAGTTTATAAATGAGTTCCCTGTTCGCACATGCCAAAGGATGACTGAATTAACACAACTTGAACTGAATGGAACATGGCATGCAATTGGATGTCAAGTAACAATGTCAACTCTCTTTGAATCATCTTCTGGTCACTACACATCCAATCCACTATGTTGGTTATTAGAGGCATCTGTGATACAATTCCATTCATTATCTCATTTACTCCTTCATGCAATGCTCACTGAGGATTTAGTTCATGCCCTACACTGTCATTACAATAGGAATATGAGAATGAAGAAAACAAATGTTGCTTTTCCTTTGTAAAATACATTCTCATTGCATAGATGGTTATATGTTTCATGGGTCCCTCAGTATTTGTCGCATAGCAAGACACAGCAACTCTTATTAACTACACAGGGGGGTGTAGCAAGTCTAAAAAACAGTGGCACAATTCCATCTATAGCCAATGCTGCTGTTACTGCACTAATCCCTAGCTTAACTGCGGTGGTTTTACATCCAAAACCATAGGAAAATTAATTTAACAGGTTGTGTGTTAAGAAACCAGTTGGGAGGCATTCTTATATATCCCAGGAGAGACACAGTGCATGGTGTTGAAGACGGATATACCAAAAGGAAGACACAACTTCTAAAGAAATTAAGGAGTCGCTTTAATCACCCAGTGCTGGAATAAATCATATAAAGGAGAAACAATAAGAAAAATAGTTTCGCTTTTGAATGATATGAAAATCACAGATTGATGGCAAGCTTGACAATAATAGGATAAATTAACCAAACACACTAAAATTGGAATTTCTCAGCTAAAAACCTTTAATTTTTTTCCCAGGGTCTTTAATATTTTACAGAAGAGAGAATGATTTCGGTTCAGAGTTTCAAAAATTATATTCCATGGTTGACTGGTTTTCTTGTTTCTGGACTCACAGTGAGTTGGAAAACCATGGCAATTAGGTATGGAGAAACAGAGCTGCTCATCTCATGGTGGATGTAAAGCAGCTTCAAAGATGGTTCTGGGAGAAGAGAGAGCCACTAAAGTGTCTATTATTCTACTTTATCGAACTGGGGCCTACATCCTAAAGTGTCTATCACCTCCCCAAAAGTCCATCAATTTATGAGTCCATTAATTGATCAACCCTCTGATTCGCCCTTATGATCCTATCACCTCTCAGGGATTAGATTGACTATCTGATGACCCAATTTGGGAGCCTGTTGAGCGGACATATCAGGAAACTGAATTTTTTGAACTTGCCTACAGTCAGATTCTAACTCTGGTGAACTGATGCCACATTTTATACTAATAATCACTCAACTGTCCTGTTCCTACTAGAAAAAAAATGAGAAAATCAAGAAGAGAGCTGGTTGAAAGCGAGAAAGTAACACATTTACTAGTTCAACAAAGGCCATGTTGCCTGCTCCCATTGCAAAAATAGATCCATGATTAGGATTTTATTCAGCGCCAACTACATTTGGTGCTGTTTGAAAACTTTCCTGGCCTCCACATGCCTGACTATAGGCTACTCATTTTCAAGCACATTGCTTCTACATTCTTCAGTTGCTTATGTCAGCAGAGAAGCAGCAAAAGACAGAGCTCATCAGCCATCTATTTCTGGGTATAACTGTAGGAGCTTAGCTTAGCTTTTAAGGAGCCACAGTATTTTTTTTTTTAGATCCACAATTTCTTTGCACTTGTAGGTAAATCCGATGAGGTATCTAAGTAACATAGAAAACTTGTTTTTATAAATAGATCCTTATTTTCCTACTTCATTTATGGTTTTCTCTCTAAACTAGGAAGCTCTGATAATAGGAAGGCATGCTAGGTTGGTGGTATATGCTTGTAGTTCCAGAACTCAGGGGGTAAAGTCAAGAGTATCTGAAGTTCAAAGTCAGCTTTGGCTACATAGCAAGTCCAGGCCATCGTGGAACACTTAGCCAATACTTTAAAAGGAGGGGGAGGTGATACAACATTTCCATAAATGCGTAGTTTTAATCTTCTTTTCCCAATGAAGAGCTTGTATCCTTGAAGTTAATTCCTACTTAATTCACAGAAATTATTTTTCATTTTTTAATTTTTGCTAGTGAAAACGTAAGTGGAATTTTTTGCTCTTTCAGTGCCCCTTTTCCCAAATTGTGTAAGAATTGTGAACTCATTGCAAACTGTCTTGAGGAATTTTTAAAATATAGCCTCGAATCTATATCTGTGTGTGTTTTATCTGATCAAACTTACAGAAATTCTAATCTTGAGTAATGCAATTGAGAAGCTTAAGTCTTAGCTCAGGAATGCTTTTGAGAATGTGCAGTTGTTTCTGTTACTCCATAATACATCACCAAGAGGCACTGAGAGGCACTTGTAACTTCAGAGTCTTGATCCCTCTCAAGCCAAGCATAAGCAGTTGCATATTATTACTGCACCAAATGTTTCTTTGGCCTTCATATTTAGTTTTGTTGCTAGATCAACATATTATGTTCCTACTTTATAGTTTAGTCGTAAAAAATGCAAAGTTCTGAATTGTTTTAAATCGACTTTGATTATTCTTCAAATGCAGTTTTCACCATCACCTTTTTAAAATTAAGTTTTTACTGAAATTAGCTTAATTTGTCCATAAACTAATGTCTTCAAAATTCCAAAATATAATTCCATTTTGATAAGGAAGCCAGAAGAGCATGCTTAGCAAGCAAGTACTGTTTTTCCTCACTTCTTGTCAGTGTGAACATGGTCAGTCAGAATCCTGCAATATCCTGCTTGAGATTTCTCTAATTCAAATTCAAGGTTCACAAATAGTTCTGTTTACACATCAATGTGGGTGCCATGTTTCTGTGAATGTGTAAATGGGAGTTTTACATAAAAGAACACTGTAGTGTGTGGCATATTACCAGCTATTTTCCACTAAGACATCAATAATATTTCTTGATTTTCAAGTTAGGGAAATTATTGTTTCAGAATTTTTATTTTTGCTTTTGAAGTGTAAGGTTGTACATCATTAACCATATTAAGAACAATTCTATAGAAAAATATTGTCCACATAGCTTGGGAAGGAAAGATTTTGTTATATTATGTTTATGTTGAAGTTAACACAAGCAAGTGAAAAATTAGAATAATGAATTGTAGAAATGGAGCTAGCCAATTATACAACTACCACCATTCATTCTAAATAGGATCTTTTCCTTTTCCACTGTCATCCTATCCCTTGACCTTTCACATTTAAGAACATCTTCTAATTACTTGGATTATGAAATGCTTACTTCTCAAACTCCTGTCAACTTTATAAGGCAGCTATGGGATAGCTCACTCTGAGATAACTTTAAATAGTCTCCCTTTCAGGATTATTTTTGTGTTAAAACATTTAATTCTGTAACATTAGTATATTATTTATGTTTTACATAAGATCTTGAGACTAAATCAAGAGATACCAAGAACTGCTATTGCACCTCACTGAAGCACACATAGGGAAGAAAAATTCATGTCTGTATAGAAATGCCCCATATTATCAGCTCTTCCGGAAAACAATTATAAAGAATTGTAAGCAATGATATGACATTTTGAGGTAAGATGATGATTACTAAAAAAAATAGTTAACAAATAATATAATATATGCTGATATTTTAAGAGTGTGATGACCACCTTAGAAAGAGACAACATTTATTTGGGCTTATGGTTTCACAAGTTACAGTTCATACTCACTTGACCCTATTTTTTGTGCCTTATTTCAAACTGAAAGGGGACTGTCCATTGCAGAGGAAGGTGATTCAGAGACAGGGTTAAAGGGGAATGAACAGAGGCAGAGAAATATCATTATAACAATCCCTTCCAGGACATGATCAGATGAACTCAATTCTTTCCAATGCACCTCATCTCATAATGATTCCCTTGCTTGCTAACAGTGCAGCAGGTTGAACAGGAATACATCTTAGGAAAACATTTGAGAACCATACTGGAGTACCAGCCAAGTCAACTAAGTGTCGAATTTGTTTTCACTGTCTTTGTCCTTCTTTCCCCTGACTTCTGTCTTTCTCTGTCTCTTTGCCCTCCTTTCATGCTCTGTGTGCAGGTGTATATGTGATTCTGTGTTTGTTTTAGTGACCATATTCTCCTGACTTTGGTTTTTCTAAGTCACACTGCCATCATGAACATTCAAAGTGGTTTTAACTGCAAACTTTCAAAACATATTCATTTCACATTTCATTTTGTATACTAATAGTATATCACATGATGATAAAATTCTTTCTCTCACATAATTCCCATTAGACTAGAGCACTATTGACACAATTCTTAGTATCAGCTTAATTTTTGTGCTCACTTTATGAAAGTGTATTTGTGTGTTATGTGAGCTGGCCAAGTGGGAGATAGAGGAAAACTTTAAAGGAACAAATGTAGGCCATTTTGCTTCCATAGGGATTAAAATGATTCTGAAATTCATTTTTGTGAAGAAAAAATGTCTTAGGTTTGAATGATGATATGATTTTAAGTACTATTTTGGGCTATAGTCAATTTATATATATATATATATATATATATTTTACCTCTATCAGTTAATATCTAACTTCCTTTTGAATTTTGAAAGCTTTTAAATCGTTTCCTGTTACAATGAGGAGACGACAAAGTTGATTGAATTTAGTTTTGATGGTTCATTCTCTTTAAAGAGACAGAGACAGTATATATAAATTTGAGTTGAATTATATTACTTATATTGTTTAATTTCTTACTCCACTAAGCTTCTTGTGTATATTCACAGATTTGTGCTACATAGAAAATATAAAAATATTAATAAATTTATTTATTATAAAAATTTATTTATTATAAAAATATTAATAGGTAATACCTGTGTTAAAATAATTTAAAGTCATTTACAATAGTCACACTATATTCCATCTTTTTAAAATAGCATTAGACTGGGAAAACTCAATAAATTTCATCCTATAAAGCATCTGTATCACTTTGGACAAACTTCATTCAGCTTCTTTTGGGACATGAAATACTTAAGGTTCCCAGGAGTTCAGACTTGCCCAAAGTCATACAACTAATATGCAGCAGAACCAAGGCTGTAGCAGAGATCTCTGAATTCCAAGCTCGATATTCCATCTACGGCATCATGCTGTCTCAGAATATAACAGGTGTCCCTTGCCTTTCACCACCCGTATCATATACCATTAGTAGCAGTCTGAAAATATGATCTCTAGTTGCCATATGAGGCCTCTATCTCACCAAGGGATTTCATGTAAACCAGTATGAAGACCATAAAACTTTATAAACGAGAAAGGTTCCTAAAAGAAATCTCACATATGATCATGAGGACATTTCATTTTCATAACAGCTTAAGTATTTACAATCCAGTGATCAAGATATTGCTCTTTGGTCTTCATAAAGAGCAGCAATGTTTCCCTTCCTGGATTTATCAAGAGGAAAATCAGCTATATAAGTCAATGACCCTTACCTCAATATTGATCTTTGGATAATTTAAAGTACTGATAAATACAGTTCTGGGGGTCTTCAGAGTATCCCTATTTTGTTATTGATCAAAAGGGAAATATCACATTTTCATATCAATCATCAACAGAGGGAATAGAATTACCAGTATTGACAAGACTTATTAAATCACTTTTGAGTCTGAGGAAAAAGCATAATTTGTAGGATTAAAAAAATGAATTCCTGTAATACAAAGATAAAATAAAATAACTTTAGGTTCATACACTAAAAAGACGAAACTACAGAAAGGAAAAAGAGGAAGATGAAGAGGGGCAGAGGGAGTGGAAGAAGAAAGAAGAAAGAAAGGACTGGAAAGTTTGTGTGAACAGTATCTCTAATGAAATGCCATGGAGCTTTCTCGTTATCAGTACATCTCTACAGCTTTGGGACATCTAAGGCATAAATCCTCCACTTACTGCTTCGTTTTAAACTCTGCAGTTTGTATACAAACACTCTCACTGGAGTGACAGTGACTGCTTCAGTTGAGATAAACTAGCTTTGCTCTTGGGTATATAGGCCTTTACCACTTCTGTGCTTACGAGGACTTCGATAAATGTGGATTCACAGGAAGGAATGAGGAAATACAACTGGATGTGGCCTGAGAAAAAATGTCCAAGACAAGCTTTCAAATTTCGAGCTCGCAAGTTGCAGCCTACAAGCGTTCTCCTCTCAGTTCTCAGCACTATAGTTACAGCCAATCCGTGCATTATGTTTTGTAGCATCACCTTTCTCAAAGGCTGTTTTTCTTAAATTGTTTTATAAAAGGCGGTAGTAATATGAAATTTTGACTGTTTTACTGTGGGTATTTTTTCCTGGAAAGTAGAGAAAATAGTATACTTTGTTCATCACAAGCAGGGTACACATTCAAAGGGCTCCTTTGAGCTTTCAGTTTAGAAGCCATTGAAACTGCTGCTGAAAGCAGCAAACTTTCAACCTGTAACACTGATCATAATGGCTACTTGTGTTCAATACTGTAAGCCAAGAAAGAGAACGCTGCTCTTTCTAGTGGCTCACATTAATCAGGCTACTGTAGAGTCTCTTCATTTGCCTAAGAAAAATAAAGAGGGAAAAGAGTGACAAGGAATAGGGTGGGGATCAAAGGCCCTAAGGACTCAAAACAGTTTCTCTAAGATGGAGATCATCCAGGATCCTAGCATAAATGTATTTCTAGTCCAAATGGGTGGTGTCACAGCTGAAACAATCACTTTTCCAGAGATGTAACTTTGAGTATTAAAATAAGATCTTTTTACAAGTTGATAATTTGTGAGAAAAACCAAAGTGGGGGAGAGGCAATGGAAATGCAAATTCTGCTTTGCATAGCTAAGAATAGCTAAAACCCTGGATCTCAGGGGGTTTGTTTGTAATCACATACTGTCCTTTTAGTTTGGGTTTCATTGTTTTATACATTAGTTCTGTTTACATAAGACCAAGTGTTCAACTGACATAAGCTGGTATTAAAATCTGTGATAGATTGCAATTGTGATATACTATTTCTTATTCAAGGAAATTTTACCTTCAATCTGAGGGTGTGCTTCAGTTGGCAAATATACATATAGCTCTGGGTTTGATCCCCTGGACCACATGAAATTGGACATGTTAGCACATGCCTGTATTCCTGTCAGCAGGGAAGTGAAAGCAAGAGGATCAAAAATTTAAATCCTCCTCAGCTACATATTAGGTTGGGGGCCAGTTTGGGCTACAGGAGATCCTTTCTCAAAAAAAAAATAAATAAATGAGAAATAAAGGATGAGGTATCTTGTAATATTTTCGTAATTTTCCCCTTACTGAGCAAATTTGCTATGTCAGAACTGTGCAGTTTGAGATGGTTCATTGAACCACAATGCTGTTGTTTTACTTTTGACCTTGAAGCCCCTACAAAATGCAGTCATAAAATGAGCTGCTTTGCTTTGTGATTCACTTAGAAAAATTACTATTTTTTTTTCAGAAAGTTGGTGGGTTTTCCTCTTTTCATATGTTTACCAGTAGAGCTCCATGCACATATTTCCTAGTAAATATTGATTATTTGCTGGAATTCATTACAAAATGAGGAGTGTGTCCCTGGGACATGGGGGTGGAGGAAACAGTTGCCTTCGAGGCATAACGAAATTTTATTCCTCTCCCTTTTCCCTTTTTTTTCCTAAACAAAACTTAAGAAAAAAATCATCACGTACCCTCCCATTTCCCCCGCCATACTTATCCCTGCCTAGTGATTACATAGGATACTTTTCTTGAGTACATAATCCTCATTAAAAACCACAGGGAGCCCAAACAGGACTTCAGGCCTTACCACTTGTGGCTTATTTGCATTTAGTGTTGTTTGGGAAGTCAAAAGGAACAGAACTCCATCAGAACTGTAGAGTTCTCTCTGTCCTCCCTGCTCATTGTGTAAGTAATGCTTGGAGGCACGGGGACAAGATTTGGGAAGCTGAGGCTGTTAGCCCCCCACCCCCAGTATTTATGTGCTGCCCTTTGTTATGATAACAAAGCTAAGTCTCATCAAAATCGTGTGGCCTTCTCACAGGTAAAATGATGCTTGCTTAGTGATAAGAAATGTTCGCTTTCTAGTATGTATTTTCTATTAGAAAATATGATCAGTTTAGTACGTAGGTCAGTGGTAGAGGTCCTGCCTGCTGTCAACAACGTTCAATCTCCAGCATGCAGCAAACAGCAAATGAAGAAAACCTGACATTGGTCCTGCATCACTGTTGTCTTCCTATTCCTTGCTGATTGACTGATTATCTATCGATATAATTATGTAATTTTCATCAAATGAGTGTACAATTTGGAAATTGAGGGGAAGAGCTTTTAGTTAACAACAACAACAACAAAAAATCCAAATTGTGAGTTCTCTTGGTTCCTGGTGTCCAAAACGAAATTCCTGAAACCATACAAAGACAAGATTATTGTTATTAATGTACTTGTGCCTTCCCAGGAAAAGCACTACCAAAATAGCTATGTTTGAAGGATTTTCTATTTAGAAAACAAACATAAGAAGAATGGGACTCATGGGATCAAAATCACAGAGCTGGCAGGGACCTTCAAGGTTGGCTCAGTCCCCTTCTGGCTGTTCAGGAAAGGGATATCTTGCCTGAGTTTCCCAATCAGGAAGCAAGTAAAAGATCCTGGAAGCCCATCTTTGCTCAGCCTCAACTCAAGGCTCTTTTGCTCATGCCCAGGCACTCTTTGGTTAAGCATCTGTCCCTGCTTCAGCTGTTACAGATAATTTAACTTAGGCTCTTCTTTTACAATTGCTTTCACAGATAACCCAAGGAAAATGATTGCCACCACCTTGTAATTGTTTTTATAACCTCATTCTTCATTCCCAGCCTTTCTCTTGGTACAGAATTGTTGATTTTTAATTTTTTTGTCTATTCCCTCAAAGATCAAGAAGAATAGATTCTGTAGTCTGTATTAAAGGTTTTTTTTTATTTAAGTGCATTGCATTCCACATGACTGATATCCGTAACTGTACACATACCGAAATTAAAAAAAATAATTAAATAAATGAAATAAAAAGTTACCGAGAGGCTGGCTGGACTCAGAAAATGAACAGGTGCATGGGATAGCCATCGGAATCTGTAGCCTGGCCTTCAGGCTGATCCAATATCACACTAGGATCATTTGCCCTGGGCCACAGTAAGCACAGAGCCATCATTATGGGGCAGCCACCAAATATTATCCTGTCTACAGCTATCACTCACAAAAAATCTGGGCTTTTCCCAGTCTTTCCTCCCCCTGGATGCCTTCCATTTGCCCTCCATTCTCACAGGACCTGCTGTCCTTCTGTGTAGGTTAGAACGACCTGTTAGTGTGGTGATCCTGAGAAACCAGCCTGGGACGTGTCCACCTTGGCCCCGAGGGCATGTTCCTAAGCTTTGTTAATATGTGACACTAATTGACCACATAAGTTAGATATATTAACACACAGTTGTTTCTTGTATGTTCTCTCATTGTCTGTGTGTCTACAGATTGATTTGCAACAGCAATTTACACATGAATAAACAATTTGGTTTACATATTTCAATTTTCATGCATGATCCATGAAAGAAGTTTTATAACTCTCTTTAAATGTCCTTTGGTCATATTTTTTAAAAGGTCTCAAGATGAGAGGCCCCAGCATACAGAATGAAAAGACTATAAAAAAACGCTTCAGAACGCTTGACATAAAACTGATATATGATGTGATAACATTTCTAGGAGAAACCAGGACCTCATTCATCATGAAAGACACTCCTTGGCTAAGTTCCATGCTGTTTGCTGAGGAAACTGTCACATTGCATATTGTCACTCCCAGTAAGAATGGAAGAGAACTGTGGAAGCAAACATTATAAGTAAATGAGTTTTACCAAATACACTACTTTGAAAAACTTCAAGCAGTAAAGTTCCCGTCAAAGGCCCTATTATGGCTTTGGTTTTATTTACTACAAAGTAAGAAGGTGAGCCTGTAAATCTACACTTTTATAATACAAATTCCTTTTCTTTTTCTTGGTGCTAAATATTGTGTAATTGCTACATGTGCCAGAGTTCAGCTTACAATTGATGAACACTAAGAAGCTAGAAATAATAATATTTCATTAGAATGGTGACTGATTTTTTTTTCCTGTCATAGCGGGTTTCTAATTTTCTCAGAAGGCATTTCCCTTCAGAGGGTAAAAAAATACAATTTAAAATCATCTGAACTGATAATAAGAGCCGACAACATTCATTCAGCATTTGTGTGCAATTGAAGGGAGGAATATTAAAAAAAAATCAAACAATGCCTTCCCTTTTCTCACCCCCATGTCTAATCAGCCACCATGTTCTGCCAAGTCTTCTCAGACAGTCTTTTTGCATCTGTTCCTTTCCATTTGCTGTCATGCCACGGTAACTGCAGCCTTCTCGCAGCTCACCCTTGGTTTACTTTGAAAACCCCTGGGGTATTCAATCTGCTTGCTCTTGTCCATCTTTGGCTATCATATTCTGCTGGAAATGCAACTTGCTTCAAAGAATAAGACAAAGATGTGGAAAGCATCCTTCCATTGCTTCTTGAAACAAAATAGAACTCTTTTGCTTTAAAACTAAATTGAACTTCTTGGGACTCCAACTCCCTTTCTCAGGCTTTACCGTCCACAGCTCTTTCACGTGCAACCCTCTCTGCAAGCAGTTTCATGACTGTTCACGCCACAAAGCCTGGTGTCTTTATTGTGACAAGCGTTTGCTCCTGTCTGCACACCGACGGGGGTGCACTCAACCCGTTTCCTCTCCCACCGCACCTTCTAGTGAAATGTTTCAAAAGAAATAAAGAAATGAAATGTCTGTGGTAAACACCAAGGTAAGAGCAAGTTTACTTTTTACCACTTCCATAAGTACGATTTCTTTTTAAAAATCATTTTCCACTCACTCTCCATAGCCTGAAAAAAATTTGTTATGCTGATCCCCTTTACAGCTAAGCCCCACGTTTGGGACCTCAAGATTGTCAGGGTATCCCTTTCATCCTTTCTCAATAGAAAGGCTCTAGCAGCTGCTTCACATAGAGCTGGCCCAGCCAAATGACTTGCTATTTTCTGGGGAGTATGTGAAGTGGGGACTGGATTTCCTGGTCCCCGCTGTGTGCCGTGACTATGTTGATGAGCCATAACAAATCAGACAAACTGCAGATTTTTGTCTCGTCTGATTTGGCTGCACTCAGATAAAGTTTCTATTTTACTAGGTTCAATGACCTTTCCCCTTCTGCTGTCGTGTTTTTCCCCAAACAAAGAACTTTCTTCCACGTGACTATTGTTAGTATTTGAATTAACAGTAAATTCTTTATCATCTACTCCTGTTCCCTGTGGTGACTTTTTGTTTGAAAGTCCCTCAAAGGGCTGGTAATTTTCCAGATAATATTTATAATCCCAGAAAGAGACCATTTACCATAAAAAGATAGTCTAACATTGACATATTGACAGAAAAGTCCTTAGGAATCACAATAACTAAACTCAACTACATAGGACACAGTGTCTTAATAACAAACAGGGCAACGCCACTGGTTTCAAAATCATGATCATTTGACAAAATAAATACAACAATTTATAATACATATTATAAAATACAACACTTTATCTTCACATATTATTACAGCTACCACAAACTGTTTGAATACATCAACAGTAAACCTGGATTGCACATCTGTGACTGTAACTTGGGGCCATGTCAGGTTAAAACACCAAACACAATTTTAAAACTTGTTTGCCACTTACATGTCGTCATAATTCATGGAATATGTTTGTTTCTCTGTGAAGTCATCCTGCAACTCAGTCATCTTAATAGTCCATGTAAATGAACTTATAAGACTATTTTAAAACACTTCATCTTCTCAATGTTTCCAGACTGAATGGCTTAACTAGCATATGTTTTCAAAGGGTCACAACACTGGAGGTATCCACTGGTAAGGTAAGGGGAAATACAGATAGAATAAATATATAGAATTTGGGATTGGTGATTGGGTGTTGCTAGTGAGCAGAAAAGTGAATTAGGGAAGCATAATTTGTCTCTCCATGTGTTAAAATACTCATGAAACTTTTGGAGGTGTCTTAGCCTTGGCTTTGCATACTAATCGCATTGATTTCCATAGCAAGTGATACAATGTGTATTAAGAATATTTGTATGCCGGGCAATGGTGGCACATACCTTTAATCCCAGCACTCAGGAGGTAGAGCCAGGCGGATCTCTGTGAGTTCGAGGTCAGCTTAGTCTACAAGAGCAAGTTCCAGGACAGGCTCCAAAGCTACACAAAGAAACCCTGTCTTGAAAAACCAAAAAGAAAAAATTTTTTTTGTAAGCCAAAAGGAACCATATATTTAAACTTTTTATTTTCAATAATATGCCATCAAAATGTCACTGGAATATAAAAGCTTATATACAAATATTCATAATAGTTTTCTTCTTAAACATAGTCAAAGATTAGAGTTAACTAGGATGTTCATCATCTGATGAATAAATAAACAAAATGTGGTATATTTTCTTTGGACATGCATCGAAAGAATGTTATTCAGCCACAACAAAAGAACTACAGGCTTCAATGTGAGGTGAAAGTGTATAATAGGTGAAAGTAATTAGCAATAAATGATCACATATTATATGTGATACCACTCATGAGTAATGTAAATAATAAGGCATACAGAATCAAACAGTAGAATAGTGGCTATCAAAGGCCGAAAAGAAGGAATGATGGAGACTGACTGCTATACAATGTGGAGTTTCCTTTGGGGAAAATGGAAATGTTCTAAGATTTGGAAGTGGTAATAAATGCATAACCTCTTGAATAGACTAAAAATCACCAAGAACTAAATTTTATTGTATGTAAATGAAATCTAAACCTGCATTTCAAAGGCATGAAGTGATAGCGTTTAGCAAAGACATTGTGCAGCATATCACATGACTGACAAAGCAAACGAATCAAAGAAGCGTTCTTTCCTGTCCCAGATATTAAAATTATTTCAGAAAGAACATGAAGTATATATATTTGCCGTCCTAGTTCCTTCTTCCATCCACATCAACCTCTGCTCACAGTGATAACATGGACTTGCTGGTTGCCCTGTATTGAGCATATATACTGATTCAAGTAAAACAATAAGTTCATTTGTTTAAAATAGCATCTACTTTTAACTATGATGTGCAAGTTTGATTTCTTATTTATTTAACATAACCTGGAATAGCCAATGTATTTAGACTTATCAGTACCATCTTTGATCATTGTGATCATTGTGACCTATAGATCACATCAGAAAGGTTTTACTTAGGCACTAAGGGCAACTCCAGAAGAATGTGTACTCCAGAAACATACTATATCCAAGCGTAACTATCAAGAAGAACTAAGATTCATTTGGATGTATAAAGTGCATGCAGTCTTCCATAAGTCTAGACACGTGGTACTCAGAAAAATCAAGGAAATTTCTATATATTCTTTTTATCTTACCATAAAAATATTAAAATTAATTCCCCAATTATTAAAAATTAACATCCTAAAATTGAAAAAGAAGCTATATCCTGAAGACCCTTATTACAGAGATGGAGTAAATTTTTGCCAAAATATTCATTTTTCATGGGAACACCTAGCAGACAGTGAGTGCTTTAGTCACTTACTTGCAATTTCATGTGATAAGGGCAAAATATTAGTCATATGATGAAAAAGGTTGTATGGCCATACAGTAACAAGGCTGTTTCCAATTATCTAGAAAGTCTTCAGTTCTCTACATTCCTTTGGGTAGACTTAGCCACAGGAACATTGGAATACAAATATTATTCCTTGATTTGTTTCCAAGAGAAGCAATTGAATCACAGAATGGAAAAGACAAGAACCAAAAAATAACTGGCTTTTTCTTCAGGATACAGTTAACTTATTCAGATAGTACATATCTACTTTTGTGAAGCCTATGACACTTCTTTTATGAGGAGAATGAGACTCTTCACTCAACATTAAAAACCATTAATGACTTTTCATGTTGGATGCTTTTATTTCCTATCCAATGAAACTTAGAAATTGGTGTGTGTGGGGGGGTTCTAGGAAGAAGGCTCAATAGGCAAAGCATAAGCCTTGCAAATATGAAGATCTGAGTTTGTATTCTACAGAACCTCTAATTTAGGAGATCACAGGGCAGCAATCCTGAACTAGAAAGCAAAGTTGCAATCCCTGGGAGACCTTGCCTCAAGCAAAAAGATGGATGGCATCTGCTACCTGAGGTTATCCTTTATCTTCCACACTCAGCTATGTATGAGCATTTGCACACACACAGACACATACATACAAAGTTAAAGTTGCTATTATTTTAGATGACTTGTAAATAATGGTATTCTTCCCCAAAATGCTTTAAAGAAAGATATAGTACAAGCAAACCTATGTCATGAGGCTTACTTTAAAAATAACAATAACAACCAAAACACCCAAACAATTACATAATGATGAGTCGGTTTTTATATGTTATAATAAAAAGATAGGATGTTAAAAAGATAGAATGGATAGATGGAAGAGGCTATTTCATCTTTACGTTGGTCTTTATCAAGGAAGAATGGATCACAGAATGAGAAACTATAAAGTTCACATAGTCTAGTTTCAGGACTGATCCATAAGTCTGCATTTTCTAGATGACTGGTAACATGAGTAGATGTTAATGGTTTTACTACTCAAGTACTTTTGATGTGTTTGTTTGTTTGTGTGATAATTAGCAAATGTATATGAATACCTATGAATATATACACACACTTAGGCAAGTCAAGCATGTATTTGGTATAAAATTTGGACTGACCAAAAATATGGGATGTATAAATTCATAGAAATTCATGTTGCTTTTCAAAATAATTTCTTGAATTGTAGAAAGGCATTTTATAACTTATTTCAAAATAGAGTGTCTTTTGTGACATGGAGATACATATGTATGTGTCTATTTTTTTTCAGTTGTGGGAAGTGTACAGGAAGTAGGTGAGAACATTCAACGAAGGTCTTAAGAGGAAATGACTTTAGATGCTTGCCTGGCTAAGGCACCTGGAAACTTTAAAAAACTTGATGCTAATTTGGTATGCAGTAAGTATACTTGAAATGTATCTTAAATCTGTCGTCTGGTTTCACGATCTCCTATGCAGAGATAGTGGTAGATAACAGAACAAAAGCAAATGCAGTGTGTAAAGTCAAAGGAAAGCCAGCATCCGAGAAAGAGCTGGGAAATGTGACAAACTTCAGACTGCCCTTGTTAAAGATGTCACATTTAATTACAAAGAGTAGTACTGTGTTTGGCTAATGCTTGGATTTGTGTATTTCAAATAAATTTAGTGTGATTTAACTTTATGTTGGCTCTACTTTATAGTAAAATTTTAATCACCGAGTAGATTAAATTCTACAAAGCAATAATAATCTCATATAGCTTATAATCATTGAGAGATTGTAGCTTCAAGTATAATGTATTAAATATAATTATCATACTTCTGGATCAGGACACAATGAAACAGGAAGTGCAAAAGTGATATTTGCCCAGTTATGCCTAATCTACTCTAAGTGGATAAATTATATGAAATAATATAAGCAAATCAAACTGGATTTTACTCCACTACCCCTTTTCTCACTGCAGTGAAATAAAGTATATGTTAATGGTCTTTAGTAGAAATTTCATTCTATTACTTTTTCAAATTTTTATGCTAAATTGACATTATATAAGATAATATACTTACAGTTATTTCTCTTAGTTTAACTATAGGGCACAGATAAATAAATGAGTAATTTTTGTTTTGTTCATCTTTACCCTTCATATATTTCAGTATGCTACAGTTTTCTACTTGTAGCCAGTTCCATGTCTCCATATCTGCATTTACCAGTTGCCTTAGAAAGATAATGATCCTTAGATAAAATTTTATTTGAATATGAAATATAAGATAATATCAATAAATTATAAAATTAATAAACATTGGTGAACGTGTTTTTAAAACTAGGAATCATCCAAAAACAAAATTAACTATTTGGAACCCATGAACTATATAAGACAATTATTCACAAATTAGAATCTTTATTTATGGTAAAAAATGGAATTTATTTGGTCATCACTTTCATTATGGCTTACACATAATTTTTCATCATAACAAATTATTCAATGCGAAGTTTTATCAATCACCTTAAATATGCTATGAATTTTGAAATGTGAATTCTTAGCATCTGTGTTCCTAAAACTTCTCAAATCTTTCCAAATATGAAATTGATATTAATATAGAAATGTTCAACTATATTTCCTCCCTTGAATCATTTCTAAATTAAAGCAGTATTAAAAATTGAAATCTTGGAAGGGACTATAATTAAATTATAGTACTCTTGCTTTAATGAAATCGTGGAAAGAAATAAAGAGTGAAACAACTAATTTTGTGATTTTTTTTTACGCATTGTGAAACTTTAAAATACATAAGGCCAGTCAGACAAAGACACATGGGAATGATAAGGACTGTGTGTAGATGTAGACCAAACAGGTAATGGTGAAAAACTAGAAAAATAAGTCTATGGCTAGCTGTTGTTATGGTTTGAATATGATGTGTTTCCTGCAGGCTCATGTATTGAAGCTTTGTCCCTAGTTTATGGTGTTATTTTAGGAAGTGATGGAACCCTCTAAAACCACGAGGCAATGTAAGAGCATCTTCCCTTAAATTGCTTTTATCAGGTATTTTGGCATGATGATGTTAATCTAACAGAAAAACACAAGATCTAACAACAAAAACATTCTAGAAAGTCTTTGAATTAACAAGTTTGATAGGCCCTCACATAATGCTATCATTGTAGAATTCTAGAAACCATTCAAAAAGGTACATATTGAAGTGTGATTTATTTGGCACTTTGCCAAAATAAAATTACATCTAATAGGATGAATATCAATACTAACCATTTATTGGTAATCATAAGGCCAATAATTTCTAATATGTCAGACTTATATTCCTGTTAAGTTTAGCTTGGTCCAAATTGCTTTGATTTAATTATGAGCCAACTATGCCTCTATAGATCTCTTGACACAAAAAGGAACAATTTAAAGATAGATCAGATTTTCAAATGTTAATTAGAGCAGAAATATTCTAGTTATTGAAATAGTTTGCTGAGTACGCATCTTTTCATCTTATCCAAACTCTACTTTGAGAGTTGTATAGTGTTTCCTCCGCAAACTATCATGTATTTCTCCAGGAGATGATTACAGACTCTAGCCCTTGCATTTCCAGACTGACTCTTTCACTGCTCTTCCTCTTTTAGTCGTGCAATGAAAACAAATGATTTTAACTTACTTAGACTAGCGTTTTATTTTTATTGAAAATATTTTAAATATTTTAAAAGCTTTCAGTAGTTAGAGGAAAGAGAAGGACACGGAGGATGCCAGTCATAACTGATCACTCTAACTGAACGGTAGAAGTCTGTGGGAAAATTTCCAACACATTACCAACCTATTGATAATGTATTCTCACTTTTGCATGCAATGAGGTGACTAAATTGGCTAGGATCAACTGGGGGTTTTGTTTTTCTTGTTGCATTTGGCTGCCCTTGAAGGACACTTGGAATTCATAACTTGCAGCAGAATGGATCTGGCAGAGGCTTGAGTACATGATCCAAGAGAAAATTTGGGATGGATAGTTCACTGAAGCAGGAAGACGACTGGCTGGCTGGTTGATGGAATGACTGAATCAATGAATGAATGATTTAAAAATGAAGTAGATAATCATAAAAAAATGAGTAAATAACCATCAACAGGCTGAAGATGGAAGCAAAGAGAAAAGATGTTGATTCAAAAATGATTTTAAAATAGTATTTAAGCACACAGTCTCTATGTTTTTATAATTTTTAATTTGTTTCATTTTCAGATTATTTTTTAGAATGATTGAGATTAATTATTTCTAACGATACCCTCAGATATATATCGTGGGCAACTAAAATTTTAGGCTTAGGGCCAAATTACAATTACAAGTTTAGAGCAGCAGTTCAAAATTGGAGATTATTTAGGGGCTATTTGGCAGCATTTGAAGAAATCAGTGGTTGTGAACCACAGTAAGGATGGCTGTTACTGGCATCTAGTTGGTGGAGAGCAATGATGATGCTGTCATTTCTGCAGTACACAATGCAGTCTCCAACAACCAAGGATGATTCAAGTATCCATAGCCACAGAGTAGAAAACCCTGGCTCAGTGGGCATTGACAAATGAATGCCTTTGACCTCTACTATCCCACAGTGTCATGTAGTATTTCCTGACTAGTGGAATGATTTTTGAGATACTTAAGTACCTCCAGAATAAACTCATACCCCTGAGCTTTAATGTTTTCCCACATCATTTAACTGGTGTTCAAATCCGCAGTCTTAGTTCCCTTTTTCTTCTTAGAGTCTGAGTTAAAATATATGCAAATGGAGGCATCATTCTTAGAGAAATATTCTAGAGATATTTATTACAAGAACCCTTAAAATAAAAATATGCAAAAATAAAGTAAAACAAAAAATTCTCACAATTATTATTGAGTTCATTTTATGTGTCCAACGGTTATTGGGCATGGGGCCCGACATGAAGCGTGGTGACTATACCCAGTAAGACTCCATTGAAGAGGACTAGTTTCTCTTTTACCAGCAGGTATCAACCAGAAAAAGCTTCTTGGTTTTGGGTGATCGGATCCCATATTCCTTTTCCCCTTCCAGTGCCGGGATCCCATGGAGGCCCAGCCGGCCTGTTGTGTCTGAAAAACACTGTCTCCGGGGAGCCATGCATCACTCCTGGCTCTTAGAGTCTTTCTGTCTCCTCTTCAGTATGGATCCCTGAGCCTTGAGGGCAGAAGTTTGATGAAGACATCCCAGTTAGGGCTGAGCGTCCCAAGGTCTCTCACTCTCTTCACAGTGTGGGACAAGAATTTTTATGGGCCTCCTTGGAATGTAAGCATTGCTTGTGCTGTATCCGTCACAAGTTACATCCCTGCTTAAATCATGTTGAAGAAAGACAGCTCTTGTTTTCATTTTTAAAGACGTTTTTCTTATTTGGAGTAGTAAAAGAGAGCCTACTTGCGTTGGAATGTTTGCTTCTTATAGTCACGATCAGATCACTCCATTCATAGCTGTTATTTCTGCTAAAGCACTGTGACAGTTAACCTTGGTAGTCAATTTGATTGGATATGGAGGCAATTGAAACGCATGTCTTCGCACAAGTATGTGAGTACATTTTCTTGAAGGGGTAAGTGAGGGGAAAAGACCTTCTTAGCTGGTTTGCACATGCCATCCATCATTCATTTGCAACAGAAAAATGTGATATTTAGAATGAAGATGCAATTCTGTAACCACAAAATGTAAAAATAAAAAACATTGTTACTATTATTGTTGTTGTTATTGTTGTTCATGTGCCTCTTGCAGCACTTAATAAAACAAATGTACTACGTATAAAAAGCATAAAGAACAATTAAATACAATTTGCTTGTTTAAGAAATCTAATACATATCTCCAAAATATGTTTAATCTATTTACATAATAAAATTATAAATGAACATGTTACTTCTTACAAACACCAGTAGCAAGGCTAGTGATACATATAAACAATTTCCAGGGGCAGAAAGGATCACTTTTACCAGAAAAGAAAAAGACTCAAGAAGATCACATAATTTTTATCAACACTCACATTAGGGTATATCTTACCAGAAATCACAAAATGCTAGAAATTAAAGGGATTGTTTTTCACATTTTATTTTACACTTTTGGAATTTGAGGCTGATGATGAAAATTATTTTTAATATCGCTTTTTGTGCTTTTCCGAGACAGGTTCTCTATGCCACAGTTCCAGCTATCCTAGAACTGGCTCTGTAGACCAAGCTGGCCTTGAACTCAGAGATCCAGCTACCTCTGTCTTCAGAGTGCTGAGATTAAAGGTGTGGACCACCACCACCTAACTGAGATTATTACTTTAAAATAATGTAACACAGAAAGTCGTTCACATTGAGGAATTGAGTGTTTCTCATATAACAGTCAGAGATGCTTTCTAGAAGCTCAATTACTTGGGAAAATTGTTCCATTGATGGATATATGCTAAATCTATAGTTATTGCCCTGACAAGAAACAAAGACTTTTTTTCTACAGAAAACCATACAATTCTCCAGTCAGGTATCTATTGTGGTAACAGTGAATACATTGATTTGCAACATTTATATTTGCTATTGTTTTAGTCTGTGTTCTCTTGCTATGAAGAGACACAATGACCACAACAACTCTTATAAATGCAATAATTCAACTGGAGGCTGGCTTACAGTTTCAGAGGTTTAGTCCATTATCATCATGGTGAGGAGCATGGGCACATGCAGACTGACTTAGTGTTGAAGTAGCTAAGAGTTCTACATCCCAATCCACAGATCCACAGGCAGCTGGTAGGGAGAGAGAGAGAGAGAGAGAGAGAGAGAGAGAGAGAGAGAGAGAGAGAGAGAGAGAGAGAAACTGGTGTGGACTTTTTGAAACCTCAAAACCTACTCCCAGTGACACACTTCCTCCAACAAGTCTATACCTCCTAATACTTTCTAATACTTCTCAAATAGTGCTACTCCATGGTGACTAAGCATTCAAATATATGAGTCTGAGCCTACTGGCGGACATTCTTATTTAAATCACTACAAGTATAAATAGTTATTATACTCCTTTAGCATTAATTAACTTCTTCCACTCAGTGATTGACATGTTTTATAAAACTGGAATCATTCACATGTCTGATCTTAGCTTAGGAAAACCTTGAATAGTCATTAGGTTCATCATATTCAACAGGCCTCTCTGCAACCAAATGCTAGAAATTTGCCTGCTATTTACAATGGAGAGGCCAATAATTTGATAATATTGTCTTGTCAAACCTTTCTTTTGTTTTCAAAACTACTCCAGGCTCTATATTATGGGAATATACAACTTAGGAAAAGTCAAGGTGTTGTCATGGTACCATGGTGACATCTGGGCCCAAGCTGCTGCTGAGGACCTTGTCTTGCTATAGCTGGGGTCTATGTTGATATCCACAACCTATGTTACCAATGGGTGCCATGCGAATCATGTATGTTGAAATCTGAGGGCCATGCATAGCCAGCCCTTCCCTTCCATGGCTCTGGGAGGTTTGGCCTTGCTCCTCATGGGAAAGCTGGTCCCACCCCTCACCAAGGGCACAGAAGATCTGGTTCCACCTCTCATCTGAGGAGCCAGTCCCAGCAGAGGCACTCACTGAGCAACAGCTACCACCCAGGCCCACATCTAGGGCCTTGAGTTGCCCTACCCCAACATCTATGTCATCTATGACCTGCTGGAGCATGTAAAGGAACCATTCCTGTGGAAACATAGCCACAGAGTCACCATGACTCAGTACAACAGCAGGACATAAGAGAGGAGATTTGGTGAGGGTCAAATATTGATGGTATACCAGAAGCCAGAGGCCTTGAACCTGAACAAGAGTATACTGCATGACACACTGTAGCTACCAATGACACTAAGACGAAGAAGTGAACAGGTGGAAAAGATGGAAGAGCAGAGTGGGTTTTGTTGTTGCTTTGTTTGTGTGCTTTAAATGAACTTTTCTAAAACTTTTCTTTTGCAGGGGGACACTGGAAAAGGTGGAAGGCTGACACGTAGGGACTGGGAAATGAGTGGGACTTTGGTGCATGATGTGAAATTCCAAAGAATCTATTGAAATATGTTTTAAAAAATGAAAGAAAAGGTCAGGATGTTGAGAATAGTCATGCATGTTTGCTAGTGTTTTCTTATATATATTTTGAACAATTTGGTCACACTGAATTTGTTAGTATTAAATCCTTACTTGAGAATATAATCTACACCTTTGAAGATCTTAGATGGAAAACTATTTGACCATGAAAAGTTCTAAAATAGAAGATATTGCTCTCATTCTTTGCATATAACTAAATAATATCAATAGCAAGACAATAAAGTAGTAGCAAAAACTGATTTTCAAGAACATACTGGCTTTTGGAGGACTGTCTAGACCCAGCCCTTCAAGGTTTACCAAAGTACTTGAATGTCACAAATATTTTTTCAAATGCTAAATATTCCAAAAACATATAATATCCATTATCAAATGTAAATTAATTTTTAATAATATGAGAACTAGCTATATTTTATATAATAATGTTAAATGCAGCTTCCAAATAGGGCAAAAGTAATTTGAGTAACACGAAAGCCCTAGAAAAACACATTTTTGTTAAAAATCAATCCTTACTTGAATAAAATTCCGTAATTCATGAGCAGCCATATTATTATGATATACTATATTATATACATTTAAAGTTTAGATTGTGTTCAGGGGCTTCTTTTTCTATCACAAGGGTCATACTTCGTTTATTCACTTTTTATCTTTATATTTTTCTTTTTGTTGAAATATCTTTCTTTTCTCATAAATATATCCTGATTATAGTTTGCCCTCCCTCTACTCCTCCCAGTTCCTCCCCACATCCCCTCCCATCTGGATCTGCATCCTTTCTGTCTCTTATTAGAAAAGAACAGGCTTCTAAGAAATAACAGCAAAACATAACAAAATAAAATATGAGCTAGAACAAAAAGTATCACATAGAAATTGGACAAGGCAAACCAACAGAAGGAAAAGAACTCCAAGAGAAGGCACAAGAATCAAAGACCCACTAATTCCCACACTCAGGAGTCCCATAAGAACACTAAACTGAAAGCTATAATACATACACAGAGGACCTGGTGCAGACCTGTGCAGGCCATGTGCATGGCTACTTTAGACTCTATGAGTTCATATGAGCTTTGTTCATATTTAGATTTAGCAGGACTTGTTCTCTGTCCCTTCTGTCTCTTACATGCTTCCCACCTCCTCTTCCACTGGGGTTCCCTGAGTTCTGAGGGGAAGGATTGGATGGAGTTTTCCCATTTAGAGTTCTGCTCAATCTTCATACTTTCAACTTAATTTATACAGGTTTGAACTTTATCATTTTCCTCCTCAGAACCAATCTGTATTATGTCTTATACTTAGAGTAACATATTTAGTATTTCAAGGAACCCCAAAATAATATGGCTCAGCTTTCTGTATTTGAGTAGGCAAGATTGATTTTAAAATATTTCAAAAATGATCAGTTCTGAGTAGTTCTGAGGGCTTAGCTCTAGGTCCTCAAGAATGGTTACTGAGCTATCATTTAAAGACATTAATTGCTCACTAAAGTATGGTTGGATAGTAGAGGTTTTTGTTTTCTTTATTTAACGATTTTATAAGATATGAATGATATGGGTAAAATTGCATAGTTGTAGGAGGGAAATGATGATTGCAGAAGTGAAGAACTGAATCCTAAACCACACATTTTCAAAATTAGCATTCAAACCTACAAGTACCTAGGAAGCTAACTCCACTGCTCCACTCATTTGTTTTGCTTCCTTGCCATTAATAAGCAAATAATTTTTCATTCTGAATCCTAAAGTGGGAGTAAGTGTGATTATGCAACTGATCCAGTTTAGCTAGTATTCCAATAGGTCAATTCAATGATTAAAGTCATTCATGAGAAGAAATGTTCTTCTAGACTATTTATAAGAACTCTATAGTCTCATTTGGAATCTAATGGTTTTGCTGGAGTAACTCTGTAATATTCTCCCAATCTAGTAACAAAATAGTTCTAAGAATGCAACTTCCATTTCTATATATATAAGTCAAGTTTCTATAATCATGACATTTAGAAAATTAATTTGTAAAGATAAGATATTTATTTTTGGCTGACAGCTTAAGAGGACCATGATCAGTTAGTTGGTCCACCTAATTTTAGGGCCACGACAAAGTACCTCTTATGGAAGGAGCGTATGACATAACAAAATTACTCAATATCTCAGGGCCATAAGGTGAAATAAAAATAAAGAGTCTCAGAATGCCACATACCTCATCAAGTGCACATCCCCAATATTATAAAGACCTTAAAGCAGTTCCTACCTTTTTAAGTTTCCAAAGCATCTCAGTAGCACTTAACTAATGACTGTATCTCCAAATTGTGGGCCTTGGGAGGAAATTTTAAGACCTGACATATAACATCATCAATTGTTTGGGTCTGTTTTCTTGCCTACAGGCCATAGTACTGGTCTTCAATTCTCTCCTCTTGTTCACTTGGTAAAAACACATCCAGCTTTATCTTTTTAAAAGACTTTAAATTTTCAGTTGCCTGACCCAAATTATTTGATGGTATCCAAGTTGATTTAATAATTGGTGTGAAGGGTAGCTGTGTGTGATGTATGCAAGTGTACACATATGCAGATGCAGGTGTGTTTGCCTGCACATGTGGATGTGGAAGCCAAAAAAAGGATGTTGGCTATCCTGCTCTAACATCCGCTTGCTTTATTCTCTTGGAAGAGTTTTTCTCCAGTAACCTGGAGGTAGGCTAGTAGCTGGCAAATCTCAATCATCTTCCTGTCTTAGCCCCTCACAGTATTGACATTACACGTGCAGGCACTGTTATTGTTGGTACTGGGGATTCAGATTTGTGTTCCTCTACTTGTTACTTTACCCACTAAAATATTTCCTTGCCTCATTTATTTACTTAATAATTATTACCTGCTTTGTCCATGGTGTAGGGTTGTGTGAAGACATTTTCATACAAGTACATATTAGATATAAAGGACAGCCTTTCCTATATTCTTTTAGCTCCACTCTCACCTCCCATTAGTCCTCTCTATTCTTCTTGACAGTATCATACTAGATAAAGTATATCATCTAGTGCTTACAAGTATTGGGCTCTCATATATTCTAATTTTATTTACCTTGGTTTCTTAATGTTCAGTACTTAGTTCAGTGAGACCAGTGTATTCTTTCTCACTAAATCATCGTGCAAATGTATTTTATTAACTAGTTCAGAGTTCTGTTTAACTTAAATACTCAGGCATTTCCTGCCCCTCAGTCCTCATTTTGTGTACTTACTTTCCCCTCTCCATCTCATTTCTGAAATGTCAAAGCATTTAGTATCTGTGTGGTATATCCTGTGTGGGTCTCATGTCTGTGGGAACTTAATCTTCCCCATTCTGTAATTTGTTGTCCTCCAGCTATTAAAAACCTCCCCCATTCAGAGATAATGCTGTATTTCTTTCCAAAAGCCAAGCTGCTTACATATAGTTTACACTCCATAAGTACTTGCTAAAAACAGCACATGAACAAACCAAATAAAGAGGCAGCTTGTAACATAAAGGACTTAATATTTCCAAATATGTTCAAGTATATGGGATAACAAAATTGAGCAGCACACTTTGAAAGAATGTAGTTCATAGTTATGCATTTCACAAAGTAGAAGAGATAGTTTTGAAAAGTAGATCTTGCTCTGGAAATTCTTGCTGTATGTATTGTGATAGTTCAGATTTCAATTTTTTTAAAATAATTCAAAGAAATAGTTTATCATTAGTGTTCTAGTTCATATTTTTTCTCCTATCCTTCCTGTAAAAGAGATAAGAATTTAAAATACTAGTTTGAAAGCTTTATTTATTTATATATGTGTATAATTTATATACATATATGTGTATATGTATGTTTATGTATGTATAAAATTTTTCAAATCTACAGCTCATTCTTCCTACAACACTTACAAAAAGAATCACTGTAAACTTTCATAGTAGCCTGACTTAAGGGTAAAATAAACATTCAAATTTGTTTCCAACTTCTTTTACCTAAAGTTGAAAACCATTTGCTTGAATTTTGGCTTGTATAATATTTCAAATGGAATATATTTCACTTGGGAAATATCTGCTTTTTAAAGTTGTTGAAACATTTTCCATTTTGAAGTTCTGTTTTGCTTGCTGTGCCTCCCCCCTTTTCTATTAATACTCTCTCTTTCTGAAGTTGTAGCAAATAACTTACACCCCTATGCTACATGAATGTATGAAAAATAGGTTTTGTTTATGTATATTTAGCATTAAATTATTTGTATTTCTATTAACGTGCTAGTTTTGCCTCATTTTGTATTGTGCATATGTGTGTGCACAAATATGTAAATGTATGTGCGTATGTGCACATGTCTGAGAGAGAGAGAGAGAGAAAGAAAAACTATGACATGCAATGGATTATGTATTTATTATGTATTCTGAACTGAAAGTTAATCTTTTAAAAAACATTTTAAGAGAAATTTCATAAATTACTAACACTTTACCATGTGAAAATGTGACCAGTCTAAAAAGGAAAACCACCTCCTTAGTTTCCTTAAGACGGCATGTTTAACAAAAGGTGTTCCTGTCCGCTTTAAAATGTCTGTTTGGTACAGTGACAGCTGCAGGCATTTTCTTGGTGGCTTTTTTCTTCATCCAACAAATTAAAGAGGACTAAGCTGTTTCAGCAAACAACAAAACTATTTTCTTAGCTCCAAATTCAGGGAAGAATATGGAATGACTTAATATTTAGCCAACTCTAATGTTCAGTGAAACTGTGTTTTATAAAATAAATACACACCAGTGCTGAAATAAATCACCTTTCAAACAGTTTAAAAACAACTGCAAAAATTTTTAATCAAAGACCTTTTATACATTTTCCTTGTATTTGGTCTCCTTGCGTCCCCTTGTGGTCAAAACAGGAAAACACTGAACGTTTTTGAAAATTAAAATGACTTACTTTTTAGTGTATTTTACTCTGTTCTTTGAAATTTTCTTCAAGCACCTTTGTAAATGGATAATGTAATAGGTAATTATAATATAATTTTAAAATCATACTTTTCTTACATGAAAATTTTTAAGTCTTGCATTCATTCAACAGTATAAAGAAAAGTAATTATAGCAATAGTAATCCATAATTATGGTAGGAAAAAATCAAGAAACTTAGTAAGACAAATTGATACACTCCTTCCCACTTCTTGATAAGTCACACTGAAACTGGAATAATGACAACAAATACAAGGAGCTCTCAGTGCACCATGCACAGTGTGACAGAAGAGTTACACTTCCCAAACTTGCTTTCAGTGTGCTTGGGAAGTTTTTGTGGCGAAAATTTATATGCACTAATGGAGCAGAAATTGAGGGCAGGAAGAAAGCCTGGGTGCATGAGCATAACAAAACAGTAGGTATGATGTTAGATATATAAGTTGAGGCCATTCATCTTTGATAATAACTCTTTTAGTGTTATTTATTGTAGAATCTTGTATTGAGTCATGTGCAGAAATAAATAAAAACAGAGATCTGTACCTTTTCAAACCATACCCATGTGGAATTCACAGGTTAAACATCCAAATCTAGGTGTTTAGCCAATGAATCCTACCTTAGTGTTACTACACCTAGGAAAAAATATTATCTGTAAACAGTAATAATCACTGTGCAGTTGCTACTTCAGGAAGTAATTAGTGGTTATTCAGTAAATCTTTTCATATGTAACTGTTTGTTACAAATATAGATCTCTGATGAGATTTTCAACAATTTTATGAAAAAAATATCCTCTCTATCAAAAAAAAAACAACAGAATGAGTTTACATAAAGATTTATTCCATGCTTTATTTGTAAAGATATATAGCTTAACATTTGTTCTTTATGGTTTTTATTTTTGTTTGTCTATTTGTTTTGTTTTTTGCGACAGGGTTTTTCCTGTAACAGCTCTGGCTGTCC
Organism: Microtus pennsylvanicus; assembly: GCF_037038515.1. NCBI lineage: Eukaryota > Metazoa > Chordata > Mammalia > Rodentia > Cricetidae > Microtus > Microtus pennsylvanicus. The sequence goes on along the minus strand of NC_134601.1, from coordinate 79,725,094 downwards.
TGGAACTTGCTCTGTAGACCAGGCTGGCCTTGAACTCACAGAGATCCACCTACCTCTGCCTCCTGCATGCTGGGATTAAAGGTGTGCGACTTCCTGGCTTGAGTATTTTTTTTCTTTTCTTCTTCTTTTTTTCAATACATCATGACCACAGTTTCCCCTCCCTCCACTTCTTCCAGTCTCCTCTATCTCTGCTCCTCCAATTTCCTTCAGAAAAGAGCAGACTTCCCTAGGGTATCAACCAAAAAAAGGCATAACAAGATAAGATGAGGTACAGATCCTCATATCAAGACTGGACAAGGCAACCCAGCAGGAGGAGAAGGGTCCCAAGGGTAGAGAAAAGAGTCAGAGACACCCTGTTCCCAGTCTTAGGAGTACCACAAAAACCACAAGCTGAACAACAATAGTGTGTATGCAGAAGAGATAGAGCAGACCCAGTGTGGGCTCCATGATTGCTACTTCAGTCTCTGTAGCTTCACATTTTTAATGTTTACACAAAAAGAGATATCGTGTGCTTTATAATGGTAAGATTAGATAACATGTGTTTATTATGTTATTATCCAAATTAAATGTATCACCTTTGTGGGTATATGTATGTTGCATTGAGTAGGCATTATAAACTTAGTGGTTTTCTTTATATAATGTTGTTATATACACTTCTTCTCAAATTAGTATGATTTAAATTATATGAAAGCAATAGATATTTCATCGGTATCATACACATTCCAAATATTGTGTGTATTTCCTTGGTATACATACCATAAAGTATTCATATTTATGTCAAGATGTTCACTTTTATATTTATATATAGACTAAAGTATAATATTCCTTATAAAAATCTATCTGAACTCCAACTGATGAGTCGGTTGGTTTCTTTATATGAAAAATGCTGACAACAGAATTCTCATACATATGTTCTTATGTTCAGTAAATTTATTCAAAATACAGTCCTGAAATGTAATTTCAGGATTATATTCTACACATTTATCATTATTTGGTGCTATCAAATTGCTTTTAAAGTTAACTATATACATATTTCTAATATCACCAGTAATGCATAAAATGCTATTTTCTTTTATATTTGAACTTGTTTATTATCTCTTTTTCTACAACTAAGCCTCTAATAGCATCCTTTGTGACCTTTCTAGGTCCTTCACTTTCCTGTTTCACAGTTTTGTAATCACAAACTAACATAAACTTAGAATTGTTGACAATTAACAAGTTAGTTAACATCCACTAAATAATTATTGAATTATTAATAAATTATATCTCTATTTGCATTTGTATTTTAGTAACTCTTTTCAAGCTCCCAATCACAAAAAGTTCATACAGAGGATGATCCCTAGAGGTTATTATTAGGCAAGAGGGTCATCAGAGAGACACCAATCACACCATCAAGAACCTGTCTTTAACCAGGATACTAACTGAAAAGGATAGTTTTGATATTAATTTGTTTGGTTCAACTAAAAGTTAGATAAAACAAGTTATTATTTAAAAAATTAAGGAAAGAATAATCGTGTTTCTTAGCTTATCAAAAATATCCTAATTGAATTTTTATTTACTGAAAAAAATTTAGGATCTTGATATCATCTTTCTGACCACTAGTTTTCATTTAACATATCTGAAGATCACCACATCCTACACAGCTTGGTCCTAGACACTTAACTGGGACAATTGTAGTAGGTGCAGTGGGCTGCGTTCCTGCCGCCAGGCTTCCTGGCTAGCTTATGCCCAAAATAACAACACACAAATTCTATTCTTTTAAACACTGCTTGGCCCATTAGCCTCTTACTGGCTAACTTTCTCATCTTGATTAACCCATTTCTAATAATCTGTGTAGCACCACAAGGTGGTAGCTTACCAGGAAGGATCTTAACCTGCATCCATCTTGGAGAGGAGACCTATGGCAACTGCCTGACTTGGCTTCTTTCTCCCAGCATTCTGTTCTGTCTACTCCGCCTGCCTAATTTTCTGTCCTATTAAAGGCCAAGGCAGTTTCTTTATTAACCAATAGACATATGACCCTCCTGGGCGCCATTTGAAGAAGGAGCTATGGGCAGGCCTGCATTTCGTCCCGTCCCACTCCCTCATGGTTAGCTTTACATCGGACATAACAACACACAAATTGTATTCTTTTAAACACTGCCTGACCCATTAGCTCTAGCCTCTTCTTGGCTAACTCTCACATCTTGACTAACCCATTTCTACTAATCTGTGTAGCACCACGAAGTTGTGGCTTACCGGAAAGGATTCTAGTGTACGTCCATCTTGGGCTGGAGCTTCATTGTGTCTGCCCCAGAGAGGAGAGGCATAGCGGTTGTTCACTTCCCTCTTCCTCCCAGCATTCTGTTCTGTCTACTCCACCCACCTAAGGGCTGGCCTATCAAATGGGCCAAGGCAGTTTTTTTTATTAACCAATGACCTTCTTCCAGCAGACAATGAGGGAGTGAAGAAAGGATAGAAACACAGGCACATATGCAGAGAAGTTGGAATCAAATGGGCTTTGCTCACTGATGGAGTGGCATCTAGTATTCAACACTCCAGAACCTCATTACAGGGGAAGGGTTTAGGTAGTCACAATAGGAGGTGTCTATGCAGGAGCAATCTCATGCTGAAGATATCTGGGGGGAAGAAGCTGCAGCTGAGGCTTTCTGTATGTTCTGGAAACATTCGCACAGAGACTAGGGAAGCCTTTGCCAATTCCCATGGGTTTGAGGCACTGGTGACTTGTCAATACAGTCACTCAGGATTCGAGTGCTCCTTACACAATCATTCAGGGTTTCCATTCCCCACAGAAGCTGGCAACAGAAACTGAAGTAAGTGTGACAGCTTTCCTACACACTGAAACTGATAAATAATTTCCCAAGTCCACTTCCCTTTGGATAAAACAAAACCTTTGTTGTTATTGTGTTTATAATTTTCTCAATTATAATCTCAGGATATCCATAAAGTATACTTTTCTTATTGTAGCTTTATTTTTACATCTAAGTTTATGACAGTTTATCCTGGTTTGACTTTATGGTTGCATATATTTGACTTATAAATTTTACATTTAGGAGATGCTCATCCCCTAAATGTGTTAGTGACATATCCATGGCCAACTCGTTGACATTTCTTATAAAAGATAACGGAGTTTGACATACCATATCATTTTCATGTGTATCAAAAGTAATATTTTTTCATAGAGTAGTTGCTCAATAACTGTGGTTGAAAATTTGAGTGATTAGGCTCTCTTTGAATCTACACGTTTGTAAAGCAATATCTTCCTTTGTAAAATATCAAATCATTGACTTTATTTTGATATAAAGAGCAGAATGACTCACTGATCAGCTGTTGATGGAGATGTTAGTTGAACTGCATTACCCTCCAGCTTCATATTAGACAGTGGATTCCATAAGGGATTAAAGTATTCCTCTAAAAAGGAGTGCAATTTATCAAATGAAACAACATGGCAAGCCAGAAGTCTTGGTTTCTCCTCTGAGCAATTATGGACTGTGCTTGGAAGAAATTCGTATAAATTTAGCTGAATGGGCCTTATTCTCCCAAAGCCAAAGACTGAATCATTGAGCAATTGAGAAAGGAACAGCTTTTAAAGTATAGTGGCTACATTAATGTGGTCTGTACAATTATCTGTCACCTGGGGGCAATTTACTCAGAAAAAAAAAACTAACTTATATTACTAAAGCTGTTATCCCTACTTATATTTCACCCCAATGGCATATAGAACTTGCTAAGTTCCTGTGGATTTCTTCTCCCTAAATGCTGAGAGGCTGGTTGTTAGTTTGTCTCCTCTGCGGTTCCTGGAAAGCTATTGAAGAGAAATTCACAAGTTTAAGAAGCAGTAGAAGCTTACTTTAGTTATCATGTGAAAAATGGGACAATTTGGGAGGTTTGGAGTTGTAGCAATTTGAAAATGTACAACTGCTCATTCTCCTGTCCTCCTCTGTGTAAGCATCCCTTGCCAGTTGCATTCTTTAGTCACTAATTCATGCAGCATGGTTTGCAAGGAACTTTAAAGCAATATTTTTCCTACTGCTATTCCTTACATTTTCATTTGCGGCCTCAATGATCTATGTAGGAAATATTTACTTTGAGGCTTTGGTTTGGCTCAAAAAATGCCAAGTGATCAAACCCAGGCAATGTGTTCATTGATCTCGGCAATGGAATCTTTGGGTGTAGAATAACGTACAGCCTAGCTGATCCCAAAAGATTCTAAATTATGTTCATAGGATTTAATGACCCTACTGTTCTCCCATTTCTAGACAGGTAGAAAGTTCAATTCTTTTTGAATTTCACTTTTTTCCTCCCCATGAATTGAAGACACTAACTGAACTTAGTATGCACAAAGTCTTCCTGAAACAAACAAACAAAAAACCTATAACAAATGGTCATGAATATGCCCTCCAGTACCCTCGGCTCCATGTTGTCTCCTGCTTATTTCCTATTTTGTTTCTATTTCTCACTGAATTTGATTTTCGGTATCTATTCAGATGTTGATCTTGTGTCTCTATGCTGGGTAGCTTTGATTCTCACAGTAAGAAGAGGGTTAGTTTTAAGAGGTATTACTGCAAGGAACTGAGCTGAATGGGGGCAGAGCCACGTTAATGTTGCGGAGCTTTCTCATTTGTAAACTGCAGCTGTGAAACTACTCGATATACATCTTTCTGAGGTCTGGTCTACCGTAACTTACATGCAACCTATGTGACAATTCTGTCTACTTCCTATTAAAATAATAAGCCACATCTTCATGCATCATGTAGGAAAAAATACAGTTTTTAGTTAGTTGGAAAAAATGTATATAGAAAACCATAGAGAAAAAATAAAGCCTTTCCTGTACAAGAATTCATTTTATGAATGCAAAATATGCTACGAACATGCTAATATTAAAGTACATGGGGAAGATCAGAACAGTAAAAAGTAATGGAACTAAGAAACACAAAAATATACATCTTTTCTCTCCCATGTGGAAGCTAGATTTAATTATATATACATATCTAGACATACACACATATGACACGAACAAAAGGAAACTATGTTGGAGAACAAGGAGGACATCAAAGGAGAGGGAAGAAGAAGGATGAGCAAGTCACTGTTATCTTTGGATGAATATATCATAATAAAACTCATTATTTTGTATGCTAACCGAAATTAGTAAAATGGGCTCTAAAGACAAGTTTTGAAACTAGAGGTATTAAATTAAAATAGTCAAACAGATTTCAAAGAAACCACTGCAGTGGTTCACAACCTGTGTACCGCACCCCCTGTGGGAGGTTGAACGACCTTTTTGCAGGAGTTGCATATCAGATATTTATATTATGAATCATAACAGTGGCAAAATTATAGTTATAAAGTAGCAACGGAAATAATTGTATGGTTGGAGGGAGTCACCACAAGATGAGGAACTGTGTTAAAGGGTCACAACATTAGGAAAGTTAAAAACCACTGATTTACCAACTTCTCCTGTACAAATTGCTTACTAGTAGCTTTTGATAAGTAAAAACCTAAATGTCCATGTCAAGTTACACACAATGAGTTCCCTTTTATCTATAACACCTTGATGCATAGCATTCCTTCCAGGTCGTCATGCTGTGTGTTCTCCATTGAGATAATGGGGTGGTTTTAATGAAGGAAACTCCAAAAAGAAACAATAATTTTCTAATAAAGCAAGTAAACATTACACTGAGAGTAATAAGACCAATGAGGTGTTTCCTATAGTAACCTCCTATAACAAATGATTGTTTTCTCTAAAGAATCTATGTGTTAGAAGTTTTATCTCTAGATTTGTACTCATAGACTTAATGGAACCTTTAAAGAAGGGGCACCAGAGCAAGGTCCTTTGGTTTTTCTGTGGGTATTATATTTGCCGGAGTTCACATAGCTCTCTTGAGACCCTTCGTAGTGTAGTATTAGGAGCGGCGGGGCTGCGTCCCCTGCACCCCGGCCGCCTGGCTAGCTTATGCCCCGAAATAACAACACACAAACTGTATTCTTTTAAACACTGCCTGGCCCATTAGTTTCAGCCTCTTAACCCATTTCTAATAATCTATGTAGCACCACGAGGTGCGCTTACCAGGAAAGATTCAGCATGTCTGACCTGGTAGCTGGCTGCATCGCCATCTGCCTCAGAGAGCAGAGCTATTATCTGCCCTGGGAGAGGGGAGCATGGCGTCTCTGAGCTCACTTTCTCTTCCTCCAAGCATTCTGTTCTGTTACTCCACCCACCTATGTTCTAACCTATCAAGGCAAGCAGTTTCTTTATTTAATTAACCAATGACCTTCCTCCATCATTGTAGTTTATAAGACGCTAGCTGTGTAAACATGAGAATCTGAGTTTGATTTTCAGTACCTTTGTAAAAAAAAATAAAGGCAAGATTGGTGACATATGCATATAACCACCATACTGTAAAGACAGAGAGAGCCAGATCGCCTGGCTCTAGCTGGTCAGTCAGCCTAGCCTAATTAATGATCTCAAGGCCAATGAGATACCATATCTTAGAAATCAAGTCGAATGGGTCCTGAGGACCAATCGGTTGTCTTCTGACTTACACAGTGTGTACTGCACACCACAGTACATCCCTCACAGGAGCCTGAGCCAAGGCTCATCCAACCTTTCTCTACAACTCCCTGGTAAGTTTGAGATATGAACCCTTATTCCTTCATACACCCATGCCAGAATTTGCTATTATCCATTTCCCTGACCAGAGAGCAAACCAGCAATGCTTTCCTATTTCAGACCACAAAACTATGAGCTAAATAAGTCTCTTTTTTTCCTCATTAAGTAGCTTGCCTCAAGTATTTCATTCTGCTAACAAAAGCTGGCTAACAGCATGTGAAGCCTAGCTGACTTTCACAGGGAAGGTTAATATGTTAATGTCTCCAAAGGCTTGGATTTCCATGCACATTTTATGGCTCTTTTAAAATTAGTCAGTTGATTTTTCATTTTAGGTTCAGGTCACTTTACAGAGTAAAATAATGGTAAATTTGCACTCATCTTATATAAGTATAAAGTTCATGAACTTGTTTCCACATTATTTCATCTTCCCCGCCTGCAAATTCAATTACTGCAACATCTAATTTCTCTTAGGCTCCATCGCTTCATTACCTCTTGTTGATATATTCTCACACTCCTGCTGCCTTCTTTGCCTTCACGTGTCAAAATGTGCAATAAAAATGGAAGTCCCATGAGTCTGAATTCATTGCCAAAACCCTAATGGTGAGGTCCAGCAGACATCAGAATCCTGGAATTTTCCAGGGTAGCTCTCAAGTCAAACATGATTAAGAAATTGGATTCTGTAGTGCTTCAGTGGCCTGGCTCACTGTAAGAGCCACATGAAAGGAGGAACTAAAATATAAGCAGAGAAAGGGGATTAGTATGCACTGGCCATTATGTATATGTTAATTAAAATTGCAAGAAGTGTGTTGGAATTGCTTCATAAAGGCCCTGGAAGTAGGTCAAGGACAGAATGATTTGTGAAAATGAAATAGCAAAGAAAAGAAATGTGTCTTTCCTCCATACTCTCTCGAACTTCTAAGCCTTTGGCTATAGGTGTGTACATCCTAGAATTTGATTTAAAGCACCAATTCCTTACTTGGAGAGTGGTTCACAGTATTCTGGAATTTTTCAGAAAATGGTAAGGACAAAAGCCTGCCTAGTGTAGCCCTTGGCAAGAGTAGAAGTGGAGAGTTTATCTTCAGTAGCACATCTTTTTTTCAGATCTCCCTCTTGGCAGCCTATGCTATCATGTACCGTACTTTCTCAGTCACGCTCCTCTTCTCCATTGAGAGTTATGATTCAGACTTTTTAATCACAGGCTTTGACATGTTGAAATCATCTTGCTCTACCCTGTAGTGTCCAACTTCTATCCCTCATGAAATATATCAGACATAGCTGTCTCCAAGTGCTGTTCTCTGGAAGCAGCCAATTCTATAGACAGAGAAACTTATGAGTGATTCCCTGGCAGCAAAATAATCCTTTCTTAACTCATCTTGATAAAATTACTGTATTAAAGATTTTGTGGTGTGAAAGTCTGTGACATGAATACATACACAATGTGCTGCAAGCATCACCATTTCAATATTTTTATCCCAAACAGAAACACTGCAAGCCTTAAACAGTCTTTCCCGTGTCACCCTGCTGATAGCTTAGAAACCAACAATCTCTTTGTGCCTATGCATTTGATTTTATGTAAATGAAACCACGCAATAAGTAACCTTTGGCTTATGGCTGCTTTTAGTTTGTCTTTATGCTGGCAAGGTTCATCCATATTGGAGTATGGATCACTACATCACTCTGTTCAATGAGAGAAAAATATTTTATTGCATCAATTCTATTAGATTTTGTTTATCTACTCCTCAGCTTTACATTTAAGTTATTTTTACCTTTGGTTATTGCAAATAGTGCTACTAGGAATGTTTACTTATAAGATTTTTTGAGCTCCTATTTTTAAAATATTTTGACTCAATGTCTGAATAAAGCATTTCTGGGCCATAAGATATTTATATTTTTAATTTCTTGATATGATAAGTTCTTGATTATTATCAAGAAGTAATAGTCATTCACCAGCAAAGTCTGAATATTTCAATTTCTTCACATCATTTTAAGCCCTTATTTTTTTCTATTTGGTTTAACATGGGTGAAAAGTAGTAACTTCCAGTATTTTTTAAAATTATATTTATCTACTTATTTGTGAGGAGGAATGAGGATCACATGCCATAGCACCTCCCTGGAGATCAGAGAACATCTAGGGAGTCATTTCTCTTCTTCCACCATGTGAAATCCAGGGATCAAACTTAAGTGGTCAGGCTTCGTGGCAACTGCCTTAACCTGCTGAGCCAGTTAGTCTGGTCTCTGTTGTAGTTGTGATTCACATTTCCCTAGTCACAAATAAATTTCATATATTTTCATGCACTTTATCAGTAATTTAATAACCATATTTTCATCAATTTCATTTAGAAAATGTCTTTATTTTAAATTTTTTGTGTAAAAGCTCTTTATTTTTTCTAAAAAATATATAGAGAGATGATTTTGGAACTTTTTTCTTATGATATAGGTTTGTGTTTTCACTCTTATTAATAATCTGTCTTTTGATTAACAAAAGAACATAATTTTGATGAGGACCTATGTTTTGTTTGTGATTTTTGTTTTCTTTAATAACAATGTTGCAAAACCAACACCATGAAGACTGATCTCTTATCATTTAATTTCAACTCTTCTATAAAATGTCTCTTCTACACTGAGGTTAATGTTTGATTCCGTGTTTGAGGGAAAGATTTAACATCCTTTTTTAATATCTGGGTATATAATTATCCTAGCGTTTTTCTTCAAGAGACTATTTTCCTTATTGAATAATAATTGCACCTTCATGAAAAAAGCATGACAAAGTGCTGACAAGCAGCACTTGCCCATGGCCTAATAAATCTGAAAGAAAATGTCTGATTTGTGAGTGCAGAAAAAGGTACGGGGCATCAGAAGATGAGGAATGGCTCTTTAAAAACAGCAAAGAATGAAAGATTAGATAAACTCCCGAAATACTGAATGGCAGGTTTGTAAGGAAGACAAAAGACAGCAATGTGGATGCCTGAACAAAGTGATGAGGGGAAAATCCTCTCCACATATGCCCGGTCAACAAAGCAAGAAAAGGAAAATCTCCAGAGGCAAACATAGCCTAAGATGCATTTTTGACAAGAGTCACAATCAGAAGTAAATGTTAAGTAGGAAGCAGGAAGGGTTGTGCCACACACTCTATTAAAGTAGAAGAGATAGAGCCAAGCCTGAAAAAAGCTCTACACTCTATCTACCCTGTAGATTGAGTAGAAAGCCAAATGCCAAAGCTCATCCACCCACCCACCACAACTGACTAAACAAGCAACCAACCTGAGAACCATGGGAACTCTGCAGGAGCTGACATGAAGAAACTCAGTAGACAAAAATATACTCAAAGAAAAATTGCAGGATGCTGGTGGAGAGACAGAGTCTCGGTAAGCTGAGCATATTCAGCTGCAAAGGTAAATATGAACATCAGATATGGCCCGCTTTAGAATCCTGTGAATGGAAAGAGCGGTCACCCCGCACACTCTGAACATACTCCTTGGTAGGGTAAATACTGTGCTTATGGGGAATCCATGCCAAGGACTGGGAAACTCTGATGAAAAGACTGATTGCTGTACAAGAATTAACTCAACATGAAAATCATAAAGGATGCACTGGGCATACAAACCTTTCTAGCTTGACCTGTTTGAACTCCCAAGGAGACAGAACATGCAAACAATTCTTGATGGAACTCTTGAGACCCACACAGCTGTTCTCCACCAGCAGGGTGTCCTCCAAAAGACAACTCAGAGTCAGGCGAACTTATCCAAGTCAGAAAAAGAATATTTGTTTATGTTCAAACATGTTTATTTCACTCATTTTTATTGCTATTTTGTTTTTAACTTTCTTTTTTATTTATTCTTTGTGTCTTTCACACCATGCATCTCCATCCCATTCATTCCCCATCACTTTGTATCTGCCCTCTACCCTTGCAACCTTCCCCTCCAAAACAAAGTAAAATAAAATTTGAGAGAAAAAAGAAGAAAAAAATTAATCTCGTCATGGCAGTTCTAGTGTGACACAGTGAGTCATGAAGCAAACCCTGTTATTCATGTATCTTTGCTTGCAAGTGTTCATTACAAGAGTCATGGGTCTAGTTGGAGGCCTCTGATTTCTGCTACATTAGCGATGCTGGGCCCTCACCTAACTCCTGATTATGCTATTGTTACCCTGTGTCATGGAGATCCTGCGGCTTTGGGTGTGAAGGAATGGTTCGTTCACATGCTCCAGCAGATCACAGATGGAGTGGATGATGGGGTGAGCCAACACATAACCTGGTTCTGGGCCTGGAAAGTTGCAGGGTTGGTCAGTCTGCCAGCCCTCCCTTGACCTAACCACGAGGGTGAACTCTCCTGCATTGCCCAGATGAGTACACCCCTTGCAGTGATAAGCAAGGGGCAGGGGCAGTTCTCTGGCTTTCATGTCCCTAGAGTCGTTTCTCCTACACCTACAACTTCAGGGCCAGCTCTACTGTGCTGCCTGGGTGTAATGTAGGGGCCATTCTCCCAAGTGCTGCAGGTGACGAGGGGTAGGAACAGCTCTCCCACTAGCCTCAGGTATTGATGGACTGGAGGTGCGGTTGGGAGATGGCATCTTTCCCCCACCCATGTCTCTTCATGACAGTTAAGTAATGGAGACAGCTCTCAATTTCCGGTCTGAGTCACCCACACCTCTGCCAACTGGACTGGCTCTATTGTGCAGCCTAGGCAAGATGCAGGACCTGCACTCCTTGCTTCAGGCATTGATAGGTAGGAGTGAGGGCATCTCCGCCACACAGATGAGTCATGGGGACAGCTCTCCCATGCTCACAACTTCGGGGCTGGCTCACCAACTCTTCTCTCAACCGGGGTTGGTTCTGTTTTATTGCCGACGTGAAGTACAGGGCCTGCTCTCCTGAGTGTTGCAGTTGATGGGGGGGAGGGGGGAGGGGACAGCTTTCCAGCTCACATGGCTTCAGGACCAACTCTCCAAGCTGCCTCAGGCATTGACAGGCAGGGTGGTGGGGTGGGATGGGGAAAGGCATCTCTCTCTTGCCCATGCTGTCACATGACAAATGAGTCACGGGAACAGCTCTCCCATGTTCAGAGCTTCACGGCACCCACACCTCTGGCAGCAGGATTGGCTCTACTGTGCTGCCCATTAGAGCTATTCTTAAATCTTCACTTTTGTATTGTTGTTTCTTACTTGCTTTAGTGTTGATTTTGCTTGATTAAGTTTTGTGAGTATTCTTTTTCTGCGTGTACTTTATTATGTTCCAGCATTTCTTTTATGTTCACCAGTTTAATTTCCCACTCATTTCTACTTCCTCTTCTTATCTTTGAGCTCTTCCTCATATTTTACTTTTTAAGTATAAATCTTATTAGGTATATTCTTTTTCTTTTTGATTGTTTCTTTAAGTTTGATATTATAATCACACCATTCTCCCCCCCCCTTACTCCCACTAAATCCTCTCATAACTGTTCCTTGCAGTCTTTTAAACTCATGGCTTCCTTTTCCTTTGTGTTACATGCAAATAAATATGCATATACTCATATATGTTCTTAAATAGAACCTTCCCAATCTGTATACGCTTACTTGTATGTATGCATTCAGTATGAACATTTAACTAATTGGTGTGCTGACCCCTGGGGAAGGCTACTTCTCCCAGATTAAGAACATGGCTGGTGGGAATGCAAGCTGGTATAACCCCTTTGGATGTCAGTGTGAGGATTTCTCAGAAAATTAGGAAACAACCATCCTCAAGATCCAGTAATACCACTTTGGGGTATATATTCAAAAGATGCTCAATTGTGCCACAAGTACATGTGCTCAACTATGTTCATAGCAGCATTGTTTGTCATAGATAAAACCTGGAAACAACATAAATGCCCCTCGACCCAAGAATGGATAAGGAAAATGTGGTACATTTACACAATGAAGTACTACACAGCAGAAAAAATTGACAACACATGAAATTTTGCAGGCAAATGGATGGAGCTAGAAAACATTATTTTGAGTGAGGTAACCCAGACACAGAAAGACAATTATCACATGTACTCACTCCTAGGTGGTTTTTAAACATAAAGCAAAGAAAACCAGCCTACAAAGCACAATCCCAGAGAACTTAGACAACAATGAGGACACTAAGAGAGACTTACATAGATCTAATCTACATGGGAAGTAGAAAAAGACAAGATCTCCTGAGTAAATTAGGAGCATAGGGAACTTGGGAAAGGGTTGAAGGAGAGAAACAAGAAGGGGAGCAGAGAAAAAATGTAGAAATCAATAAAAATCAATAAAAAAGAAAAAAATATCGGCAAAAAAGAGAAAAAACATGGCATATGTACACAGTGAAGTGCTATTCAGCCATAAAGAATAATAAAACTATGTATTGCAGAAAATGCATTTGATTGAATATCATCACATTAAACAAAATAATCCAGGCACTAGAGGGAGAAATCTTATGTGTGTTTTCATATGTGAAACCTAGATTATATATACATACACCAAGATATGGATATAATGAAATTTGAGGCAAAATGAAAACTAGCAGGAGTAGTAATGAGGAGTTGTTTGGGACAAAGTATGTAATGTACTAGACAAAACATTATGAAACTGCTCGTTTTGTAGAATTAATACTTACTAATAAAATGTATAAATAGGGAACACTTAGGGGGCTAATGGAAACTTCTGGGTGTGTCTGCGAGCCTGTCTTCAGACATGACTGCCTGCTGATGGTTCTGACTTAATGAGTCGATTAATCCTCTAAGAGATTCATGATATGATGAAATCATTGACAGCTGGAGAAAAGGAGGGACAAGCTTAGTTGGAGGAAGTACTTTACTAATGCTTTATCCAAAGAACCTATATCTTGCTCTCTGACCACTTCCTGTATTCACATTTCTCTGTTTTCTGTGCATCAAGGAAAGAAATACAGCCTCTTTCCCATGCTTCCACAGCCATGATGTTCTGCCAAAGTTTATGGGGCCCAGTGACCATCGTCTCAGTCCTCTAAACTGAGAGCCAAATGAAACAATTCTCCTTTAAAAAGTTTTAGCCATAAATGCATGTGCTTATTTGTGAAACTCAGTTGTATTCTATGAATCTATATATTAACTCTTATTTCCCAGGGCTTTGATTATTGAATCTCGGTTATGAGTTTTGACATTGGGAAGTATTAGCCCTCAACTTTGTTCTCTTGCAAGGTTGCTTTCGCTACTCAAGTCACTTCAAGTTCTAGGTATATTTCATTGTCATATTGCTAATGTATAGAAGTAAATTCTTTAAAACAATTCATTCTATATTGTAATTCATACATATTTTGTGGAATCTTTAGGATTTTGTTTACATATGATTTTGATATGAGTGTGGTGGTGTACTTAGTACTTAGGAGACTGAGGCAAGAGTATCTGGAGTTTAAGTCCTACCTGAACTACAAAGTAGGATCCCTTCTTCAAATGAAAGTAAACACTCAGATACATTACTACAGAGAATTAATTCTTTATATACAAATTTGGCATATTTTATCTATTTTATTGCTAACTAATTTGGCTAGAATGTCAGGGACAATGCTTAATATAAGTGATAAACTAACATCCTTGTCTTGTTCCTGAACTTGTGGCAGAATCTGCTTTATATCATTGAGTAATGGTAGCTATAGTTGTTCATAAATATTTTATTTTTAAAAGTTCTTCTATTTTAAAAGTAAATTATATTGTTTTGTATATCACATGTCATATTTATTCACTAATCTTTGAACACTTGATCTAGTTTTGAAGTCTTGAAAGCATTTTTTTAGGTATTGCTGATATAACTATAGATGATGACTTTTCAACTTTTGTTGTGGAGGGGGATTTTTTCTTTTCTTTTGAGACAGTGATTTTCTATGTAGCCCATACTGATTTGCTCTGTGTAGACCATGCTGGCTTAATGATTACTATTCTTCTGCCCCTGATGATTAAGTATTGCGATGATAAGCATGTCAGCGATAACAGGTTATACCAGTGGCTTTTAAGTCCCACAGGTAAAATTTTAAACTAATACCCCAAAATGCAATTCATTATTGTATATTTATCCTGCTTCCAGAGGCTATGCAAAATTATCTGATTAAAATGAATAAATGGTTGAGTGATGTTTTTCATGCTCATACTCAAGTTTTCTGTGGGTATGGCCAGTTTAATACTTCTTTCCTACTTCCGATATCCTAATTTAGTTTTCTTCCATTGTTATAATCGATGCATCACTTGATATGGTATTTAAAAGATGTTCATTGCTGGCATCACTGCCTCGCTGATATTTGATTCTTAAGTTTGTTTCTTTGTTGCTCTTGTTCTCCATTCACTGTATCTTCAACCTAATAAAACTTCTCCCTTGTGTTAGAGTTTTGTTTTTCTTTACCATGATTTCAACACAAGCTTTAAAGTATATAAAGCAAGAAAAAAAGAAGTTAGACATCGCATTGTAAACTTTATTTTTCTCAAAGGTTAGAGTTTCTTAGTTCATATCTGTTTTGTTTTCATTTAATAGCTCAATGTGTAATCTTGTGTATTTTGTCTAGCATTTGCAATTATTCTCCCTCCCAAAATTTTTTTCTATCCAAAGTTACTCTGATATACTGCCAAGTGGAAACTTTTCTTCTATTCTTACCCTATTTTTAGATGATAAAGATCAGATGATTTAACTGATTAGCTTACAGTTTCAGTCATATAGAAAACTAAAGAAATTAGAAGTTAATTCTTTTCCAATATACCAAACTGCCTTTCTTTTGTTGGTGCTATTACTAGATAGCATATTAGTTTATATACTCATAGTTTTGTGTATTTTAACATATGTGTTACTTTTTCAGTTTTGCTTCTTGATTGCAGTTAATTCGAAAGTCACCTGCATTCTTAGGACATTTGCTTCTCACTATTCTGGCTCAAAGACCAATAAACCATGTTTATATGTTTATATATTCTATGAAGCTTGCCTTTAAAGGTTTAAAATAGTTTTTCTTTCAAAATTATCTTTTTTGAGTTCTATTTATGCTAAGTTATTAAGCTCATAAAAATCTTTTTTTAATCAGTTTTAAAATAATAATTTGAACACATAGTCTCCAGAACATCTCAATACAATATTCATTTGTGTTTGTTGCTCTTGGTTAATGGATACAATTGGGTGAAATCAAAGGTAAATCTGATATGGTCCCTCCCTTTACTAATTTAAAATGCACTATCTAAATAACTATTGAAAAGAAAGTAAACTTCACTATTATCAATTAGGTGTGAAACAAATGGGAACTTTGAAAAACTATTCATATGAGGCTGAAATTACCAGGAAGAGTTTCACAAAGAAAGTTAGGCAAGGGCCTTGAATAATTATTTAATAGAAAGTAGGGAACATTGCTGGTTCCCACTGCAAAACACATTAGGTTATGTTCCTCTTGAGAACTACAGAATTACCAAACTATATGGTAACAAGAAAAGATTTTACTAAATTTTTTTTAGGTTTTTTATTTTTATTGATTTTCATTGAGCTCTACATTTTTCTCTGCTCCCCTCCCCGCTTCTTCCCTACCCTTCAACTGTCCCCCAAGGTCCCCATGCTCCCAATTTACTCAAGTGATCTTCTCTTTTTCTACTTCACATGTAGGTTAGATTATGTAAGTCTCTCTTAGTGTCCTCATTGCTGTCTAAGTTCTCTGGGATTGTGATTTGTAGGATGGTTTTCTTTGCTTTATGCTTAAAGACCACTATGAGTGAGTACATGTGATAATTGTGTTTCTGTGTCTGGGTTACCTCACTCAAAATTATGTTTTCTAGCTCCATCCATTTGCCTGCAAAATTTCATATGTCATTATTTTTTTCTGCTGTGTAGTATTCCATTGTGTAAATGTACCACATTTTCCTTATCCATTCTTGAGCCAAAGGGCATTTATGTTGTTTCCGGGTTTTGTCTATGACAAGCAAAGGTGCTATGAACATAGCTGAGTGCATGTCCTTGTGGCATGATTAAACATCCTTTGGATACATACCCAAAAATGCTATTACTGGGTCTTGAAGATGGTTGTTTCCTAATTCTCTCAGAAATTTCCACATTGACGTCCAAATGGGCTGTACCAGCTTGCATTCCCACCAGCAATGCAGAAGTGTTTTCCTTACCCCACAACCTCTCCAGCATAAGTTGTCATCAGTGTTTTTGACTTTAACTATTCTTACAGGCATAACAGGGAATCTCATAGTTGTTTTGATTTGCATTTCTCTGATGACTAAGGATGTTAAATATTTCCTTGAGTATCTTTCAGCCATTTTAGATTTCTCTATTGAGAGTTTTATATTTAGATTTGCACTCCATTTTGTTTTTTATTTATTTATTAAAGATTTCTGTCTCCTCCCTGCCACTGCCTCCCATTTCCCTCCCCCTCCCCCAATCAACTCCCCCTCTCTCGTCAGCCCGAAGTGCACTGCATTTTGTATTGGATTATTTGTCCTTTTGATGTCCAATTTCTTGAGTTCTTTGTATATTTTGGAGGTCAGACCTCTGTCTGATGTGGGGTTAGTGAAGATCTTTTCCCATTTTGTAGGCTGTCGTTTTCTCTTGTTGACCATGTCCTTTGCCTTACAGAAGCTTTTCAGTTTCAGGAGGTCCCATTTATTAATTGTTTCTCTCAGTGTCTGTGCTGCTAGGGTTATATTTAGGAAGTGGTCTCCTGTGCCAATGCATTCAATTGTACGTCCCACTTTCTCTTCTATAATGTTCAGTGTGGCTGGCTTTATGTTGAGGTCTTTGATCCATTTGGACTTAAGTTTTGTGTATGGTGATATATATGGGTCTATTTTCATTATTCTACATGCTGATATCCAGTTATGCCAGCACCATTTGTTAAATATGCTTTCTTTTTTCCATTTGATATTTTTTCTTCTTTGTCAAAAATCAGGTGTTCAAAGGTGTGTGGATTAATATCTGGGTCTTTTATTCAATTCCATTGGTCCTCCTGTCTGTTCTTCTGCCAATACCAGGCTGTTTTCGGTACTGTAGCTTGGTAGTAGAGTTTGGAGTCAGGGACTGTGATGCAAATTAAACAGGCCTATAACAGCTGAAGAAATAGAAATAGTCATCAAAAGTCTCCCAACCAAAAAAAGCCCAGGATCAGATGGTTTCAGCTCAGAATTCTACAAGATTTTCAAAGAAGAAATAATACCAATACTCCTCAAATTATTCCACACAATAGAAACAAAGGGACATTGTTCAACATACGAAAATCTGTCAATAAAATCTGCCATAAAAACAAAAACTAGCCCACATGATCATTTCATTAGATGCCGAAAAAGCTTTCAAGAAAATACAACATCCCTTCATGATAAAGGTCTTGGAGTGAGCAGGGATACAAGGAACATACCTAAACATAATAAAGGCAATATACAGCAAGCCAACAGCCAACATCAAACTAAATGGAGAGAAACTCTCAGTGATTCCACTGAAATCAGGAACAAGAGAAAATTGTCCACTCTCTCCATATCTATTCAATATAGTTCTTGAGATCCTAGCTAGAGCAATAAGACAACAAAAGGAGATCAAGGGGATACAAATCTGAAAAGAAGTCAAACTCTCACTGTTTGCTGATATGATAGTTTACATAAGCAATCCCAAAAATTCTACCAAGGAACTTCTACGACTCATAAAAACTTCAAGTAATGTAGCAGGATACAAGATTAACTCAAAAAAAAAAAATCAGTAGCCCTCCTATACACAGATGATAAAAGGGCTGGGAAAGAAATCAGAGAAACATTATCCTTCACAATAGCCACAAATAGCATAAAAAAATCTCTGAGTAACTCTAACCAAAGAAGTGGAAGACTTGTATGACAAGAACTTTAAATGAAGAAAGTAATTGAAGAAGACACCAAAAAGTGGAAAGATCTCCCATGCTCTTGGGTAGGTAGAATTAACATAATAAAAATGTCAATCTTACCAAAAGCAATCTAAAGATTCAATGCATTGCCCTGCAAAATCCCAGCAAAATTCTTCACAGACCTCGAAAAAACAATATTCAACTTCATATGGAAAAGCAAAAAACTCAGGATAGATTTTACTAATTTAAAGTTAATATTAAGAACATGTATAAGCTGTGCAGTGGTGGCACATGCCAGTACTTGGGGAGCAAAAGGCAATTGAATCTCTCCATTCAAGACCAGCCTGATCTATAGAACTAGTTCCAGGACAGTTAGAGTTGTATAGAGAAACTCTGGCTCAAAATATAGAAGATGTATAGATTGATTTCTTTTTGGGAAAACATCTATATATAGCCCTGCTGGCCAGAATGCTCTCACAGGAATCTGTCTTTGAGTGCTGGGGTTAAAATTGTGTACCACCACACCTAGCATGAACAAATGTGATGATCCAATTTTGCACCAATAACTAATGTTTATATATTCTATGAACCCTACAGGATGGCTTATTTATAAATTAATTATAACTGCTATTATGTATGAAAGAGTTCTCATTCAATATTACATAATATTAAAGGTGATTTTATTTTAATGTCTTCTTTAAATTACTGAAAATCATACAAGAAATTTATTGTTCTCATTTTGTTAACAAAATAATTTACTCAACAATCCTGCATAAAAGTTAACTAGGGTCAGATTTCTATTACTCAGAGGTTCTGAAGTTGGCCTTATTTAAAGCAGGTTTGGAACCTTAACTGCTCTACTGTGTTGTTATCCTAAGAGTCAAGATGGAGCTGCTGATTAGTATCTGAATTCTACCTAATCACTCTTGCTTGAATTTTTTGTTGTTTATTTGCTTGGTCTTTCAAGACAGGGTTTCTCTGCGCATTAACTCTGACTGTCCCAGAACTTGGAGAACAGGCTGGTCTTAGAGATCCACCCAACACTGGCTCCTTAGTACTGGATTTAAAGGTGCACGCTATCACACATGGCTGAAAGATTTATTTTTATTTTATAGGTATGGTTGTTTGGCTTGTATGTCTGTGTACCACATGTGCCTACAGAAGTCAAAATAGAGTGATGGATCACCAGGAACTGAAGTTGCAAATGGTTCTTCACTGCCATGTGGTTGCCTGGAACCAAACTCAGGTCCTTTGGGAAAGCAGCCAGTGCTCTTAACCACTGAGTCATCTCTCCAGCCCATATCCAATTCCCTGACCTCTTTTCAGCTTCTTTCTCTCTCTGATTTGTCCTTTTACATCACCATAAGTTTGGATGACCTCTATTTTTTTTGAGTTTGAATTCTTAGCAGAAAAACTGCTTGTAGATTGAATCATATTCCCCAGTGAGAAATGCTTGGTTGTGAACTTCCGTGCATGGTGTAGCAATCTCATTGTGACTCTAGGCTCTATTCACACTCCACCAGTGCTCAAGATCAAACAGGAATCCAATGTTTCACCCAAACATACAACATTGGCACCCAAAATGCCATAATTCAATGGTTTTACCATGTCTTTAGCAATTGCTCAAGGAAAATTGTACTTACCCTAGCTAGATTTTCCATGTGCTTATCCTTGGTCTTCTGCTACTATCTCATGGTCATTAGATGCCCAGACCAATTTACAATATGCTTCACAAGTGCAGAAGCAGATATAAAGGAATGAAATAATGTTTTTCTTCTGTGTCTCTCTAATTCAGACTTCTAAAAGAAAAACTTTGTCATGAATAGTAAAATATTTGTTAGAGATGTTTTCTTATATCTAATAGGATTTATCATCACTCTTAGCCTATTGAAATTGTGGCAGTAGTAGAAAATGGGTATTCAAGGAAAATATGATCATTCTTTGTACGATACATTATCTTGTTGGTAAACAGAATGACTCAAAATTATTTGAATTTCATTTTCTTTACTTTGCATGCAAAATAACACACCTGTTAGCAGCAATTTAAATCTAGACCTAAATTGTATATGTGAATTTAAAGAGGATACTTAACTGGTTTTATGAAATTGTTTTTTTTCACAATTTTACACTTGAATATACTATGTTCTGATTACTCTCTCTCCCACTCTCCTTTTTCTCCTACTTCTATCCATCCCTGCTCCTCTCTACACGTTCCTTTCCCACATTCATGTCTTGTTTGTGCATAGGCAACCTAATTTATGAGCAGATAATAACTCTTGATGATAAATATTATTCTGTCTGGTTAACTTTAGAGTAGTCTGTCATGAAAATCTGTAACACTCCTGGCATGCCTCTTGTAACCTGCTTATTGAGTTTCTGTCCCCTATATGACAATGTGAATATAACAAAGTATTGTAAAGGAAAACTCTTCTAGATCTTGACTTATTCCATCTAATATTAGACCATTGGCATTGGGAATGGTGAATATGTTAACCTTTACTTTTCCTTTTGTCTTCCTTAAAGCTAGCTGGCTTCTTCTCATTATGTGGAAAGGCAGCAGAAATAGCACTAGCGTTTTTGTGTCCATCTTGCCATGTTGCGCTTTTTTTTTTTTTAGTAGAGCTCCTTAAGTGACAGGCTAAAAGGATAACTAATTTACTTCTGCCTTTTATGTGGTGATATTTTGTTTGTGCTCTAACAAATAAAGCTTGCCTGAAGACCAGAGGAAGAGCTAGCCACCAGTTAACCACAGAGGTCTTCAGGTCTGTATAGACAGACAGGAAGTGATATGGATGCATAGAGAGAGAAATATAAGGCAGGAGGAGACAGGAGTTCTGTCCTTTTTTTGGCCGAGGAATTAGAAGGTAAGAGTTGGCTGTGGCTTGCTCCTTTTTCTCTCTGATCTTTTAGCACTTACCCTATTATATGACTCAGAGTTATTATCATTATTATTATTGTTTTTTTTTGAAACAGGGTTTCTTTGTAGCTTTGGAGCCTGTCCTGGAAATAGCTCTTGTAGACCAAGCTGACCTTAAACTCACAGAGATCTGCCTGCCTCTGACTATAGAATGATGGGATTAAAGGCATGCATCACTACTGCCTGGTTTCCAAGTTTTTATTATTATGACCAATTAGAAGTCATGCAAAATTTGTATCTTAGAAATAGGCACCTGGTCTAAATAATGCTTACTGAGTAACTAAGCAACTAATTATATTGTTTAAGTTAGAATTTCTATTGCTGTAACAGAACACCATGACCAATAACAAGTAATGGGGCAAGGGTTTACTTCACCTTACAAATCTCAGGTCACAATTACTGAAGAAAAATCAGAACAGGAACTCAAGGCAGGAACTTGAAGCCAGGAACTGAATTATAAGTCACAGAGGACTACTGTTTATTGATTTGTTCTTCATGGTTTGCTCAGCCTACGTTTTTAAAAAAGAATCCAGGTCATTATGTTCAAAAGTGGCACAACCCTCTGTAGGTTGAGTCCAAGCACATCAATCATTAATCAAGTAAATGAAATGATAGATTTTCCTACAGGATGACCTTAAGGAGCTATTTTACATTTATGACTCCTTCTTCACAGAGGACTACATTTTGTGTTAAGTTAGCAACCACAACAGCAACAAGAGACAAACCAGGATAATAGTCCTAATATTAAATATTACTCCTACTTATACTAGTACATTCTAAAGAAATATAACAATATACTGGTTGGATACTAAAGTTTTGTTCATTTATTCAACAATCTTTTGCTCAATTATTTGTATACATCATGCACTCTGTTGGGAGTTAGTACACAATGATTACTCACACCCATTCAATATTTCATATATTCATGGGTTTGATTTAAATGTGGCAAAAACTGACTTTTGTATATAACCCAATGATAAATGTAGTATCAAGTAGTGTTGTGGACCCAATGTTGATCTAATGGTCTCAATCACCAATTCAAATTGGCTTTTGTGTTAATCAATCAACACTGATGATAAACATAATTCATGTCAGTATACCTGGTATACTATTTTATGTAGTTGACATTGCCCGCTATCCAGTCTCTTTTCTCTATGTTTTCAGATAGACACATGATTGCATCATTTCCATGATGTAAGTGTCTTTATATTTAAGTACTTTGGATACTTCTAGCTATGGTGTTCTCTGTCCTTCTATTTATGACAAGAATTTCTTCCATATATTCTATATTAAAAGTTGTCTTAAGAACAGGAGACAGAAAAGTTCTCTTTAACTCAGAACACAATAAATCCTGTGTTAGATTTGATAGCTAGGGTCTTCATACTTATTAAACTTAAGTAATGCTTTCTTTCATTTTTATAACTGAGTGTTGGCTCTTCTATAACATGGTTAATATGCTAGTTCCTTAAATTTATGTTCATAGGAATCTATTTGACCATCAGGTTCATTTTCAGGATTTAAGAATGAGGCAGTACAGAAATACTAAGAAAAATAATCTGAAATAAATGTTTATTTCTCTACCAATTTCCCTTACTTGTTCCCCCATGCTGTGTTTTGTAAAAAGTAGAGAAACTATATCAAGGAAGAGTGTTTTTTTCTCACTGATCCTTAGGCTGTTTCAACAACCCAATCAATCACCAGTGACACCTACCTGATTTTCCTAGGATCGGTGACATTATCTGTTTTCAGGAGTAAGATAGCAGGACGATGTCCTTTTGCACTCAATATGGCCACTGCGTTTATGGACCTTCATGCCTTTTGGATTTTATTATGCCTGGGCAATTGTCCAATATTTTATGAACATGGTTTTTCAGAACGTTCCTGGATTGAAACACGATTGTATATCTGGACAATATCTTATTCTACTCATGACAGCATTGTCCAGATGGTCCTGGACTGCTTCCAATGGAATCAGCTTTTGGCCAAGAACTGTAGAAGCATGAATCTTATGAAGTCCAAGTCAAGTTCCTGGTGCATGTAATCTCCTCACAAGGGATTGGGATGGACTTTTGGAAAGTAAAGTCAGTACTGATTAGGACACACTTGTAATTATTTTTAAAAAAAGCTTTCAATAACCTTTCACATTCCATGGATAATTACATTAGATGCATCCTCCCTTTTTTGGCTCTAAGTGTCTCACAAGCCAGGAATCTGGGGGAGTCATTAGGCATTTCAATGATCTCTGGAGTTCGAGGAAGCTTGGAAGTTTTAAATGAATTAAAACACATTCTG
Source organism: Microtus pennsylvanicus (assembly GCF_037038515.1). Lineage (NCBI taxonomy): Eukaryota > Metazoa > Chordata > Mammalia > Rodentia > Cricetidae > Microtus > Microtus pennsylvanicus. Next base: position 79,701,490 of record NC_134601.1, on the reverse strand, counting down.
TTTCTGTTCACATCTTGATATTGTCCTTGTTTTCCATTCTTACCGTTAAAGATAGACACATTACATTAATATGTTACTATCTTCTTATTGAAGAAATCCTCACCTCCTTACTCCAGCTACTTCGGTGAGTATATATTCTCTTTCATAGGTAACTTTTCAAAAATGCCATTATGTGTGAATAAGATTCACCATGTTTAATAAATACAAACATGGAATTTCTTCATTGTACATTGTAACTCTAAATATCCTCAAGGTATCATTATTTACACAATTCTCAGATACATCTCAACATAACTCTAGTCAATGAACTACACCCATTTTTCCAACTAATCTTGTTAAGGTGTCCAATTGTATTTATATTGAAAATTACATGGACAAGGTCATGGTGTCTTATCACTGTATATACATGGTCCTCCATTGTTCAAATGAAATGCAAAATCATATGTATATATTAAATTAAATGCAAAATCATATACATCATATTCAAAATAACTTTTAGTGTATAAAGTGTGAATTGGTTATATTAGGTGTGTTAGTACAAATTATAATTGTTTTGTTTCCATTTTCATTTTTCTCAAGAGTTTTTAGCTGTTACTTTTCACATTTCTATTATTGATTCCTTTGGTTAATCAAAGAATGTACTTTAATTTCCATACATTTATACAATTTCCAGTGTTCTTTTTTCTATTTTTTTTTTAGTTTTCTATAATCATGGTTAGGTATTCTGTATGATTCCAACTTTTTAAAATTTGATAATTTTTTTGTTATTTATTAATTATTTATTTTTAAAACAATTTTTTTCATCTTACATACCAATCCCAGTACCCACTCCCTACCCTCCTCCCGCTCCCCCTACTTTTCTCCTACCCCACCACCCATCCACTCCTCAGAGAAGGTAAGGCTTCCCATGGGGAGTCAACAAAGTCTGGCACATCACTTTTAGGCGGGACCAAGGCCCTCCTCCCATATCTAGACTGAGCAAGAAACCTCTCCATTGAGGATAATCTCCAAAAAGCCAACTCAAGCACCAGGGTTAAATCCTGGTCTGACTTCAAGTGGTCCCACAGACTGCCCCAACCCCACATTTAGAGGGCCTAGTTTGGTCCTATGCAGGTTCCCCTGCTGTCAGTTCAGAATCAGTAAGCTCCTATTAGTTCAAGTCAGCTGTTTCTGTGAGTATCCCTATCATGGTCTTGACCCTTTTGTTCATATTATATCGCTCCTCCCTCTCTTCAACTGGACGCTAGGAGGTCATCCCAGTGATTAACAGTGGATTTCTGCATCTGCTTCTACCAGTGGCTGGATAAAGGTTCTATGATGCCAATTAAGGTATCCAACAGAGAAATGCAAATCAAAACAACTCTGAGATACCATCTTACATCAGTCAAAATGGCTAAGATCAAAAACATCTATTAAAGCCTATGTTGGAGAGAATGAGGAGTAAGGGGAACACTCCTCCATTGCTGGTGGGTGTGAAAATTTGTACAGCCACTTTGGAAATCAGTATGGCAGTGTCTCAGAATCAATCTACGTCAAGACCCAGCAATACCACTCTTGGTCATATTCCCAAAGAAGGCACACTCATACCACAAGGACATTTGCTCAACCATGTTCATAGCAGCATAATTCATAATATCCAGAATTGGGAAACAACCTAGATGACCCTCAGCTAGAGAATGAATGAAGAAAATGTGGTACATTTATAAAATGGAGTACTATTCAGTAGTTCAAAAAAATGACATCTTGAAATTTGAAGGCAAATGGATGGAACTAGAGAAAAGCATCCTGAGTGAGGTAACTCAGACCCAGGAAGACAAACAGGGTATGTACTTGCTCATAAGTGGATATTAGACATAAAGCAAAGGATAACCAGCCTATAGCCCACAACCCCCAAAAAACAGGAAACAGGAAGAACCCTAAAATAGACATATACAGATCCCCTGGGAAGGCAAAATAAACAAAATATCCTGAGAAAATCGAAAGTGTGGAGGAGAATGGACTGAACAAGGGGAGGGGATGAAGGGAAGGGAAGGAGGGAGGAGAACATGAAAGAATGGGATGGCTGAGATGGGAAAGGACAGAGAGAAGAACAAGGACAGGTTTTTGTTCTAATATGTTACCTTTCCTGAATAACGTTTATTGTGTAGCCTCAAAGAATTCTCTGATGTGTTGGATGCAATGTTTACATACTTGTTATAGCAGTTTACTCTAGAGAAGTTTACGTTCAATAAGTTCTAGCCAGAGATTCCTACTATTTCATTGTAATATTCCTCTCACTATAGATTTATTAATATTTCTTTTATATAGTTGTTTTAGTCTCAATTTCTGTTTATTTATACTACTCACAGTTTCATGATGAATTGATCCCCTTTCCATAATACAATGTCCTCTTTTGTCTCTTTTTTCAAATTTTTGCTTAAAGAATACTTGTATGACATAATTATAGCTATTTTGTTTTATTTTTATTTTAATTTACACACAGTATAATTAAGTACCTTTCACTTTCATTCTATATGTGTCTTTACAGGTGAAATTTTTGGGAGTAGCATAAAGGTGTAGGTTGGTCTGGATTTATATCCATTTACCCACTTTCCGATTTTTAC